>NC_051067.1:135555654-135870185 GCF_004664715.2 Peromyscus leucopus
TAAAAGAGTTAGGGTCATAGTCATAGTCAGGGTTGGAAGAGTTAGGGTTAGCATCAGGTGTAGTTTCAGGGTCAGAGTCATGGTGAGGGGTTGGTGTAGCATGAATCCTCAAGGGTCTTAGTAATAAAAATCAAACATGATGGCAAGTACTAGGGTGAATTGAACTAACCCTAACCCTAACCCTGAGGAACGCTAACCGTAACCCCTAACCCCAACCCGAACCCTAACCCGAACCTAACCTGAAACCGAACTTTAATCCAGAACCCTTACCCTTACCACAAACCTAAACCCTAACCTTAAACCCTAAAGACCCTAACCATGATTACTAACCCTAAGATCCTGACCCTGACCCTAACCCCTAACCCTTCTTTCTTATAGAATCCAGGATGACCAGCCCAGGGGTGTTCCTACCCACAATGGACTGGACCCTCTCACATCAATCACTAATTAAGAAAATTCCTTACAGGCTTGCCTACAGTCCTATCTTATGGAGACATTTTCTCAATTGAAGTTCCCTCCTTTTAGATGACTCTACCTTTGTCAAAATTGATATAAAATCTAGTCAGTACAGCCTGCATGTATGTGTGTGTGCCTGGCTCACAGAGGCCAGAAGAGAGCATCTGATCCCTTAGGACTGGAATTACTGATGATTGTGAAGTGCCATGTGAATGCTGGGACTCAAATCTGGGTCTCCTGGGAGAACAGTCAGTGTTCTTAACCACTGAGCCATCTCTCCGGCCCCACTGGTCTATTATTGAGGAAAATGAGGGCAGAAACTCAAGCAGGAACTTTGCAAAAACCATGGAGGAGCTGCTTATTCACTGGCTCTGGCTTAGTTAGCCTCCTTATACAGTTCAGGACCACCTAGTTTAGGGAACGGAACAGCACACAGTGAGCCTCCTACATCAAGTAAGACACCAGACAGTTCCCCACAGACCAATCTGTTCTGGGCAATCCCTCAGTGGACACTCATTTCTCATATTACTCTAGGCTGTAGAGTAATATTAAGCAATTAAAGTGACTAGGACAGGGCCCATGTGCCCCTCCCCCAGCCCAGGTGGAATGCTCACTGGCTTGGTCTCGTGTAGCTCCTAGGTAAGCAAGCTCAGCTGCTATTAGCTCATCAGTGCAACAATCCTGTCATGCCCAGAAGACACTGCTTCATCCTAGTGCTCCCCAGCCTTTGACTCTTAAGATCTTTCCACTCCTCTTCTATGGTCCCTGAGCTTTGAAGAAGATATGTAATATAAACTTCCTGTTTATGGATACCTTTATTTATTTATTTGAGATATTTATTCTCTACACTTTGGCCAGTTTGGAGTTTCTGTATTAACTGCCATCTATTGTAAAAAGAAACTTCTCTGATGAGGACCAAGAGCTACACTAACCTATGGGTAGAAATACATATTTAAAAGGCAGTTTGATATCATGTCCATTTAGCAAAATTATTCCTTCTAAGGCCTATGTATGGTGATATTTTATTTATGCTAAAATGTGATTTTATTTGTATGTTAATAAAGTTACCTGGGGATCAGAGCTAAGAGCAAGCCATTAAGCAGTAGTCTGGTACTGGTAGCACATGCCCTTAATCCCGATCACACGGCAGGCAGAATATCTGTGTGTTCAAGGACACAGCCAAGCATGGAGACACACACCTTTAATCTCAGTACCAACCATAGAGACCTAGAGGTCTGTATAGACAGGCAGTGACAAGGAAGTCACATGGTTGGGTTTACAGCCAATGAGAAGGCAGAACAGAAAGGCAATAAAAATACAGACACACAGGAAATAGGTCTCTTTCTCAGGGGAAGGACGGCAGCAGCCGGAGTGGTAAGAAGGTGGTCTTAGCTCTTGGCTACTGCTCCATCTCTGGGCTTTTAACTCTGTATTTGGCTCTGTGTTTCTTATTTAATAAGACCATTTAGAATTACATCTACACCTATGACCTTCCCAGGTCTTGGCCAGAGTTATAGTACCAAGCATGTGTTTCCTCCTATGGAGCAGGCCTTAAATCCAATCAGAAAGCAGTGGTTACCCCCATAACATTCATGACACTATTGTACTCAGGGGTATACCTTGTCAGGCCAGTCATTGCTGTAGTTGGCAGGGCTCAGGACTAGCTAAGGCCATTGGTGACTTCTCCCCAGCAGCCTGTATAGCGCCTGCTGGTACTTTGAAAGCTAGCAAGCTAGGAGGAAGCTTCCAAATCAATACCAGCTTGATTTCTCTATGTTCTATTTTAGTATTATGGGATTCTGAACAGAGACATGATGTCTAGGCTTCTTTTGGAAAACAGCTTTAATGTACAAGTAAGCTCAGATGAACTTTGTAAAGAGACTAAGCAATGAATGTAGTAGAACAGAGCTTTTCATATGACTTTTACTTCTGTCTCCCATAGATAGAAACTAATAACTTTATTGGTTATTCCAAAACCTTAAGATGGGATTTTAAAGATGGTCCAGATGTAGAGGGAAGGAGAGACACTTGAGGAACATAGTAGGTCTCACATAAACACTTTGGCAGAGACTAAACTAATGAGGGCCATTGGGGTCCAGCCCCAAACAACCCTTTCCCAGGGTCTGTGGGAGAATCTACAACCAACTGGAAATCTAACCTTAGGATATCAAGATGAATCTACACACACCATACTCTTTCAGTCCATCCACTTCGTTGTTCTAGGTAAGCTAATTCTCCGCCTCTGATCTCTCTGTTCTACCTTAGTTCTACTCTGAGTCTCTGAAGTTTCCAGTTTTTATACACATACAATCAGCAATTCTCTGGCCAAAGCAAGGTCACAGGCTTGAATTCTTTCAGGGTCATAAAAGCAGATAAGAGTTTACACCAGGCAGTGACTGTCAGGCTTTCTTTATGTCTAAAGGAGGGGGTGACTTGTAAAAGTCTCCATGAACTCCTAAAGAGAATGGGGTCAAATGAGAGGGAGACAGACCTAGATCTTCTAGTTCTGTGTATATTATAGAAACTCATCCTGTCAGATGTATAGATGATAAAGATTGTTTCCCTTCATAGGTTTTTGTTTTGTTTTTGTTTTGGTAGGATGCCTCTTCCATCAATTAAGATTTTTGCAATACAGAAGTTTTTAATCTCACAGGGTCCCGCTTGATTATTGTTCCTCTTCCCTGTATGATCCTATTCAGAAAGTCTTTACTCAAGCCTATACCTGGGTTGATTCCCTACTCGTTCCTCTAAAGTTTCAGGCATAACACTGAGGTCTTCAATCTAGTCAGAATTGCTTTTTGTGCCAAGTGGGATGTAAGGATCAAATTTAGTTCTTCTGCAAGTGTATATGCCATTTTGCAGGACCATTTGTTAAAGAGGCTCTCTTCTTCAACTTCTGTTTTTGGCCTCTGTCAAAAATCCTGTAGCTGTAAGTCTGTGGACCTATATTTGGGTCTTCTATTCTTCTGACCAACATACTGTTTTGTGTGTGCCAGGACCATATGTTTTCACTATGTTCTGTAGTATAATTTGAAATAAGGACTGGTGATAGCTCCAGCAATGTTTTCATTGTTCAGGATTGGGTCTTTTGTGCTTCCATGTGAATTTTAAGCTTTTTTGTTTTTCAGTTTCTGTGAAGAACTGGAATTTTGATGGGGCCTCCACTGAATCTGGATTGCTTTTCATAGAACGGTCATCCTTACTCTATTCATCCTACCAATCCATACCCATGGCAAGTCTCTACCTCTTGGTGTCTTCAATTTATGTGTTTTACATTTTTCATTTTGTAGAAATGAAATTAATTCTTTCTCCTATGAGAAAATTAGCCTATGGTATATTTTGTAATGCAATTCTGGAGGGTATATTCAACAACACCCCACATTTGTGTAGAGCACAGTTCTAGTTGGCCTTCTTGCTGCTGTGAGAAATACCATGACCAAAATCTAGGCCTCAGCAACTCTCTATAAATTCTTCAATCCTGAAGCTTTCATGTCTTCAAAACAAGTACCATGTGGGTAGCCATTAAACATTTCCAACTTCAGCTGCCAGCTTGAGATGAAGCCCTGGATCCCTTGGAGCAAACTTCTGTGTGCCAACCCTGAAGAAACACTTTCCTATGCACAGATTTCACTTCAGTGGTGCTGCCTTTTTATTAATCACAGATGATTTTTCATCCTAGTCAGACCAGCATCCTATAATGCCCTGATACAACACAAAAAATTTCACTTAAGTGGTGTGGGGTTTATTAGTCACACCTGATTTCCCAGGCCCAGCATAACCAACCAGCACAAACTACTAGTCCAAGTATCACAAGAATGATTCCTATTCCAGTTCTTAAGTCCTTGTTCCTCCTGAAGCGCTATAAACCATACCTCTATAGTCCACATTTCTCTCAACATTACTGCCCAAGCTTCCACAGCAACAGCTCATAAAGCTATGAGCATTAGATGGCATTTCCAGCTCCAAAATCCTCCCAAACCCTCCAACAAAACAGTGTAAATGCATAAAAAACCACATGGCCAGGTTCACTGTGACCACATTCCTACTGCCCTGGTACCAATTTCTATTTTAGTTGATCTCTATTGCTGTGACATGTGGGGTACTGTGTTCCCCAAAATATTGTGTACCCTAATAAACTTATCTGGGGTCAGAGACAGAACAGCCACAATATTAAACATAGAGGATAGGCAGTGGAAGCACACGCCTTTAATCCTAGCATTCCAGAGACAGAACTCCCTCTGGATCTCTGTGAGTTCAAGGCCACATTGGAAACAGCCAGGCATGGTGACACACGCCTTTAATCCCAAGAAGTGAGCCTTTAATCCCAGGGAGTGATGGCAAAAACAGAAAGATATATAAGGCATGGAGACCAGAAACTAGAAGCACTTTGGCTGGTTAAGCATTTGGCTGGTTAAGCTTCAGGCTTTTGAGCAGCAGTTCAGCTGAGACCCATTCTGGATGAGGACTCAAGAGGCCTCCAGTCTGAGGAAACAAGACCAGTGAGGTGAGATAGCTGTGGCTTGTTCTGGTTCTCTGATCCTCCAATTCACCCCAATACCTGGTCCGGGTTTGATATTATTAATAAGAACTTTTTAAGATTCATGTTACAGTGACAAACACCATAATCCAAAGCATCTTAAGGGAAGGAAGGGGTCACAGCCCATCACTGAGGGAAGACAGTGAACCAAAGGAGAAAACTTGGAGCTACACTGCTTACTTGCTCATGCACTGACTCATGCTTAGCTAGCTTCCTTATCCCACCTAGGACCACCAGCCTAGGAATGGTACTGCCGCAGTTGGCTGGGCCTTCCTACATCAATTAATAATCAAGACAACTTCCCCACAGACATGCCCACAGGCCAATCTGATCTAGATAACTCCTTAATTGTGGCTCTCTTTTAAGATAATTCTAGGATGTGTCTGACTGACAAAGCTAACATTGCCAGGAACTTACATGAGTCCTACTCTGTACCAGGCTTCAGGCTTCAATAATTCCTGGTGAGTTATCTCTGTACCTTTGGAAGACACAGAACCATCCTAACCATGGAACTGTGGCCTAATGACAAAGGTTAGGAGATTCCCTTCCTCTCGAGTATGGAATGGCTTACTCAACATCCCCCATAAAACATCTTGTGCCAGGCCTCAAATTCAGGGCAATGGGCCCACAGAACTATGTAGTAACTAGAAACGAGTATAGAAATGGCTCCTTATGAACAACCTCATCACTGCATTTATATAATTCTTTAGGTGAGAGGAAGGGAAATGCAAGAGGGAGAAATAGAGCATTCTCCAAACAGCCTTCAAAGACACAATCAGCTGACCACTAAGAGAAGAGTGTTTATTGCATGTTACAGACCCAAGCTCCCCCAACCTTCATTTGCACTTTCTTTTGGTTGCTCTTTGTAGTCCACACACACCACCTCACTTTTCTTTTCAGCCTGTGCTTCCCTTCCTGATAGCAGTACAGTACATGGTCCTCCCCCTCCACAGGTTCCACAGCATGTTTCTTGCAAGCCACCAGGAGCAGATCTCCATCTTCCAGAGTCATGGTTTAGCAGTATCATCAGGCTCTTCTGCCCACTGCCCTGTCTCTTGCTCCCCTGATGAAAGAACACCTGAACGGATGAGAGGGCCTGCTTTTCAAACATACTGTCAAGCCCTTGCCTACCCTTCCCGTATTGCTGTGAGGAAGGCAGAGGAGGAAACTTTGAAAGAGTCTATTCTTGGAATGAATAGATCCTAATGTAAAGACTTCAAAAACAAAAGAGCACACAGTTGGAAACTAGCAGACCTAACATGAGCAGAAAAACTATCATTTACATGTTCATGTAGTTGTGGTCACCATCAACAAACCAGGGAGCTCTAGAACAAGCAGAAGAAAAGCTACTAGGGCTTTGCTACCAGAGCCAAGCAGATCTATGAAGCTCTGACGCACCCTGTGGGAATGCTAAGTCATAAATGCCTCTCTTTAAGTGGCAAGACACATGAACTTGGCTGGGAATGGGGCATTTGACAATATTCAGTAAGAAACCACATCTGCCACACTGCCACCAGAGCTGCCTTGGCTGACTGGAACTGCAATCTCTTGCTTTCTGTGCTCTCTTTGTTCTTACTGCCCAGAGAGTACGGTTTCTCATAGTATATTCAGATCACTCTTCTAACTTTTCTGCACATAAAATCATTCATATGTCATTCCATTTCCCATATATCATCTTCAACAACAGTGGAAAACAAACTCTAAGCACCATATTTTAGACACTGATCAAGTGCTTTACTTCTGGGGCTGAAGAGACAGAGTGGCAGTTAAGAGAATGTACTGTTCTTGCAGAGAGAGGGCCCAAGTCAGATTTTAAGCACCCATGTCAGTGGCTACCAACAGCCTGTAACTCGAGCTCCAGAGCAACCAACACGTCAGGGCTAGTTCATTCACAGACACATACCCACACACCACACAGAGACACACAAAAATACACAGAGTAAACATTTTTAAAACTTAAAAAAAAAAAAAACTTTATTTCCTAGCAGCTCACAGGTCCCCAAGGAATACCTACTTTTCAGACTTTTGAGGATATATTTGGGATGGGAAGTGGTCAAGGAGAGTAGTACAAACATAAAAATATATTGGAACACACCAGAAATATATGTATGAATACGTTTCAAATATTTTCCATTGGAGGGGATGCTCATTTTACAAATAGCCACAAGGATTTCTTGGGAGTTTATTGTTACATGTTGTGGCAGATAAAAAGTGAAATATACAGACTCTGATTTCAGTATACTAACCATGGGCTAAAACAAAGCAGAAATAAAAATATCAACGTATCTTTCTACACACACACACACACACACACACACACACACACACACACACACACCTGACACCCAACTCATAGGGACCTGGAGGTGGAACTTGAAAAGACTTTAGCCAAAATAAGATGGGTAAATTTGAGATGGTTTTTTTCTCGGGGAATCGATAATAAATCACACAAAAAGTATATTTTCAAAAAAATTAATTTTTTAATCTTCAGACACCAGAAAGCTTTTGCATGAAAAACACCATGACTATTTATCTTTTTCATTGTCAAGTTTTCAAATCTGATTAAAAATAATCATGTACTAAGTGAAGAATCAGAACCAGGCACAGAAAAGGAATCTGTGTGGCTTTCTCATATTGTCATGAGCAGTGAGTTAGCAGTTCAATCACGGAGTTACTCCAAGTTGCTTTGTTATCATATTGAAGACTTTCAGTTAAACATGTAACATTGCTGAAATAAAGAAATATTTCCAGTAAAAACTGGATTAACCTGATAAATCAAGGATGCTGTCTCCTCAAGTTCACTCGCAAAGTAATGATTGTTTCTCCGAGCTGCAAGAGAAAAATATTGTTCATTTTTTTTTTAAAGATTGGTTGACACTATTTTCAAGAGACTTCTTTATAATAGTTTTTCTTCAGATCAGAATTATTCGCTGGGGAAGCAAGGGCAAGAAGAAAATCGCCTTAGCGTTTCTCCTCCCCAAGACAGCTGTGCCAGCGTAAGCACAGGCGCTGTTACAGCAGCTACTGGCCCCAATTCAGTACAACGTTCATTACAAGGCTGGACGTGCACAAGACTTGATGGAGGCCTGGGGTGAACTCAGAGACAGCACACAGACCCGTGACTGGAGAGCTATAATTTAGCAGACATGCAGAATCCAGTGGTGGTCTGTCTTTATGGTACACCTGCACCAAGATAGGACATGAGTTCAAGGCGTGGAGAAACTAAAGTGAATGCCAGCAGAGGAAACAAGGCCAAATTATTCAACAAAGGAGGCCAGGGAAAAGCTTGTCGATGGGTGAGAACTAAGCTTTGAGAATAATGTCCAAGTAAATACAGGTCCTCTGATAGTTTTATAAAGAATGTTGGCAGATACACACCCAATTACCACCACCACAAGATAAAGCTACGACCAAGTCTACTCTGCCCACTGTGGCTGTTCACTCCCACCCACAGGGGAAAAGGCTCCACTGGACCGACACTATATGTGGAATGGTTTTGTTGTGTTTAACACTCACTTGGATTTTTTTTTCATGAATTCCTCCATTCAACTATACATAATTCCAAACACAAATAAACCAGATAGAGGTTGTTAGGTTCCTAATATGGGCAAGAAGGTAGACAGAAAGCACAGGGGACAAGCTGGGACTGAGATGAGTACTCGGCTCATCCAGTCCTCAACTGGTCACTCCTCACCAAATGATGCTCTGCCCCTTGCATTCTGCCTCTACTGTTCCCACCCATATCACTCAACTAAGTTATAAATACGAACGCCCGAATTCTCTATTTAGCCACAAGTCTAAAAATGCATGCAAATCTGGGTTAGTAACTTTTCTCCAGCATTCCGCTGCCTACAGAAAGACATTTAATAAAGGCCCAGACTGTGACAGGATATAATTCAATTTATATCATTGTCTTGGAAAAATAACATATAATGCCCAAAGATTGTTGCAAGTACATCATTGTTCTTGAAAATCAAAACTGAAAGTACTCAAGGAGAAAGAAGGATTAGAACCCTATATCCTTTAAATCAACTGTTCAATAATTCATTCCATAAGATCATGGATGACTCTATAAAATAATTGCCCTGATTTTTATTGAATACCTAATATCTCAATTTCAAGGCTTTCATATTATTTAATATTTTCCAGTTAACTCTCTGGACCTTATTTATCAGTTATAGAATACAAAATATACAGGAGCCCAGAGAAGGGTATGCACTCTCTCTCAAAAGTCCTAATGGAGTGAAGAGATTATACCATATATACATTACCTTCAGAAACAAAGAATTCTGCTAAGTAAAATGCAGTCTTCACAGCATTTGGTGCATGGGAAATGCCTGTCAAGTCCTTCCACTCATATGGTGCTTTCTCAGGATGCCACTGGACACCATATATTGGATACTTATATCCTGTGTGGAAAACACACATCAGTAAGCACAAAAAAAGTGGTTTACTCTGGCGTTCCTACATTGTTTCATGCCATGCACATGCCACATAAATCATATTACAACTCACCAGAATTAGAAAGTGTCAGCATTGTATATATTCTCTCACACAAAGGACTGCTCGTATTCAGTGTATCTCACTGACTTGCATCCTCTTAGAATGTGAATGTAAGTTGCATTTCCAGGAAATGAGAGTAAAGTAAAACAGTTTGGCCTGGGACTCATTCCAGCTCAACAGCCAAGTGAACAGTTTCTTTTGGCTGTGCATCTAACCAAGGGCCACACCCATGCTAAGTATACATCCTACCACTGACTTGTATCTTCAGGCCTGAGTGCACACTTAGATGGTGACACACATTTCTAGGTCTATATCTTACCCCTCTTCATACATTTCCTAATCCCATAATGACTTAAGAAAATAAAAACAAACCATGCCATCATTCTATGGAATAACTAGTGACTTTAGGAAAACTATTGTTAAAATAAATTTTAATAGTTTAAAAACATTTGTACCCTTGGTGATTATAATTCAATTATTTTTAGAACTCTTAGATACTATATATAGTCTTAGCTAAATAAAATTATTTACATCCTTAGATTTGATTGAAAAATAGTTCAGTGTGGAAAGAAAGTCATATAAAAGAATGGCCATTTGCATGTTGACTGGTTAAACCTGAGAAAATTTCATGTATTACTTCCTCATTTTTCCTACATGCTTTAAAAGTTTCACAGTTTTTTAGGAAGGTATATGTCTCTGAAAATTAACAAGTCTTCTCTTTTATTCACATGTGTCTTTCCTTGTTTTAATAGAAAGTAATCTCTCCCCTCTCCCATCAACGCTTTAGAACGGAGACCATGATGGTTCCCAGCAAGCACTTGGAGAACACAGCCATCCAGAGAAAGAGTACCTTCCTCTCACACCCAACTCACTAGTCTCTCCCACTTGCATAGTGGGTTGAGACAAAGTAAAGCCATCGTCCCAATCATACTGGAGTCCACAAGAAGCAAAGCCTGCCAGCAAGCAGCTCTAGACACAGAGCGCCTCACTCCCTCGGCCTTATTCTTCCTCTCATGCTGCTGCACTGGCTTTCTCCATTCTGGGATGACCCACAGGCAAGGGCAAGGCTGAGGATAGAAATGCCTAAGTGGGGATTTACTGATAACCCGACACACACACACACACACACACACAGACACTGATGTTCAGAAACAAGTAAGGCTTCCCCTTTAGAAAACTGGTACTGAAAGCCCCATGACATTTCTTTGCAACTGTACAAATTATAACCTGCATCGCTAATTTAGAATAAGATCGTCAAGAGGGAAATGAAATTATGCAAGCAGCAGAGCATCAATGGGTCCTAACTCACAGCTGTCATAAAATCATCAGGCTCTGAAATCTTCACATGAACCTGGTGTGATGACATCATCAGAAGAACCAAGGAACCCAAACCTCTAGTTCCCAACCCTATACTATTGTTTAAATGGTCATTCATCCATTGCTTGTTTTCCCCAAAGCCCCAGAGACAGAAAAGTAAGACAAAACTCCAGTTCTCAATGGGCTCTTAGTTAAGAGGGAAAGATGGAGCTTGAACAAATATAAGCAAAAAGCAATGCTCCCAAGGAACACAAAGCAAACATACAGATTACCAAGACATGGAGAGGAGATTGATGAAGAAGGCTTCTCAAAGTTGAGACAGCTAGCTTGAGTCTCTCAAGGTAGTTGAAAGCTCATCAGAAGACATCAGGGACAGGAGGAGCTTTTGATGACAGGGAAAATATGGGAGAACAGAGAGGTGGAAAACACTGCTCTGTCTGTAGAGGGCAGCAATGGGCTGCACAAATCTCAATCTGCAGAGAAAGCAGCAGAAAGATGGATTTGTCTTCCAATAGTGAAGAACCACTGAGGGTTTTTGTTTTGTTTTGTTTTTTTAAGGCAGCACAATCAGACTGGTTTCTCAGTGAGATTCCATGCCTATTGGGAAGATAACTGTATGGGCAGTTAGGAGGGGTCTGGGTAGAGAGGAGAAAGCACAAATAAGATAGACCTGGGAAGCACAAATCAGTTTAAAATTTTTACAAGTAGATAATGAGGCAGAGAAGCCAACGTGGTTTCTACTGCAGGATGTTTGGGGGCTGATGATACTAGCAACTATGTGGGAAGATAATAACCTCACTTCCCCCTCAGCTGGCCAACATATTGCAGAATTGCCTGCATAGATGTTTCTCCCCACCTCTTGATTTGACAATATGCTGTGGTTTAGGAGTATTCACCAGATTTGGATGCTGGAAAGTTAATTCCCAAACCTTGTTAATGGTATATAGAAGTGGGACCTATAGGAATCAGAATCAGAGGAGGATAGACAGGTGAGGCCATAGCAGCATCGGTGACTCTGTAAGAAGGAAAACTGGCCTAGCATCCCTTCCTGCTTTGCCAGGTGACACTCAGTGATGCTCGGCGTAGCCAGGAGGTCCTCACCAGATGCTAGCACTAGTTCCAGGACTCACCAACCTCCAGATTAGTGGAGATTAATAAGCCTCTATTCTTCTTAGATGACACAGTCTCAGAGATTCAGTCACAGCAGCATAAAACAGACTAAATCACAGTGACATGACCAATCTCCAAGTAACACGCTCTGCTCCCACCTCAGTGTGCTTCACTCCTCTCTAGGACTCTGTCCTCTCAGGTTCCTCTCTCCAGCCTCACCAAATCACAGTCTACCTGACACAGAGGCAGAGAAAGCATCTTCTGTCTCTGGGTCCCTTTTCTGTTTCCAGCTCCTCCAAATACCCCATTGGCCTTTGCTCCTAGAGAGGCCCATCTAAGTTTACAGCCATCCAGTCATCACACAATCTGAGAGACAAAACATAAAGTCTGTAATATGACATCCCTTGGGATAACTGTAAAACCCATAAGTTTCTTGATTCAGCATCACAGACACTAAAACATCAAGTGTGATCAACACTTCCAAATCCCCTCTTTGGTGTAACAGCTACTGTAATCAATTGTCCACCTCCTCAATATTTTCGTCAAGTTTCCATCAAGAGTTAGGGAGCTATCTTCCCATCATGTTTTGAAAGATCACAGAAATGAAAACTATATATAACCATACAGGAGGAGACATGGCGGGCACACACCTGTGGTCACAGAGCACTGCAGGCAGACTGTTGCAGGCTGGAGGCCAGCCTGGGATATGAGTTCCTAGCTAGCCTGCATCACAGAGGGAGAGTATCTCAAAAAGCAAACAAAAATAGAGTATATATTTTGTTGTGCTTTTTTTATTAACTCAAAATTGTTTTCCAAGTCCTTTCAAGAATGAGGACCACAGGGATATGCAGTGATTTGAATAACTGCATAGTATTCTATTATTTCTTCCTTGTACTGTGGGGCATTTGGATGGCTTTTAACAGTCTTCCTTTTTGCTAATAGGAACAATTACATCCACATTTCTATGTACATGAAAGGGTTTCATTAAGATAGTTTTGTTGGTATTGTTTTTCTTTTATTTGGGTTTTATTTGTTTTTGACACAGTCTTATTATGTAGCCCTGGCCTGATCTACCAATCTTCCTGCCTCAGCCTCACAAGTGTTAAGATTAGGGGTGTGTGCCACCACATCCAGCTCTGTTAAGGCATTTTTAAATATTGGAAGAGAACTGCTGGGTAACAAGCCTGGAAGAGGTTCAGCTTTACAAGAGAAGTCCAAGTGCTACAGATGCTCCCACTGTGCTCTAACTACCTGAAGTGCCCGGTGCAGCACCCTGGGTGGAACTTGCTATCAGCAGTCTTCACTTTGCAGTCCTGATGTAAGGCAGTTTCTTTCTCATGCTTCCACTGGCATTCCACTACTTAGTAATTACATTGAGGACTTCCCTCACCCAGCTAGGTATAGACAACACACAGAAGTTCATTCTCCAAGGCACCACTTCAGGGATTTTAGCTATTTATAACACGTTATTACTTAATTTCTTTATTACTGAGTTTATTTCTTATAAGGTAAACACAGACCCTTTGGCAGCTATATGCATTATAAATATATTTTTTCTCTCCTCTCTCTTCACATATAACTGTTTAATTCAGTTGAATTTCCCTCTCTTTTCATGTGTGGCTTACGTTTCTTCTTGTCCTGAAAACTTCTTCCCTCACACAAGATCATAGACACTTTCTCCTTTATTTCTCCAAAGCCTTTCAGTAACTCAACTCTCCACTAAGGTCTTTTAGCCACCTGAACATCTTCTTTAACATTAAAACAAGTAGTCTCTGCTCCTCTTCCTCCTTTGTTCCCAGCACCTAATTTGTTGTTGGAATGCCTTACCTCTGGCCACTGGCAGATTTCCACCGCTGTGCCACCACATTTCACAGCCATCTAAGATGGGTCCTGGAGGTTTCCTTTGGATCTCCCTTCTGCGCTAGTTCATTCTCTTTGTGTGTTTTAGGATTGACCTCTTTTGAGACTTCATTTGAACTTCTTTTATTTTTAATAACTGAATTTATTCTTTTCAAATTTCTTTTACACTGTGTTTCCCCCCCCCCCATCCCAAGACAGGGTTTCTCTGCATAGCCCTGGCTGTCTTAGAACTTGATCTGCAGACTAGACTGGTCTTTGCCTCCCAAGTGCTAGGATTAAAGGTGTGTGCCACCGCAGCCAGCCATATATTTTCAAATGTTCCTTATTTCTTTAAAACTTAACGTATTCTACTGAATGTCATAGTTTTTAACAGCTGAAGTTTGTGCAAGGCTGGCTATCTGTGGTTTCTCCAAATTCACATTCATGGTACTCTGCTTTGCTGTGTGTTAGTGATCTGGGGCATGAACCATTCATATTCCATCAGACTTCATCTGGAGAAATTTCCTGAAGCATGAAATGGATGATCCTTGTCCTTTCCAAGACAAGTATTTTGATTTGTTTTTGCCATGTACATGTGTGCTACCAGAAGACACCTATAAAGTAAACATTTCAAGCTGCCCTCTGTCCACATTCCCAGCTAGTATAACATAGGCAACACTAAACTGGCCTGTCACTGTGAGTGCTTAAGGCTCACTCACCTCACCTCACCCTATGCCTTTAGCATGCTCAGGCAAGCAATTCTCTTTGAAGTTCCATGGTCAGGATTCCAAGGGGCTTTTGAGCTTGGCCAAGCATGGCAAGTATAGCCTGTAGTCCTGCTCCATGGTGGCCTCTCTACATACAGTCTTTGTCTCTGATCTGGACCAACAGTAATACTCTCAGAATTTCAGGCTTTAAGACTTTTATTTTCTTGCCACCTGGTTAATGTATTTCTAAAAATGTTTTCCTCCATCAACTCATCTTTCTACTTGTCTGAAAAGCTTGTCAAGGTGCTTAACCTGTGATGACTCTAGAAACAGAGCAACTTTCTCCATCTAGCTCTTCATCCCCACCCTTCCTTGGTCCTCACTGTTCTTCTTCGTCCTCACCACAGTTCCAGAAACTACCCAGGTAAGCCTCAACTGATTTGGAACGTGCACGGAATGGGTCTTCTGTCTTCAAAAATAACCCTACTTCTGTCTTTGAGCTCTAAAGTCACATAACTTCACTCCCAAGAAAGGAGGGCTATAAAATTAAAAAGAGAAAATGACGTCTAGGCGCTCCATAGCTGTACATACCTTCAATGGATGAAATGAAGTCAATCTCACCATCTGTATTTGTTGTTAATATATTGAAAAACTTCTTTAACTTGTAATTTTCTGTAAAGTTCTAAAATATGAGAATAAAACAGAGGGCTCAACTCTGTACCTATCGTAAAAGTGTTCTTCTCACTGGGGAGATACTGCTGGTGTAATCGTGTGATACCTTCACAGAGAGGCTCCACTTGTGAAAATTTGCAGTCAGAGGCTCTAACGCTAGCGACACCAATAGCTCAGCAGGAAAATTCCGGAACATTCTGCTCTGTAACGCATCTAAAATAATTGAAGCACAGAGAAATGACTTAAACACATAAAAAATAATGCCCACTAAGTCACTTACCTGCAGCCACACAGCAGCCATTATTAAGACATAATTAAGAGGAGGAAATGGTAAGCAAAGCCCAACATTTCCCCAGAAGTGCCTGAGTCAGGCCAAGGCACGTCTAACATGGAGAGAGAGATGATATGCTCCAGATGTAATTACCACTTTTTAAAGTTTTTAATACGAATAACTACAAACGGGCTAGTCATGGAAGGGCAGAGAATCTTAATGCTGGCTCCTCAGAAACCTCTGAAAAATAAGAATGATTTCCAAATATGTATGTTTGTGTTCCCAGAAAAAGACCTAGCATTTCCAATGTATCTTCAAAGGTATACAGCACTTAAAAAGAGAGGGCATGGAAGGCAGATTAACCAAAATGAAAGGCCACAAGGGAACCTACTTCTTTGTAAACCAATTAAAACTTTTAAGTCATGGGGTTAGAGAGATGGTTCACAGTAAAGAGCACTTGCTGCTCTTGCAGAGGACTCAAGCTCAAGTCCCAGTATCCATGTACAGCAGCTCACAATCACTTATAACTCCAGCTCCAGGAGAACCTACTCCTTCTTCTGGTACACACACACACACACACACACACACACACACACACACACAGGAATAAAAATAAATTTTTTAAAATATATACATTTAAAAAAAAAGAAAAAGAAGAGATATTCTGCATGACTAGGACATGCTGCTCCTACAAATCCCAGTGGCAGGTGTGGGGCACAGCCTTATGAACTGCTGGCCAGGGAGGCCAAAGAGACTCCTAAAATCACATAAGCTCTTGTCATTCCTCTTGGTTGCCCACCAGAACCAGATGATAAGACCCCATTGCTGAGGATATCACACCTCTTGGATACAAGATATGAAGAAATCAAGCTGGAACTGGGGTGGAAGCTTCTTCCCTACTGGATAGCTTGCATGGTACCAGGAAGTGTCATGCAAGTTGCTGAGGGAGAAAAGGCAGCCATGGTCTTATCGAGCTGCGAACCCTATAAACTATAATGCCAGCCTGAAAAGCAAGATAAGCTCCTTGGTACAATAAGTGGCATGATTGTTCCAGGAATAAAGCAACTGCTCTCAGATTAGATTTGAGGCGCTCTTCAGAGGAAAGAATATATGCCTGGGCCTATAAAACCCATGCAGAGAAATGACTTATACATGAAAAAAATAAAATCCACTAAGTCACTTACCTATGGTCAAACAACAGTCATTAATAAGACATAATCAAGTTGAGTAAATGGCAAGCAAAACACAGTGTTTCCAGAGAAGTGCCTATGGTTGGCTATTGGGAAAGTCAGGGGGCCTAACAGGGAACTCACTACTGCTGTTTAGCTAAATTGACACGGTGACAAAGTGCATTCCAGATAGTTATGTGTTTATCTGTAGACATGCTAGTCCCACCTTTAGTTAATGAAGCTTCTCCGTGCAATGAATGTAGACTCATGGCTCATCTAAATGATAAGAGTAAGTGATGCTTGAATGCTCAGCCCTAAACGGGACATTCATACCACTTTCTCTAAAGCTCAAGGAACATGGTAGAAGGAGGAGGAAGAAGATGTAAAAATTCGAAGACAGAAGGGATGAGAGATATCTTTTGAAACCCATGATCAGAGAGAGACCTGGTTAAAATCAGTGAGTCACAAGACAAAAATCAGAAAGACAGAAATGAGGGAACAGCATGTGTAGGGATCAGGGCAGTTAATGGGGAAGTGGAAGAAGAGGGAGATGAGAGAGTGTGGGTAAGAGAAACATACATTGTATTCATGTGTGAAACTGACCAAGAATGAATTTAATCAACCGAAGTAAGAGTAAGGAGACCAACTGAGGAGAAAAGAGCATCAACTAAGCCAACGAAAAGATCTACTCTAGAAACAGACAAAGGAAGCATTGTTTCTCTGTGGATCACCTCAGAATGGGGCTGGTCATGTGACTAGAGGACTTTGAAGTAGCCCATCCTTGGGGAATGGAAGAGGCACAGGAGACTGTAGTCAGGAACACAGACCAGAAAACCAACAGAGGAATGAAAACAAACCTGCAGTGCTCAAGGTCTGGGCTGAGCCAGGCCTCACACTCTTGCTAAAGGCCTCCTTTGAGAACCCAAGCACTTTGAATAACTCTGCTTTCTTGTGAAAACTGGGCTTTTGTTATATTGCAACCCCAAAAGTCCAACCTAAAACATATACTTCCCATAACATTCTTGCAGTGATTGAAATAATGAAAATAAGACTTTTGAATGTATGTGACATTCTATGAATTCTATGAATGATCATTATTCTTCCCTCCCCAAATCCTTAATGAGAATATCTATAGTTGTAGCACTTAATCGTAATGATCCAGAATTTGTATGGAATTTGTTCTAGATTTCTAACTAAGAGTTTCTTAAACTACTGAAATTTCCTGAGTGATAGGAGCATATTATGTTAATGAGATGATTCATTGTTAACCCTTACATTACTTCAGAATGGGACTGATCATGTGACTAGAGCACTTTCAAGCAGCTCAAACTCTGGAAATGGAAAAGGCTTGTGAAACTGAATTCAGCCAGATGAACAATGATTCACTTATGCTTTGAAAGGAAATGCCAATAAAAATTCTGGAACTCTAGAAACTCAAGCTCATGGAAGTTCCAATATGTTAAGCAAATACAAGTACTTTCTTGAGCTCTGTGAAACTGCAGCAGCTAGCAAGAGAGTGTGTGTGGCCTGGTGATTTGTCTTTCAGTAGAACACAAACACAATGGTTTTGTTAGGCACCAAGCCCTTTGTGAAGTCTTATTAATTCCAAGTGTTTAGTGCCAGAATAAAAGTGTAAGACAATACATTCAAGACAAAAACAACACATGTAGACAAAGAGAAAATGCTATCTTGATAGCAATAATATCTGATATTTATAAGATCTGTATTTAAAGTACTACATATACAAACTGGAAATCATCATCTTGATTAATTCTCAGAAAGAATTTACAGAGGTAGAAACTTTTTCAGTGAAAAGATATGAGGCTAAGAGAAACTGATGGTTTCTGAATTCTTAATCACATGATCCTGGGACCACTAGAAACAACAATGCATTATCAAAATACAAACTTTCTTGTCATCCTCACAAATGAGTACCAAAGAGTGAACTCATAGTTTTGGTCTTCAAATATTCAAAGACAATAAACATTTCTGACTTGATATTTGGTGTTTACTAATGCTGTTGAGAAATATTTTGAGAAAATTTGGTATTTATTCTTACCTGTAGTAAAGTTCAAAGGCAATGGCACTGAGTAAGTGTCTGTAGGTGTTAATAAGTTCTGTCCACTAACCAGGAAGACGAGCTGCTCAAATCCAAGGCATGTTCCCCACACAGGAAAATAATCTCCATCGTCATAACTCTTTTGGGAGAATGAAAGAGAAAGAGAAAACTATGTTGATTCAAACTTTATATATGCATATATATATATATTTGTGTGTATATATATACATGTGTGTATAACAAGCAATACACACATATTGCTTGTTAGAACTGCAACACAGATTTTTGCAGAATTCTCTGAGATTCATAAGTAGACCACTACTTAATCTGTCTTCAAAAATACTCTGAGGCAGGATGGAAAAGGAGAGTGAGTTGAGGGCACATTATGTCTTCACCCAAAGAGTATAAAAGGTCATGAGTTATTTAATCTAGCTAGTAAAAGTTATTAAGCAAGTATCTCAAAAAAGTTGTTACTGAGGAAAATGTTTAAGAGAGGCTGGCGAGATCTGAATGCCAGAGATGATAAATGAAAGGTTGCTGATGCTATTTCAAGGGAGAAAAGGGGATCTAAGAAGCTGTAGCAGGCTTGAGGTGAGGCGTGGCATGGTAGCCAGGGGCTCTGCATGGTAAACACACAGGGCCCACAGCATGTGAGCTCAAGTTCTCTGATGAAGCCACATCTGTCTGGAAGAGTCGAGACGGACTGACTGACTAGAACTTGTGCCTGTGAGGAGACAGCATGCCTCAGATTGACAGCCTGAATTATCTTGAGCTATCTTTCGTCTCTTGATAACCATTTATTAGCAGCCTCTGTGTCTCACTTGACATGTTTATTATTGCTAGACACAATCTTTAAAATATATTGCTGAACTTAGCAAATATATGGCCTCCCCAACCCTAAAGCTAAAAATTTTGGAAGCTAGTACCTGAAACTTACATAAGAGACCTGTCAACTCTACTGCAGTGTGTCACCATCAACTTGGCAAACTATTTTTTAAACTCCCTTTGTTCTGTAGCTCTTGTCTTTCCCTTGTACTTAGCTCAGACTAGAACCTCTCTAGCAAGAGCAGAGAGCTGTGAAGAAGGGTGAAGGTGAACGGAATAACTGAGAAGAGGGGAGTTATTAGCAGAGGCCCGATACCCAGTACATAACAGAGGTGGTCAGAGGGAGGGACTGGCTCTGCTAGCTACAAAGTATGGTTCACACATGAGTTCCCAAATTACAGGACGCCAAACTAACAGGTGGAAACAGACACTTGATTCCTAGAGAGCAGGTGTCTGACTATTAAGGGGAATAAGGCTAAAATAACTGTGAAGGAAGCAATACTATACACTTTATGAAAGATAACTATCCTTATGGAAACAGACAACCCATTTGGAGTGATAAGTAATAGCAGATATTTACCTCTATGGCCTTGCTGTAAAACATTTTGGCAACGTGGGAGTAATCTGAATGCATTATGTCAGCACTTCCTCCAGGAAATAGGACTCTGAAACAAAATCAATTAAGATGTATTTTCCTCCATTCACCGAGCAAATAAACATGCTTCATTTAAAGAAAAATGTCCTTATTATGTATGTATGCATATATAATATACTACACATATAATATACTACATATATATTATTCATAATCTTAGCCATTCAGAAACTATTGTGGTTAACAACTTTGCACATATTCTCATTGAAGAAAGCATAACCTGAACAAAAAAACAAAGCAAAAAAAAAAAAAAAAAAAAAGAGGGGAGGGGGAACCAAAGAGTTTGATAAAGAGGAAACAAAACTGCAGGTGTGGCTGGCTTTGAATCAAGGCGATCAGCAAGGCCAAGCCAATTATAAATATACACCTATTCTAACTTCCAATTGATAATGAAACTACAAAGCACATAATAATCATAACACGTACTTGGAGTAGAATTAAATATCTACAAGAATTTGCTTTTACATAGTCCTGATATTTCTTAAGAAATAAACACATATTAGGAGATCCTGAAATTCCACACAATTATCATTCTAGAAGCTGTCTTGGAAGACTCATAAATGTTAGATTCTCTTTCTTTCTATCCAAATTGATGAAGTATAGAAAAAAAATTTACCATGTTTTTATACCAGGTCTTTAATGTTAATGTTTGCATTCTTTAACACATCTTGAAATAACCAATATACTAAAAAAAAAAAAAAAAAACCAATAATCTTCAATATATCCTTGAATAATCAAGGCTATACAAAAGTGGCCTGACTTTTCTGGCCAACAAAAGTTGGGCTAAACATATTAAAATTCTAAAAATATTTAAATATGAGTTTGAAATATTATGCTTGAGACTATTTTATTTTTTAATTTGTGTGTGTGTGTGTGTGTGTGTGTGAGAGAGAGAGAGAGAGAGAGAGAGAGAGAGAGAGAGAGAGATGTGTGAGAACAGGCACACATGCTCTCTTTCCACATGTG
Source organism: Peromyscus leucopus (assembly GCF_004664715.2). Taxonomy (NCBI): domain Eukaryota; kingdom Metazoa; phylum Chordata; class Mammalia; order Rodentia; family Cricetidae; genus Peromyscus; species Peromyscus leucopus. Next base: position 135,576,741 of record NC_051067.1, read on the forward strand.
GAGATGGAACTCAGTTCACCAGGTGTGTGATGAGCAAATCTTAAGCCATCTTACCAGCCAGAGGCTATTTTTTCATTTAAGAAATACATCGTTCTTCCTCTGTGAATCAGGTTCAGTATCAGCCTGTGACAAGGCTGGTCTCCACTGTTAGGAGATTCACAGTATAATGGAAAAAGTTTAAACACCAGTCTGCTAATTCAGCTGCCACAAAGCCACAGCAGAAAAGAGACCACTCCCCATGAACTCAGTATTCTAAAAGCCACCTCCAACCAAGTCTGATCTATGGAACCTTGCAGTTCTTTTACCCAGTAAAACTGGACCAATACCCCCAGATGACAGTCTCCCTTAGGACAGGCTCCGCACTTTGTCCGATAGGTGTTTGCCCACAAAACAGTGTGGGGTCCACTCCATGGTACCTCAGGGAAAGTGTTTTTTGAACTTACATTATTGTACTTTCTTTTCCCTGTTTCCATTCAGAAACAGTAAATTACAACCCTTAATTTTCACCAGTTCAGTGCCCAGCGTTCAGCGCCTGTGCTGTGGAGAAAGTGTCAGTCTTTGGGAGGAGGTCAGTGAACTTCCTTAAGCTGAGAGCAATAAAGGGTAATTTTCATTTGATTTCAAATCCTGTTCTGTGGGCTAACTATTCACGTATTTTATGGTGAAGGAGAGAAGAAATTTTTTTTCTAAGTACTATTCAAATTACCTCTAAAAGATAATCAGCAACCTCAGATCAGACATAGGAGTTTGAAATTTCAAAATATTTAAGCATTTAAACAAAGATTACGGTAAAACAAATGGGCCTGTTATGTAACAATTACATATTTCCTACTTGCTCCCTACTCAGCACCAGGACAAGGTCTAGAGCCTTGCACAGACCAGGCAAGTGCTCTACCACTGAGCTGCACTCTCAGCTCTCTCTCTCTTGGTTTTCTTTCTCAGACTGGTGAACTTTCTGCTCTCTTCCCGCAGCCTCCCTAGGAACTGGAATTACAGAACAGGCCTGCCATGTGCTGCCTCTCACTCTTTACTGGAGCTTTACATCTCCCTTCAAAACATTTCAAAAAGAGCACTTGGGAAATGAACAGAAAGCTTTAAGATAGCTCTGTAGAAACATACAGTACTTACATGGACATTTTGCAAAGCTGTGATGTGTGCTCACTGAAACACTGTATTAAGACCTGATACAATATCATGACAACTTACCCATTAAGAGATTTGAAAAGTTCTGCATATTCTATATGTGTAAGATCAAGCCTGAAAACAATAAAAACAGTTTTACAAATAAAAATCAATTTCTGAAGCCGGAGGGAAAAGAAGCCATCACCTTAATTTTTAATAAATGAAAAATAAGTTGTTTGAGGTACTGCGGATTGAACCCAAGGACTTGAACATACAGGGCAAACACTACAGCACTTTTGCCTAACTATCAAACAACATTGCATCTCTATATTAGAGGTATTCTTGTCAAGCTATGAAAATCTCAAAATTATACCCTGGTTAGCTAATCAGAAAGGAAAATTTGTTTTTCTGGGATTTAATGAAATATTTTAAAGTAGATGCTAATATATCAAACAATGAACAACACTAACAGCATCTGTTAGCCAAGAAACCTAAAAATATTCAGCCATTTTATATAAAGACAAAAATTTTAAAAGCTTTATGAGGATAAAGAAATGGCTCAACAGTTCAAAGTTCTTGCTGCTCTTCCAGAGAATGTCACGGGCTACTGTGTAACCCATGAACTCACAGCAGCTGCAATGATCTGCACAGAGCCTGCAAAAGATTGGACTAATGAACATTCATTTTACACGAAGAATTTCCATGCCATAGATTATAGTTATTACAGAATCACATGATTCCAATTTAAAGCAGTAAGTCTCAACATGAACTTTGATACCAAAGCTGGAATTTAGCCTACATGCTGCCAAGCAGGTTTTCAGAATATCTTGTCAAATGCTAATATTCCACAAGTCATCTGGTTTCAATACTCCCCGGGTTTTCAAACTGGCATCATTCCCACCTATTTCTTTCTCTGCACCCTTTGTATTTGATAAGTCATCATTTTGACCGATTTTTAAGGACACATACCTATTGATCAACTCACAACCTCACAACTGCTGCTCAGTGGCTCTCCCCTTTTATTTCACACCCAGCATTCTCCAGCAGCCTCTGAACTGGGCTGCCCACTCTGACAGCTCTGCAATGTCTCTCCCACATTTGCACTAGCCTCTTCCGGAGCTTGCATTTTAAAACTTCCATAATCAAAACTTTGAGACACTGTGCTGGAGACTCTCAGGGGTCTCTTCCTCAGCTCTAAAACCTGAGTATATGATTTCACATGAGATTAGATTCAGTACTAACAAATTGAACACTAACCTTAAGGGTATAGACAGTTAATCAACTGTGAAAGGTGAAGCAAGACAATCCTTATGAATCTCAATATAAAGACTATTGTTTTTATAAAACCTTAAATCAGAGTTTCTTAACCTGTGGGTCATGGTCCTTTGGCAAACCTCTAGCTCTGAAAATATTTACATTAGGATTTATAACAGTAGCAAAATTACAGTTATGAAGTAGCAACAAAAAAAATTATGGTTAGGGGTCACCACAACACGAGGAACTATATTAAAGGATTGTAGAATTAGGAAGGTTGAGAATCACTGCTCTAAATCATAAATAAAATGCAAATATTTTGACTACTAATAATATATAGATTATAACTCTTTATTGTAATTATTTGCAAAATAGGTTGTAATGGCTGTGTTTTGTGCATAAAATTTCCTAACAGAGGAGAATTCCATGAGACTCTCATGTACTAATTTTAGCTGACAATGTAAGTGCTTACAAGATTTTAGTTTATTAACTCTTCAAGTGACAATGTGTGATGAACTCAATCCCTTCAAACTGAAAGTATGAGATCAATCATATTATTTTTACTGAGTCATATTATCATAAAAAAACATAGCACCTTTATAAAGGTACTTTTATTATTATTATTTAAGTCGTGTGTGTGTGTGTGTGTGTGTGTGTGTGTGTGTGTGTGTGTGTGAATGTCCACTACATGTGTGTTGGATCCCATAGAGCTAAAGTTACAAGTGGTTGTGAGCTGCCCTACATGGGTGCAAGGAGGCAAACTTTGATCCTCTGGAAGAACATCAAGTGCGCTTAACCACTGAGGCTTGTCTCCAACCCCAAACTTAACACCTTTAAAACTAGAATACCTATCATTTACACTACAGCAACACTAAGACAACCATCTTCTAAAAAATGTCCTTCATTCCTTCAGTGTTCCCTCACACTAGTACTAGGCAGAAAGCTGGCTAAACTGGAGATTCTATTACAATTTTTATGGTGTCTGTGAGGAGTGTCTTTTCTGGGGTGAAGAAAGCTATTATGTATTTCTATACGCTAACAGACATATAGCATACTTTCAGTGACATTACAGACACATAGAGCTTCATAAACAACTTAGTGGGAGACTATAGGCAATAAGTTTATGGCTGAAATCAGATGCTATGTTGATATTTTATTTGTATGTTAATAAATGAAGTTTGCTTGGAGATCAGAGGTCATAGCCAGCCATACACAGAAGTCAGGCAGTGGTAGCATACGCCCTTAATCTGATCAGTGGCAGGCAGAGTCTCTGTGTGTTCAAGGACACAGCCAAGCGTGGTGACAAATGCCTTTAATCCTAGTACCAACCATAGAGACCTGGAGGTCTGTATAGACAGGCAGTGATGAGGAAGTGAGGTGGCTGGGTTAAGAGCCAATGAGAAGGCAGAAGAGCAGGGCAATAAAGGCGCAGGTTAGACAGGAAGAAGATGGTTCAGCTCTCTTGGGAAGCTACAGCAGCATGGTGAGCTAAGGTTGGCTGGTGGCTATCACTAGTTCTCTGATCTCTAAGGATTTCACCTCTGTATTCAGCTCTGTGTTTCTTATTTAATAAGACTGTTTAAAAATTCATCTACAAAATACAACATCCTTACATTTAATGATGCAATCATAGGAAAGAAAGCATTACTTATAGAAATAAAAGACCAATCTTTACATCTACAGTGACCATCACAGAAGCATACCTTATGGGTACAACTCTTGCACCTGCAGACTCTATATACTTCACATAGGATGAAGCAATGTAGTATTTTCCCAGCTTTATCATTTCCTTCGTACGGCATTTTTGCATTAATATTCCTAAATTTAAAAAAAGTATTAATTTTAAGCAATTTCATACTCAAAACTGAATCGTGGCAGAGTATAAATGTCACTATTTTGGTTTCTCAGCTCAGAGACCAGCAAGTCTACCCATAGTCATTGGGAAAGCAGTAGAGAAGGATGATCAGAGTTTCTTATCACACCAGGAATGTTGAAGAAGCTCCCAGAGTAAATTTATAATAGCCCCAACTTTCTTCACACAACCTTAGACTATCCATAGACAACTTACTAAATCTACTATCCATAGACAACTTACTAAATCTATAATGTGCCACCCCTTCCCCCACGAAGACACAGTTCTATACTTGTCAGCAAAGCCAGAGTAGAAATACCTTTCATCACCATCTCTCTACTACTGTCATAATCTAAGTAACCAGCATTCGCCAAACCCTTGAACTTCAGTTTTCCACAGGAATAAAGCTGACTACATCACCATTCCCTCATCCATTCAATATTGTTTAATCACACTGCATGCCAGGCACTGAACTAGGTGCTTAGGACACAGGAATTAAAAAAAGAAAGATACAATAAAAAAAAAAATGAAAGGTCTCCACCTGCTTTAATGATAGTGGGTGGGAGAGGAAACAGGTAAGACAAACAATACAGAAATTTATTTTTAGATCCAATTATGAGGGCTGGTGCTTGTGTTAAGAAGGAAGTCAAAGAAACGGGTGTCCCATTTACAATGTCTCTTAAACAGGGTGGCAGGTCCTCCCTGAAAAGGTAGAACAGGATTTGAGAGAGGTGGAGCAAGTCCTTCCTGGGAAGGTGTAATGTAACACTTAGTCCAAGGCATCAGTGAGGTATTGCCATGAACCATACACCCGTCTGGAAGAAGAACAATTCAGGGCAAAAGAACAGTAGCATGCCAAGGTTATGAGCCAGCCGGTCACTCTGCAAGAAGTCCATCAGACTGGAAACGTGAGAGAAAGCAAGAAGGCAACAGTTAATGGGACGGAGAAACGCAGGCCAGTAGGGACTATCATCTTCATTACATGCCTCAGAGGTTCCTAGACTTCATGTGCTGTCCTTCTCATCTCTCTGATTTCCTCTTACCAATGAAACCCAAGTCTAGCACACTACTGACATCCAGCATACATCAAAGCATGACAGCATACGCTTAACATGGACAATGTCTTGGGTTAATCCTTGACCTCCAAAAGGTAAACAACAACAACATATCATATCTGCTCATTGACTATCTGTGAGTCAGTATGTCACTTTATCTGATTTGCCTCAGTGGGACACAACATCCACCATTTATATTCATCACATCTGTATTCTCAGCTTCTTACAATAGTTGACATGAATCACTACTGAATATAAAATGTCAAAATGTATCTAGTAAGAATGTTTCTCTCCTCCCCACTACATGAGATGGTCTTCACAGTAGAAAATGAAATTTGGCTAAGAAAAGAAGAGTACAGGAGTACTCTGGGAAGGAAAGAGTGAAGTAAAGCAGGAGGAGAAGAGCCACAAGGGCAGCATGCAGAACCGTGGGAACTCAAGTGCCTCCACAGTAAATTCATTCTACCATCACACCCCAGCCCATTCATCTTTCCTGTTCTTAGGCAAAGAGCTCAGACTGTGTGCCCTTCCTTTCAACATGTGCCCCAAACATCATATGCACTTTGGGGTATCCCACAACTTCTGTGGCTTTCTTGTCTTTGAATCCTTTGTGCCTCCTCAAGTCATAGCTTACACAGACTATGTGCTCAGTCAACTACATTATCTTAATTGATTGGGTAGAGGGGGCTTCAGGATGGCTTAGCAGTAGGTACAGGCACTTGCTGCAAAGTCAGAGGACCTGAGTTCAGTCCCCAGGACCCGCATGAAGAAAGGAGAGAACTGACTCCTCAAGTTGTCCTTTGACCTCCACAGGTGCATGTGACAAGCATGCACATGTATCTAATAACTATAAATATAAAGAAAAATAACTACACACACAAAATAATGATAACTATAAAAGAAAAATGCAATTGATCAGGTTAATCAAAAAGTTATTTTTTGCCATATTCTACTGAGAGTTGCCTCAATTCTACAAAACAAAAATGAATCTTCTGTCACCTTTTCTTTTTTTTCTTTCCCCTAAACCCACAAATGAAATTCACTACATATGTTATATGATTCAATTTGAAGAATCTATGGAAGAAGGGTTCCAAATATTGATAAGCAACCCATTTGAAAACTGGGTCACCCTGATATATAAAACAACTTTCTAGTTTGTTTAGTGCTCAACTATAACACAATGGTATAATCCTACATGTGTCTACCCATAAACTTCTTTTGTCAAACTTTAACTACAGGCTGATTTCTCCTTGGTAGCTTTTCAAATGTCAGACATAAATGCAAACCAACTTTGCCCTGTTTGAAACACAAATATGCTGGAAACTATGACATGCTTTATTTGAAACAGAACTGACGTTCAGATCCTCAGAGCCACTCTTGTCACTTAGAAATGACAAAGTCCAAGACACATTTTAATTTCTTACCTATTCCACTTTTATATCTAATGGTATTGTATCTTCATATATGTCCTCAATCAAAGAAATCTGAGTAAATTTAATCATGTGCAGAATTTCTGGGTCAGGCCAGGCAGGGAAAATGGTGGGGACACAGGGCAAGAAAAGTATCCCTCAAGGTGGAGTCTTGTTGAATCCTGCCACCAGCTAACACTCAAAAGTAAATTCACATTTTTTTTAAGGCCTTTCTTTCTTCTGTGCAGTAAACCTTTAATTTTCTAGGCGTTTCACTGGAAACTTCCTTTGCAGAAAGACACACTGTAACCCCTTGCTCAAGCCTAGTCGTTCCTGGTTTTATCCTATTCAAGGATCCTTATTATCATCATAGAAGAGGAGAACAGGAATGGAGACTGATGTCCTGTGGAGACCACCAAGTCATTAGAAGTGGAGTCTTCTGTGAGAAGCCACACCACGCTCTCCCGCGTGCTTCACTCTTAAACTGAGGGCCTCTCTTCCCACTTTTGATAAATCCCAGCTCGGCTTCACACCTCGCTCTCCCTGACATTCTCTTCCGCTTGGAAGCCTCAAAGCCTGGGTGTGCCTGAGCTGTGGTTCCTATAGGACAGTCTCAGGCTGCTTCGGGTGGGTGCCGGGTGGTGGCGTGGAGCTGCGCTTTCCTCCGGACCCCGCGGACGCTGACACTTGTAGAAGGAATCAGTACAAAGTCCCTTTGATGAGAAGCGTGCCGCGGGCGCCGGCCCCCCCGCCCCCCGGCACACCTCCGAAGCCGTGAGAGCTTCGCGGGCTGCCCCTCCTCGACACCGGTGCCCACCCCGCTGAGTACATCCTAGCCGTGGCCCCGGGCCCCCTTACCGATGATGGGCTTCTTGGGGCCGCGCTTCTGGGGTCTGGATAACCCGGGGCTCGCGGGCCCGCACAGCAGCAGACCCAGCACGCACAGCAGGCGACCCAGGCTCGCCATCGCCCCCGGGCCCGCGCCTCCGGCCGCCTTTCAAAGGCTCGGCGGCGCGGCGCGCACGCGCACGCGCGAGCGCGCGGGCGGGGGGCCGAACGGGGGCGCGGCCCCGCGGCCTGGGCGGTGCTTGGGCCTCGGGGGCGCGCACGGCCGCGCCGCTCAGGCCTATGGGAAATGCAGGCCGGGCGCGCGCGTGCGGCGGCCGCGGGGCGGGGGCGGGCGGCTCAGGGAGCGTGCTCGGCGCCGCCCCATCGCCCTGCGCGCGACCCGCGACCCGCGGCCCCGCGAGGGGCACGCGCCCGGCAGCCTCAGCTGAGACTGTGGAGACACGGCGGGTGGACCCCCGCTGGCCTCCGCGTGCGGTAAGGTCTCCCCGTGAACTATTATGTCTCCGGGCAGAGGTCACCCACACTGAACCGAGGCGACCAGTCCAGGACCTGATGGCGAGATCGGGTCCCGCCGAGCCCTGTGTGGTAACCAAGCAGCGGGGGCCCGCGAGGTTCTAGAAGTCGTCAAAGAACTCTGCTGCATAAAAGGATCGATCCCTGGCTCAGATATGCTGACCGCATTCGATGTTAGGACAGGAGGTGACTTCCGGGAGACATTCCACTGATCCCTGTTTATTTGGGCACATGGATGTCTGGAGGGACTGAAGCGCACATCTTCACGCACCCTTCTGCTAGCCTTAGGACTGGGTCAAGGAAAGGACTGACTGCTGGCACCTAGTCCAAAAAGGCAAGAACAGGCCACACTCAATGGATGCTTGGACCTAGATAAGCTTCGCTGTTAGTACTAATCCCAGAAAAGCACTAGTTGTCTTATAAAATGATTACAAGAGCAATAGATAAGCAGTTAAAGACTCAGTATTGATCAATGTATTTTGAAGGTGCCGGGATAATGCATGCGTTCATAGCCTGAAGCACAGGGAAGTTCCTAGTTATCAAGGCTCAGTTAGACCCCAGATTAAAATAGAAAAATCTATTGAAGATGAAAAAGTGTATTAAATGGTGTCTTTTGTGTAAAAGATTTACAATTTAGAAAATTTTTCCACAAAGTACCTTGTGGAAAAAACAACAGCAAAGCTCTGGCATGCATCCAGAAAAAGAAATGTAATGCAATGATTAGTTTAACAAAGCAAGAGTATTGCAGAAGGGTGTGGTGAAAGATAAGTCCTAAAAGATGTGGGGAAAGATACTGAGAAAATGCCAAGTAGGTCTGAGCCTAATTGAGTTGATAAGGATCTATAGTAAAGATACATCTGTGCTGGTGGAGAAATTGTCTATCCACAAAGGAGGAAAAAAAATCACCTGCCATTACTCACAAAAATCAACTCCAGATGGAGAAGTTGTAAGTGGGAAAGGTGAAATACTAGACTTTGGTAGGTAAATAGAGGTGTATATGTGTGTTCCTAACTTTGATGGTCAGATGTGTTCATAAAACCAGTCTTAGGAACATCATAAAACATTTAAACCGGGTTTATGAACATCATAAAACATTAAAAAATGAATTATTATTGAAAACTGAATGGGTTGGTCCATGTTAAACTTTAATACTTCTGGTAGATTGTCACTTATTTTAACCATTTTGTGAAGCTCTTAGGTAATGTCCGGTAGAGGTGGAAAGCTACATATTCTGTAATCTACCACTTCTCATATGTAAGTATATGCCTACTGTGTAGACTCACTATGATTTACCACCCTTCCACCCACACACATATGCTTGAAGCTTTGTCCTCAGTGAGACCATGATGAGATGGAAAATTTAGAAGGTAGAGCCTAATGGAAAATAAGTAGGTCGGACTCCACCCTTATAAATAGGCAAATGCTATCACAGATGCGTGGATCTGGTCTGGTAGGAGCAGATAGTTCTCTTGAAGGGGAGTGTGTTATATATGGAACAAGACTAGCCCCTTTTGGGTCTCTTGCTTCCTCTTGTCTGCCTAATGTAAACTCCCTCACATCCATATGTGTCCTTGTTAACTGTGATGGCACTGGCCATGAGGCTCTCACCAGAGATCGACAAATGCTAGTTCCTGTTAGAATGGAGACCTACCCTTTAAGATACTGTTCACACTAAGAAACCAGATCTGACAGCCTGAAGAAATCAGACCATGAACCCTGTTGCTCTCTCCCCAGGACAAGGAGTCAAGAAGTTGCCACTGTCTGTGTTCCTAACCACAACCTGGCTCCTCCAGGTGCTTTGTCACATGTATAATCCCAGATTAAATCAAGTGATGTGTAAGTTCCTACCGGCCATCGAAAATTTATTTGGAAAAAAAAAAAAGCTAGATGTGGTACACACCTTTAATCTCAGCACTCAAGAGGCAGAGGCAGGTGGATCTCTGGGAGTTCAAGGCCAGCTGAGGTTACACAATGAGATGCTATGGATTTGGATGTGTGTGCATGTGCATGTATATTTTAAATATGAAAGCCACATATTTTCCTTTGTTCAGTAGATTTCTCTGAAAGCTCCCTCTGGCCTCCCCTGCCATCGTGTTTCAACAGCTCTCTCTCTTCTCTGACTTTAAGCTGTCACTCTTAATGAAGCACCTGTCCAGGATTTAAAGAGAATCCTCTCACTTTATGGCCTGTTATGCTGTCATTTGGTGACTTGTCTGGAACTTACAGAGATCTGCCTCCCAAGTACCAAGATTAAAAGCATGTACCACCGCTTCCATGGTGATTTTATATCCCATCAAGTTGGCAATTAAGACTAACCATCACACGATCTCATGAAATTCAAAAGCTTCTAGAGACACGAGAAACTGTTAATCAAGTGAAGCAACAGCTTACTGAGTAGGAAAAAAATCTTTACTAGTTATGCACTTGTCAAAGTACTAAAACCTAAAATACATTTTTTTAAAGCTACACAGAGAAACCCTGTCTTGAAAAACCAAAAAAAAAAAAAAATTCAAAAATATATACAACAACAAAAATCAAACAACTTGGTTAATAAAATAGTTCTCAGAAGATGAAACACGAATAGCTAATAAATGCATTAAATATTCAACCCCGCTATCTATCAGAGAAAAATGAATTAAAACTACATTGATATGCCATCTCACCTCAAATGACAGTCTTAAAGAAATAACAAATGCTAAGTGAGATATGGGCAAAAAGGAACTCAGAGGCTGTTGACTGGAGTGTAAACTAGTCCATCTACTACATAGATCAATGTGGAAGTTTTTCAAAAAAAATAGGGGCTATTTAAAAATCTCAGTGGGGACTTGCAGGCCAGCAGGCAAGATTCCTGCAGGCAGGCCTGACCACCACCACCACCCCACATCGGACCCTGTAACCTACAAGCCCCATTCCATCCCCCAAACCCACTCATCCCCAAGACTGAAGCTGCTACCAGAGACACAAACAACTCCATTGCTAATTGGACTAAGAGGTGAGTGGTTGTTCTCCACAGCCAGTCAGTCCAGTCTCTGGGCTCTAGGCCTGGAGGCACAACCTGTTCCCCACCATCACCACCAATTGCAGTCCCAGTTGCAGGCCAGCAAGCAAGACTCCTGTGGACAGGCCTTACCACCAATGGACCCTGCAATCTACAAGTCCCACTCCATCCCCCAACCCAACCCATCCCCTGAGATCCCAGCAGCTCCCCGAGACACAAACAGCACCAGTGCCCATTGGACCAAAAGTGTCTCACTGAGACACAGACACGGCTAACACCAATTGGAGGTAGATATGGGTAGAAGCCAGTGCAAGAATACATTCAATAACATAAAGAACAGTATGGCACCACCAGAACCTATCAGTTCTACAACAGCAAGACCTGAACATCCCAAGTAGAAGAAACAGATGAAAATGACCTTAAAAATGACTTTATGAAGATGATAGAAGCCTTTAAAGAGGAAAAATTTCCTTAAAGAAATCAAGGAAAGCCGGAGGTGGTGGCGCACGCCTTTAGTCCCAGCGCTTGGGAGGCAGAGGCAGGTGGATCTCTGTGAGTTCAAGGCCAGCCTGGTCTACAGAGTGAGCTCCAGGAATGGCGCAAAGCTACACAGAGAAATCCTGTCTCGAAAAACAAAACAAAACACAACAACAACAACAAAAACCAAACAAACAAAAAAGAAATCAAGGAAAAGATGAACAAAAAATTGAAAGAAATCAATAAATCCCTTAAAGAAATGCAAGAAAAAGCAATCAAACAGGTGAAAGAAACAGTTAAAGACTTGAAAATTGAACTAAAGTCAATAAAGAAGACAAAAACCAAGGGAATGTTGGAAATGGAAAATCTGAGTAAACAAATAGGAACGACAGATGCAAGCATAACCAACAGCATGCAAGAGATGGAAGAGAGAATCTCTGGCATTGAAGATACAATAGAGGAAATAGATTCATCAATCAAAGAAAACATCAAAGCCAACAAAGTCATAACACAAAATGTCCAAGAAATTTGGGACACCATTAAAATACCAAACCTAAGAGTAATAGGGATAGATATCAGCTCAAAGGCACATAAAATATATTCAACAAAATCATAGAAGAAAACCTTCCAACCTGAAGAAGGAAATGTCTGTGAAGATACAAAAAGCTTACAGAACACCAAATAAACTGGACCCCCCCCAAAAGTCCCCTCACCACATAATAATCAAACCACTAAACATACAGAATGAAGAAAGAATATTAAGAGCAGCAAAGGAAAAAGGCCAAGTAACATACAAAGGCAGACCCATCAGAATAACACCCACCTTCTCAATAGAGACTCTGAAAGCCAGAAGGTCCTGGACAGGTATTATGCAGACACTAAGAGACCAAGGATGTCAGCCCAGACTACTATACCCAGCAAAATTTTCAATCACTATAGATGGAGTAAACAAGATATTCCATGACAAAACTAGATTAAACCATACCTATCCACAAATCCAGCCCTACAGAAAGCACTAGAAGGAAAAATCCAACCAGAGGAAGTTAGATGCACCTACAAAAACACAGGCAATAGATAATCCCACACCAACAAATCCCAAAGAAGGAAAACACACACACAATACCACCAAAAAAAAAAAAAAAACACAGGACTTAATAATCACTGGTCATTAAGATCCCTTAATATCAATGGACTCAATCTGCCTATAAAAAGAAACAGGCTAACAGAATGGATACAAAACCAGGATCCATCCTTCTGCTGCATATAAGAAACACACCTCAATTTCAAAGACAGACACTACCTCAGACTAAAGTGTTGGGAAAAGACTTTTGAATGAAATGGACATAAGAAGCAAGCTGGTAAAAAAATTAATTAATTAAAATAAAATAATAAAAATAAAGAAGCAAGCTGGTGTAGCTATCTTAATGTCTAGCAAAATAGGCTTCAACTCAAATCAATCAAAAGAGATTGTAAGCACATTATATATTCATCACAGAAAGAATCCATCAAGATGAAGTCTCAATTCTGAACATTTATACCCCAAATACAAGGGCACCCACATATATAAAAGAAACATTACACACATGTTTGCGTATAAATAATAAAGCACAAATCACACATCAAACCACACACACTAATAGACAGACTTCAACACCCCACTCCCATCAATGGACAGGTCTGCCAGACAGAAACTTAACAGAGAAATAAGGAAGTTAACAGATGCTATGACTCGAATGGACTTACTAGACATCTACAGAACATTCCACCCAAACACAACAGAATATAACTTCTTCTTAGCATCCCATGGAACCTTCTCTAAAATTGACCACATACTTAGTCACAAAGCAAATCTCAACAGACAGAAAACAAACATTGAAAAATCTCCCATATTTTATCAGACCACCATGGTTTAAAGTTAGAATTCAACAACAACACAAATTACAGAAAGCCTACAAACACATGGAAACTGAATAATGCCCAACTGAATCACCACTGGGTCAAAGAAGAAATAAGAAAGAAATTAAAGACTTCCTAGAATTCAATGAAAATGAATGTACTACATCCCCAAACTTATGGGACACCATGAAAGAGTGATAAGAAGAAAATTCATAGCACTAAATGCCCACATAAAGAAGCTGGAGAAATCTCACACTAGTGACTTAACATCACACCTGAAATCTCTAGAACAAAGAGAAGCAAACTCAGCCAGGAGGAATAGATGCCAGGAAATCAAACTGAGAGCTAAAATCAATAAAACAGAAACAAAGAGAACAACACAAAGAATCAATGAAATAAAGAGTTGGTTCTTTGAGAAAATCAACAAGACAGACAAACCCTTATCCAAACTAACCAAAAGGCAAAGAGTGAATATCCAAATTAACAAAATCAGAAACAAAAAGGGAGACATAACAAGAACAATGAAGAAATCCAGAGAATTATCAGGTCATACTTCAAAAACCTATACTCCACAAAACTGGAAAATCTAAAAGATATGGACAATTTTCTGGATAAGTACCACATACCCAAATTAAGTCAAGACCAGATAAGCAATTTAAATAGACCTGTGGAAATAGAAGCAGTCATCAAGAGTCTCCCAACCAAAAAATTCCCAGGGCCAGATAGATTCAGACCAGAATTCTACCAGAATTTCAAAGAAGAGCTAATATCAATATTCCTCAAATGGTTCCACACAATAGAAACAGAAGAAACATTGCCAAACTTTTTTTTATGAGGCTACAGTTATCCTGATACCCAAACCACACAACGAAAGAGAATTACAGACCAATCTCCCTTATGAACATTGATGCAAAAATACTCAATGAAATATTGGCAAACCCAATGCAAGAACACATCAAAAAATTATTCACCATGACTAAGTAGGCTTCATCCCAGAGATGCAAGGATGGTCCAACATATAAAAGTCTGTCAATGTAATACACCATATAAACAAACTGAAAGAAAAAAAACACATGACTATCTCATTAGATGCTGAAAGGATGGTCCAACATATAAAAATCTGTCAATGTAATACACCATATAAACAAACTGAAAGAAAAAAAAAACACATGACCATCTCATTAGATGCTGAAAAAGCCTTTGACAAGATCCAACACCCATTCATGATAAAGGTCTTGGAGAGATCAGGGAAATAAGGAATATACCTAAACATAATAAAGTCCAATTACAGCAACCCAACAGACAACATCAAATTAAATGGAGAGAAACTCAAAGCAATTCCACTAAAATCAGGAACAAGACAAGGCTGTCCACTCTCCCCACATCTGTTCAATATAGTACTCAAAGTTCTAGCTAGAGCAATAAGACAACAAAAAGAGATCAAGGGGATACAAATTGGAACGGAAAGAAGTCAAACTTTCACTATTGGCAGGTGATATGATAGTATACATAAATGACCCCAAAAATTCTACCACAGAATCCATACAAACTGATAAATACCTTCAGTAATGTGGCAGGATACAAGATTAACTCAAAAAAAAAAAATAGTAGCCCTCCTATATACAAATGATAAATGGGCTGAGAAAGAAATCAGAGAAACATCATCACTCTTTACAATAGCCACAAATAATATAAAATTCCTTAGGGTAACTCTAACCAAGCAAGTGAAAGACCTGTATAACAAGGTCTTTTGAAGAAAGAAATTGAAGAAGATATCAGAAAATGGAAAGATCTCCCATGCAGTCTTACCAAAAGCAGATTCAATGCAATGTCCATCAAAATCCCGGACACAATTCTTCACAGACCTCAAAAGAACAATACTCAACTTCCTATGGAAAAACAAAAGACCTAGGACAGCTAAAACAATCCTGTACAATAAATTGACTTCTGAAGGTATCATCATTCTTGATTTCAAGCTCTGCTATAGAGCTATAGTAATAAAAACAGCTTGGTATTGGCATAAAAACTGACATGTGAACCAATGAAATTGAATTGAAGAGCCTGACATTAATCTGCACACCTATGAACACCTTATTTTTTTACAAAGAAGCCAAAACTGTACAATGGAAAAAAGAAAGCATCTTCAACAAATGGTTCTGGCATAACTGATGTCAACACATAGAAGATTGCAAATAGGTCCTTATCTATTGTTATGCACAAAACTCAAGTCCAAGTGGATCAAAGACCTCAACATAAATCCAGCTATACTGAACCTGATAAAAGAGAGAGTAGGAAGTAATCTTTAACACATTGGCACAGGAGACCACTTCCTAAATATAAAACCAGTAGCACAGACACTGAGAGCAACAATTAATAAATGAGACCCCCTAAAACTCAGAAGCTTCTGTAAGGCAAAGGACGTGGTCAATAAGACAAAATAACAGTCTACAGAATGGGAAAAGATCTTCACCAATCTCACATCTGTCAGAGGGCTGATCTGCAAAATATATAAAGAACTTAAGAAACTAGACATCAAAATACCAAACAATCCAATTTTTAAAATGGGATATAGATCTAAACAGTGAATTCTCAACTGCCCAAAAGACATTTAAGGAATTGCTCAATGTCTTTAGTCATCAGGGAAATGCAAATAAAAATGACTCTGAGATACCATCTTACACCTGTCAGAATGGCTAAGACAAAAACCACTGATGACAGCTTACATTGGAGAGGATGTGGAGGAGGGGAACTCTCCTCCACTGTTGGTGGAAGTGCAAATTTGTACAGCCACTTTGGAAATCAGTATGGTGACTTCTCAGAAAACTGGGAATCAATCTACCTCAAGACCCAATGATACCACTCTTGGGTATATACCCACGGCATACCCAGCTATACCACAAGGACACTTGCTCTACAATGTTCAGAGCAGCATTATTCATAATATCATAATAGCCAGAACCTGGAAACAACCTAGATGCCCCTCGACCAAAGAATGAATGAAGACAATGTGGTTCATACATAGAATAGATTATTACTCACCTGTAAAAAAAAATGATGACATCATGAAATTTGTAGGCAAATGGATGCAACTAGAAAATATTATCCTGGGTGAGGTACCCCAGACTCAGAAAGACAAGCATGGTCTTTATTCACTCATAAGTGGATATAAGCAAAGGATAACTAGACTACAATCCACAGCTTCAGAGAAGCTAGGAAACAAGGATGACCCTAAGAGGGATGCATGTATCACCTTGGCAGGGGGAAATAGATGAGATCTCCATGAGTAAACTGAGGACAAGGTGGGGGGCAATAGAGTGGAGAGAATGGAGGATGAGAACTTGAGGGAACAGCATGGTCGAGCTGGGAGAGGGACGGAGTAGAAGAGTAATGAAAGACATATCTTGATAGAGGTAGACATTGTGGGGTTAGGGAGAAACCTGGTGCTAGGAAAATTCCAGGAATTCACAAAAACAACCCCAGATTAGACTACTAGTAATAGTGGAGAGGATGCCGGAACTGGCCTACTCCTGTAATCAGATTGGTGAATACCCTATCATCATAGAGCCTTCATCCACTAACTGGTGGAAGCAGATGAGATCCACAGCCAAGCACAAGGCTGAGCTCTGGGAGTCCAGTTAAAGACAGGGATGAGGAATTACATGAGTGAAATGGGGTGTGTGTGTCAAGATCATGACAGGGAAATCTACAGAGACAACTGAACCAAGCTCATAGGAACTCATGAACTATAGACAGACAGCTGTGGAGCCTGTATGGGACCAAACTGGGCCCTCTACGTATGGGAGACAGTGTGTAGCTTGGTCTGTTTGAGGGGCTCCTGGCAGTAGGATCAGGATCTACCCCTGGTGCATGAGCTAGCTTTCTGGAACCCATTACCTATGGTGGGACGCCTTACTCAGACTTAATGCAGTGGGGAGGGGTTTGGTCTTGCCTCTACTGAATGTACCAAGCTTTGCTGACTCCCCATGGGAACCCTTAACCTTTTGGAGGAGGGAGTGGGGAATAGGTTGGGGGTTGGGGGGAGGAAGCTGGAGGGGAACAGAAAGAGGGATGAGAGAGGGATCTGTGGTTGGTATATAAAATGAAAAACAATTTCTTAAAAAATCTCAGTGGGTAAATGTAGCTATCACCAAGTAAACCTGAGTTTAATTCCTAGGACCCACATGTTGAAAGGAGAGAATCAACTCACTCAAATTATCTTTTGACCACTTATGCACTGTGGCATAGGCATGTTCAACTCCACACAGACAGAATAAATGTAACAACAAATAATTTAAAACTAGTTTAAAGATAGATCTACCATAAACTAGCTATAGCACTCCTGGATATTTACCCAAGAGACTCCAAGTCAACATATTACAGAAATGATTGCATATTGATATTTATTGCAGCACTGTTCACAATAGGTACATTGTGTAACCAACCTAGCTATGGAGCAACAAAAGAAAATACAGAAAAGGTGGTGTACATACACAACTGATTTTTTTCAGCCGTAAAGGACAAAGATGTCATTTGCAGGAAAAATGGATGCAACTAGAGATAATCATTTAAGTGAACTGAGCCAGTCAGAAAAACAAATATTGTATATTTTCTCTCAGGTATGGTTTCTAATCTTTATAAAGATACACAGTCATTAATGTATATGTGGTATGAAGTAGAAATCTTCTAGAGCAACCAAGAGAACTTAAGAGATGAGGAGGGGAAATGGAAGGATTGAGACTAGGATGAGGGATACATTCAACATGCAATGTATACTGTTTATCCCACTGGGCAAGAATAAGACCATTACTACAATTTTGGACCCAAATTTGAAGCAAGATTTAATTAAATAATGGTCAGAACAATAGACACTGACCAGATCCATGCTCAAGTTCCTAGCGAGAGGCCACAAATTATGTTAGTCAGGTGTTTATTAAAGGCAAAACCCACAAGGCTATGTTTCTCCTGGCTTCTTTCAATGGGGGCAAACATACATCCTGACATACTTCCTGCCTATGTGTGATCAAGCACGTCCCTGTGCAGTTGGGGCAATCAACCCTGTTTACAGAAGTGAAAACGCCTAGCTTGTGATCTTACATAAACAGCCCCAGCATTCCAGAAACTGATCTGTCCTTGGGCAAATGGGGCTAGCAGGTTAGAGATATTTTTCTTTTATTGATCTCTTAAGCACAATAATTTAAACTTAAAACATAACTTTAGCCTTTAAAATACTTGTAGAAAACTGTCCTTCTGTAACACAGAACTGTGAACTACCACTGACTCAGAGTCTACAAATCTACTGTACATAATCTATAATATTTAGTGCTATTGGTATCCAAGGCCTCCCATATTCCTAGGTAATTGAACCACTCCCTTATACCACCCCTCTTGACAAAACACATGGCTATTTACTATTTCTCAAAAATGCCCTACTTGTTCACCTCTCTGTGTCTCTGCCCATGTCTCTTTTTCTTAAATGAAAATGGCCCCCACAGGCTCATATGTTTGAATTCTTGTTCCCCAGTTGGTAGAACTAACTGATTAGGAAGGATTAGGTGGTGCAATCTTGCTGGAGGAAGTGTGTCACTAGGGGCAGGCTTTGAGGTTTCGAAAGACTCACGCCATTCTCTCTGTGCTCTTTGCCTCTTACTGACCATGTAAGATGTGAGCTCTCAGCTGTTCCTGTTGCCATTATTGGAATTACTCAAATGCCCTTTACTGTTACCTGACTATTTTTGATACACTGTTTTCTCTCTCCTAAGTAGTATATGCTTAATGTTTGTAATGGATATCTTTGAATGCACAGTCACCAGGGAGTGGAACTGTTTAGAGAATTAGGTATGGCCTTGTTCGAGGAGGTGTGTAACTGGGGGTGGGCTGTGAGATTTCAAAAGCCCATACAGGGCCCAGTCTCTCTCTCTCTCTCTCTCTCTCTCTCTCTCTCTCTCTCTCTCTCTCTCTCTCTCTCTCTCTCTCTCTCTCTCTCTCTCTCTCACTCCTACCTGTAAATCAGAATAATTCTCAGCTACTTCTTTAGCATCATGCCTGCCTGGCTGCCTGGCTGCCAGCTGCCATGTTCTGCACCATGATGATAATGGACTTGCCTCTGAAACTTGCCCCCAAATAAATACTTTATAAGAGTTGCCTTGGTTATGATGTCTCTTCACAGCAATAGAACAGTGACTAAGATAGAAGGTGGTAACAGGAAGTGGTGTATCGCTGTGATAGACCTGTCCATACTGTTTATTTAAAGAATATGGAAGACTTCAGGACTTTGGACTAGAAAACCAATTGAATACTGCAAACAGGGCTTCATGGTCCATAACAATAGGTGCATACAAAATAGTGGTGCTAAGGGCCATGTGAACTGTGAGGGCTCAGCTCCAGAGTTTCAGAGGGGAAGAATATTATCTGTTGACCTGGAGACCATTCTTGTGTTATTTTGGTGAAGAATGTGGTTGCTTTTTACCCTTGCCCTAAAAATCTGCCTAATGCTAAATTGAAGAGTTTTGGATTAATGGCATTGGTAGAAGAGATTTAAAGATGCCCTAGTATTGACTGTATCATGTGGTTATTATGGATCACTCTTATGCAGGTCTACAGTGTGTGATGGCTAAGAAAACACTGATCTGTACCAGGTACCCTTCTTAGTAGCTGTTGACCTTTGCCCTGAATTCCTAAAAGATGGACTCCTAGCAACCTGCACCCTCCCCAGAATGATATGACTGCTGTGAGGTAACCACTTGTTCTGGCTTTGGTAAACCTGCTTATCTCTGTGTCACCAAGGAGGAGATAGCTCCCTTATCACTGTTTAACAGGGAGAGAGAAGCACAGCTCCTTACAGCTGAGAGGTGGGAAGCAGTTTCTCAAGGTGGTGCAAATTCCACCTTTAAAAAACCCTTTGACTAGTTCCTTCTGGGTGCCATGCCTTCAATTTGGCTTTAAGGCTGTTGCCCTGTTAACAGTAATAATAAACATATTGAATTATAATGTGGATTGAGTCTGTGGTCCTTTCTCATAGTCCATAACAAATGAAAAAGAGCAAGCAGGGCAAAAAGAAATACAAAAATGTACAGTTTGAGGAGAAAGGGAACACCAAGAAAAATTTTTAATTTTGAGCCAAGTCCAGTGCTCAAGGACATACAAAGTTTAAAGAAAAGCCTGATGCTAAATGGAATAAAGGGAGTGCTAACCTCAGGGCAAGACCCCATTTAGCTAAGCTTCCAACTTGGGAGCAGGAAATAAAGGAAAGCTCAAGCAGTGAAAGAAACCATTAACAACAGAAAGCTGTTGCAAGTTTAATCCAAGGAGAAGGTGAAGTAACAGCACCAGCAAGCAGCAAAGCTTGCTGCTTTTGAGTTGAAGATACAAAAAAGGGGTTGTTGACTCTCCCTCTACAGCTAAGGAAAGCCATGGAGGCCAGGTGTGTGTTAGAGGCCACTGGGAGAAGCTGTGAGTGTAAAGTCTGCATTGCGTTCTAGACCCCAAGATGTCAGAGATGCCAGAGGCTTTGGATACCTGCCAAGGAGAGCTGAAGACTGGTTGACGAACCAGCCCTAGAGAGAGAAGTGTGTTGCAGTCAACAAAGCTGAAAGCAATTGGAGAGCGAAAGAGCACTTTGATATCAGACATGAGATGCAGAGTTTGGAGTTTGCTCTTGCAGTTTTTGGTCTTGCTTTGGTCTCACTATGCTCCTTTTTCTCCCTTTTGGAATGGCAATATATATCCCGTGCCATTGTATGTTGGAAGCATGTGATTTGTTTTTTGCTTTTGTTTTGACATGGGGTTACAGTTAAGAGATTGCCTTTTGGACTTTTAAATAGTCTTAAGAATGAAAGACTATGGGACATTTCACATTTTGATATTGCCAGTAGCCTATAGAGACCAGGGAGTGGAATGTGGTGGTTGAAATAAGAATGGCCCCCATAGGCTCCTATGTTTGAGTGCTTAGTGGAACCAGGGAAAGTGTTTGAAGATTAGAAGGATTAGTACAGCCTTGTCGCAGGAAGTGTGTCATTAGAGGTGGGCTTTGAGGTTTCAAAAGCGCAAGCCAGGCCCAGTGTCCCTCTCTGCCTGCTGTCTGTGGATCAGGAATATAGCTCTCAGCTACTTCTTCATCACCAAGCCTGCCTGTCTGCTGCTATGCTCCCTACCATGATGACAGCGTACTCACCTCCGAAACGGTAAACAAGCTCCCAAGTAAATGCTTTATGAGTTGCCTTGGTCATGGTGTCTCTTCACAGCAATAAAACAGTGACTCGGATAATGTTTCTATTTGCCACAACACAGGATTTAATCCACAGTGTTGTCAAAAACAGACATGGAGGGCTGGAACAATGGCTCAGCAGTTAAGAATATTGGCTTCTTTCCAGAGGACCCAGGTTCAGTTCTTAGCAGATGGTAGTCTCAGCTATCTGTCACTCCAGTCCCAGAGAATCCAGCACCCTCTTCCAGCCTCTATGGGCACCAGGCAAATATGTGGTACAGAGAAGTAAATGGAAGCAAAACACCATACACGTAAAATAAAAATAATAATTAAAAAGTAGACAATCTGACTGACTTGAATAGATAAGAGCAATTAATCAAGTGCTGAGGATGTGGTGGGAGAAGGAAGGTCTGTGTCTTGGCTGAGCAGTGTTTTCCACCAGTCTTAATATTATTGGCTTCAATTCTGTTTCCACCTTTGCAACTCCCAGGTCCTCTAGTTTGCCATCTAACAAACAGGCTCAGCATACACAGCCTGTGAGGAGTGTTCCAGAAAATACAATGTCACTCATGGGCTGGGTTGGTTTCTTTCTGTATTTAATTTTTGACCTATATATTTAATGTAAGTGATAAAGAGAATATTTCAAAAGAACTTTAATGCTATTTCCATTAGTAAATTCTAGTTTAACAAATAAAATCATGATCTGGATTGGTAGGAAATTGTTCTAAAATTGGATTATCTATTTTTGTACTTGTTTTATGAAATGCTGGGAATAGAACCCATCTCCTCAGCACATATATAAAAGGGACCACAAAGCTAATTGTTTGAAGCGTACTTGAAAGTCTAAGCAACATGAAAAGAAAACTAAAAAACACAAGTCAGTGTGCTACTGAGTCGACCAAATAATTTTTGTTTAATAGGTTTTATTTTTTTAGGTGTTTTTTACTCTCCAAGAAAAACTGCACATGAATTTCAAAGACAAATAACTCAAGGACAGAGCAGAGCATGTGGTGCAGTGTCTGTACTGGACACAGCAAACCACACCAAAGGAAGCTCAGCAGCAGGCAAAAGCAGTCTGTACCTAAAACTTAGAAGAAAGGAATCAGCCGGGCGGTGGTGGCGTACGCCTTTAGTCCCAGCACTCAGGAGACAGAGCCAGGTGGATCTCTGTGAGTTCGAGGCCAGTCTGGTCTCCAAAGCGAGTTCCAGGAACGGCGAAAAACTGCACAGAGAAACCCTGTCTCGAAAAAACAAACAAACAAACAAAAAAGAAAAAAGAAAGAAAGGAATCAGCAGTCATACAACACGCAATGAGAAGCAGTACATTTTGCTTAATTTTTTTTCTGAATGAAAAGCATTTTTTTAAAGAATGCCTCATTTACATTTTAAATGAAAAAATTAACACCATGGTTTATGAGAAAGATGTTTATTTTTAACAATATTAAAACAAATTATTGTAAAGTTCTACAACACAGTAAATATGGATGGAATTCACCTTTCAGAAAAGACTTCTAGTACAAGTACAGTGAAGCCACATAGAGAATTCCAGTTATTTGCCCAGAACCTTTCAAAACTGTCTACTCACATAGTTCATCAATGTTCTTCATAGAATTGCTTCATTTTATAAAAATTTCAAAGCCCCATTATAGAATGTGCTTACATTGATTGACATTTTAAAATTCAGTTTATTATTACTTCACTATTGTACACATTAAAAGACATTTAAAACATTAGCCTTTATATTAATATATCATTCCTCCACAGAATCATGGCAAGTGATTGAACAGCTACATGTAAATAAAGTGACATCTGAGTTTCCTTCTGTGATTTAAAGTTTGAAAAGCTGGAGGTGCTTTGTTTCTGTTTATTCCTTTAAGTGATTTTCTATTATTTTTATTTACACAATTTTAATTTTATGATTTAGTAAAGATTAATTTTTTTTTTCATTTATTTTACAATACTATTCAGTTCTACATAATAGCCACAGATTCCCTTGTTCTTTCCCTTCCTGCCCCCCTCCACTTCCCCCCAGCCCACCCCCCATTCCCACTGCCTCCAGATCAAGGTCTCCCCCGAGGACTGGGATCGACCTGATAGACTCAGTCCAGGCAGATCCAGTCCCCTCCTCCCAGATTGAGCCAAGCGTCCCTGCATAAGTCCCAGGTTTCAAACAGCTAGCTCATGCAACGAGCCCAGGACCTGGTACCACTACCTAGATGCCTCCCAAACAGATCAAGCCAATCGACTGTCTCACCTATTCAGAGGGCCTGATCCAGTTGGGGGCCCCTCAGCCTTTGATGAACAGCCTGGACATGAGTGGGAGCAATGAATGGCAAGGGTCGAGGGAAAGAGAGCGGGAGATCCTAGCTGGATCAAGAAAAGAGAGGGAGAACAAGGAATAGGAGACCATGGTAAATGAAGACCACATGAGAAAAGGAAGAAACAAAGAGCTAAAGAGGCCCACAGAAATCCACAAAGATACCCCCACAAAAGACAGCCGGGACTGACCTACTCTGGTGATGGGAAGGCCAAACACCCTAATAGTTGGGCCATAAACCCCATCCAAGGACTGAGGAATCTGGATGCAGACATCCACGGCTAGGCCCCTGGTGGAGCACTGGGAGTCTAATTAGTGAGAAAGAGGAGGGTCTATATGAGCAAGAATTGTTGAAACCAAGGTTGGATAAAGCACAGGGACAAATAACCAAATGAATGGAAACACAAGATTAATGTTTTTTAAAAGAAAAATTTTAGTAAAATTAAATAGCAAAATTAGCATCTAACTGCTAATCAAAATTATACACATTCTCTAACGAACATCTGCACCTCCTTTTGATCTTGTCAGAAGTATATGTACAGAGAATCATAAGTATCAG
Organism: Peromyscus leucopus; assembly: GCF_004664715.2. NCBI lineage: Eukaryota > Metazoa > Chordata > Mammalia > Rodentia > Cricetidae > Peromyscus > Peromyscus leucopus. Next base: position 135,601,245 of record NC_051067.1, read on the forward strand.
CTCATCTGATTAGACTCATTTTCTTATAAAGAAAAACACCCTGTGCAATGAAAAATATCCTTGCACAAAGATACTATTATATGACTAATGTTATATATATAACTATTATTATATAACTAACACATATTCAATAAATTCTCTACCTTGTATTCTTTCAAGTTTAAAATAAAATTAATTAGAAAACATTAAGTATAAAAATTATGTCAGAAATTTAATACTGTACTGAATATGGGATAAGATTACATCTTTCTCAATGAATGAAAGTCTTATAAAATGAGCAGCACTGTGGTACAGCCTCCACCTACTGACTATCTAAACTAAACATGAATTGTGGGACTTAGAATATTCTGAGATAATACTAAAACTCAAATTATTTTTATGAATAATCTGAAAACTGCTAGCCACAACTGATGATGGTTAAATATGATGTAAACACTTCCTTTCTTTTTTGTAGTTCTGTTAGGTTTTCAAGTATAAGCAGTCTTCATAAAAGAGATGTACCTTTACTTCCATGTCTAAATCATAATCAGAAGCCACAATTATATTCTTAACTTATTTGAAAACACAAGACTGTGGAAGAGACCATCAGCTGTGCCCAGAATATTTTCTAAAGTTTTAAATCATTTTTATCAGTCACAGTGATTTCATTGCATACAACACAGTGGCATGTAAACTTACATTCAAAGGCTTCTGTTGTGCACATGCTAAAGTGGGATTTTCCTGAGATAAACTATCCTGCCGGCATAAAGCTGTATTCAGATTGCAATCTGAATTATAATCTGACATCAACCTCAACTCAGCACTAATATTGTTTCACCATCAGCTGATATGCACAGTATTTCTTTGCAGTGAACTAGTCATCAATCTAGTATTAAACAATGTGATTATAAAATTTTGTTTAAAATGAAATTTCCCAAACCATACAAAGATACACTGGAACAGGTACTTTAGATGTATCTATGTTTTTTCTTCACATGTAAACAGGAATCTCTTCTAACATTAATTAATTCAACAGGAACAGAGTATTGTAAAAGTTAAAACATTCACCAAATATCCATGTTCCATGTTTAAAGATCAGATAAGCATCAATTCGATTTGAAGGTTTGCTCTTGAATTTAGTAACCAAATAGGATCCCATCCTTAGATTTTTAATGAGGAAGTCATTCACAGGAAATAATTTCTCATTGGATGGCCTCAGAAATGCTGCTGAGATAGTCTTCAGATTTCATTATAAAATTTGTCCACTCCTGACAAATATCCTCCAGGGAGAACTCGTCACCACCGTATTCCAGAGGAAGAATGTCTGGGAAGTGCTGAAGTAGGCTTGATTTGTAATTGTTCCCATGCAGATGAATCTGAAATAGCCAGAGTGTTTTTAGAAGGCGTTGGCTTTGACTTCATCATGCTAGAAGCATTTCCAGTGGAAAAACAAACCCTACAAAGCACGATATACCGAGGCGAGCAAGTACATATACATACTGCACCCTTTGTTCTGTTCTCCAATCTAGGAATGCTACTTATATTTAGATGATGCTGATGTGAATGATAATTTTATTGTTCTCTTTGATTTGCATTTGTATATTTACAAAAGAATGATAAAATTTACTGCCTGATATTAATTCATAGTAAATAGAAGCATATAGCTGTACCCATAATTAGGCTCATGAGGAGTAATTTATATAGTTATAGTCCATGGATGCAGTACCATCAGGAAATTATAACAGCTGTGAGTCCTAAATTTTCTTTTCAAATTTTAAAAAGTGACTGTAGATTGCCAGTAAAGGCAAGATAAAGCAGGCCACAGAAAGCAAAAGTAGATCTTGCTAAAGAAGAAAAGCAAAAATATCTCTCCCATAGGGTGTAGAAGGACATGACACCTACATGCTTACAGATAATACTAGAGAAAATAGAATTGTTCAACACATGGGCTTTTTTCTTCAATGGACAAAATTGACATCTGTTCACCAAGAAGGCTGGAGAAGATGTTGTTTGATAGCTTGATGATCTTTTGCTATTCTGTTGACCTAGCCATCACCCCAATCCCCCAGACTCCTGAGCATTGTTTCTCTGTGAATATAACACATTCTTACAAAAAAAGGCCCCATGGACTTGGCAAAAGATGCTTATGCTTATTTGCTGTTATGTTTATTACAAACCCTTCCTCCCTAGACCCTTATCCTTCTCAGTCAATAGAACCCACTCTTGTGGAAGAGGTCACTAGTGCTTTCCAAAAGAGATGTACTTTGCAAAAAAGTTTCAATATAGCCCTGCCTTAAGCTTCGTTGTGACAATTGTCAGGAGGAAACTTTTTCCCAAAGTTTTACTGTGTTTAACTATGTAAAAGATAAACCACTTGGGGTCAGACTCCAGTTGATCCAGCCTGGCTAACTGAAGTCATGCTGAACCGAGTTTCATTCTTACCTCTCTGCGGATCATTTCCCAGCAGAGCTGGCAGGGACACTCACATAGAGGAAGATGTTCATCAGTGCTTTCAGCAACCATTTGATAAGAACCTATATGTGCTAGCATGTGAGGGTTGGGAATGGAGAGATGGCTCAGTGAACCTTAGTTCCCAGCACCCACACTGGGCAGTCTTAACTTCAGCTCCATGCATCTGATGCCCTCTCTGGCCACCTTGGATATTTCATACACACACACACACACACACACACACACACACACTTACTTTAAAAAAATAAATCTTTTTAAAGGAAAGATAAATGAGGGATGATAAATAAGTATTCATACTTGAGAATCTCAGATCCGAACCCTTGACTTTATTAGACTATCTAAGATGCTATCAGTTAGCTGAGAAGACATCCTATCTTCTCAGGAAAGGAGAAATGTTGAACTGTATATTGTAGTTGAGAAGCTGAGAAGGAAGAGTGCCTGAGTTTGGTTTCCCATTTCAGATAGTCTGCTGTGAGTTAACTTCCACCAAGCTACCTCACTTAACAGCTCAGTTTCTAAAGTTTTTGTCTTTTTGGTTCATATTCTCCCTTTTTATTAGACTCAGTTATTCTCAGTTTTGTTCTTATTTGTTCAAAATATAACCCAAAATAGATATGCTTATTTTTTAGAACTTTAAGAGTTAATCAGATGATATCTGGTATTACTAAGTAACACTAAAAGGAAGACAAAATGGCCTGTATAAAACACTAAAATGCAAAGTAGCCAGAAGTGGCCGGCTTCACTAGAGCTGACAATTTAGGGATGATTTTTCTTAAAGACAGAAAGAAATTGGCCTGGAGAGATAAGAGTTCAGTTCCCAGCACCTATATCAGGTGGTTTCCAACCAAATGTAACTCCAGCTCCAAGAGAACTGACACTCTCTTCTGGCCTCCAGGACACCTGCACTAACAGCACATCCCTCCACACAGACATACCCATAACTAAGAATGGAACAAATCTTTTTTTTTAATACAGAAATACCCATTGACAGTCACAAAAAACAATAAAAATACAAGAAAGAAGGAGAGGGACTTGTTGGAAAGAAGTAGTTCAATGGCAGTGGAGGAACCTGAGAAAAGGGTAAGGGGTGGTGGAGGAGCAAAATACATTAGATACATGCTTGAAATTGTCAAAGAATAAGGAAATCCATTTAAGGAAAATAAAGGGAAAAATACCAACTGGATTGCCTAGTCTGTGAAGAATCTCTCTAGTGTCATAAGGTTCTGACCAAGTATAAGATGTTATGCTTTCTGAAGATGGAAGAATAGTTTCTGGACTTCTAAGTATCTCATTATAATTAATGCCATCACTACTGTTATTTTTAGGTTTAAATCACAAAGTTCTTCCAAAACCATTTGTAGCAGGCAAATGGTGCACACCTGTGCATTCCCCGATTGCTCAGAAAACTGAGGTGGGAGGGTCACTTGAACTGAGAAATGAGAGTCAAACTGGACAACTTAACATCACCCTGAACGAAAGCTGTAAAGATGTTCCTCCACAGGCTAGTGCAGGAAAGCAGCTGCTGTTCTGGAGGACAAAATATTTGAAACCTTTCAAAAATTATAAACAACAAAATTTGAATTCCAAAATTCTGCATGAAATGAAGTTCAACAGGACAGGTTTGTGAAAGTCAACTCCTTTGCTTCAGCTACAAGTCATTTAATCCTATACCCCGGGCATGATACATTTCAGTTACATGTGTTTCATAGGTAAGATAGTATGTATTCTTATCTGTACAAACAACACATCCACATAACTTGGAAGTCAAAACAAGATTAAAAACAGAGACTTTGCTACTAACTCTGCCTTCACTCACCGTCCCTGGATCATTTGGGAATCATCCATATTTCTGTTTATCCTGACAAAACACATTTTTGTGCAAACATAATGTTTTCATGGAAAAGGCAGCAAAACCATCAACATGGATCTGCCTGGTATGCATCTCACCTTAAAACACACCCTGCAGTCTTGTGTGAGTTTATCATAGCTCCTCCCACCAGCCCCTCACAATGGATGCTTGATTGTCTTAATCTTTTTCTGGATCTATGCTTTTGTTGGTACACAGCTATAGTTGGGTGATGAATTTCCAGAAAATGCTGAAATAGCTTGTCATAACTATTACCACACTGCCCTCTACAGGGAATGTATTTTACACTCCAGTGATACACGCATGTCCGTTTCCCCAGAGTCTCACAGCCAGTAATGCTAGGGTTTTTTTTAAAGTAAATTTTAATTTATAAGAGTAGTTGTCATGTTTGATAAGTATTAGCAATATTGGTCCAGTGGTTTATGGCCAAGGGACATGGGAATATAGTAAAAAACTGTCCTTAAATAGGAAGAGGTAAGAATGTTCTCAGGAGATATAATCACTTGAATATATTTTACTTACCCGGCCCTTAATCTTTTCAGTCAGAAATGGTTTAATCATGGAAAAGACAGCATGGAAAATGACTGGCTCATTTATCAAATGGATGCCACGAACTTTCAATGGAAAAGAATCCTTTTGAAAGTAAAGAAAAACAAAACCTTAATAACACAACATAAATACTGCAGTTACATTCCTAAAGACAAGTCTCTTCTAGGAACACATTATAAGTTTATGGTAGGGGTCTGGAAGATGACTCATTGGGTAAAGCACTTGCTATACAAGCATTGAGACCACACACACCACATTTACAGCAGACTCTAAAGTGTAACTCCATTTTCAAAATGGTTTATTCCATCAATATAAAAGCCTGGTTTATCTATCACTGCCAGTGGACTCAAAAAAGATCTGCAGGAAGTTTTTTCGTAATAGCTTAGACCAAGTACGTTAGTTAATAGCCATGCATACACTTTCACCAGAAAATCCACTCCCTGGTCACACATAAAGCTTCTCCTAAGGAAACAATGGCAATTTAGGGCATTTTTAATTCAGTATTTTTACCAATTTTTTTTTTCCGAGACAGGGTTTCTCTGTGTAGCTTTGCGCCTTTCCTGGGACTCACTTGGTAGCCCAGGATGGCCTCGAACTCACAGAGATCCGCCTGGCTCTGCCTCCCGAGTGCTGGGATCAAAGGCGTGCGCCACCACCGCGCGGCTCCAAAAATATTTTTAGAGGAAAAAAATCAAACATCCATGAAAATTGAAAGAATATAACAATAAGCACACACTTTTTAAATTTTGACTTTGGAAATATCTTCAGTAACAAAGTCACACACTACTTAAAAAGCTTAAAAGGTTAATAACCTGAAAGAAAAATAAACTCATCAATAGTTTTCTTATCCAAAAGTTTAGTCATTACTGTTAATGCAGACTTTTTCCTCTTTTATGAAGACTATCTTCCCCTTCTTGCCATTTTGAAATGTATTATTAATTGGGTTTTCCCCACAGTCTATGTATAATTTTATTTAAACTTAATTGGCAATATGTCCTCTAAGCACCTTGCATTCTGTTCTGTCCCATTGTTGCAATATGATTTGTGGTGAGCATTGTGAGTTTTAGCATTGTTGAGATGGTCCAACAAATGGATATGTCATCGTTTAAGTGATCACTTTCCTATCTCTGGGCAAGTAAGTTGTATCTAATTTTCCTCTATTATAAGTCATGCTGCAGGCACTGTCTGTGTTCAGGAGAGAGGTGACTTTAGAAAGCTTTTATATCAGCAGATCTGGACTAGGATCCTTAGGTCACTGCTGATTTGAAGTGGTCATTGTCTGCCATCACCTGGGATGGCCATTAAGTAGAAAAGCATTTGGGAGACTTAAGAATCTAGAGCATAGTAAACTGTTATTGCTACAATGTACAAAGCCCTTACTGTAACATGACTATTTGTTAACTGGGTCCCGGAAGTAGAATTACTAGGTTAAAGATAATGGCTTTTAAAAAAAGACTTTGAAGGCTAGAAAGATGGCTCAGTCAGTCATCCGCTTGCCATGCAAACACTATGACTTAGGTTTGATCCCCACATTCTTGAGGTAGGGGGAGCTGAGCATGTTGGCATATGCTTATAATCCTAACACTGAGGTGGTGGAGAAGAGTCCCTGGGGTTCATTGGCCAGCCAGCCTAGCCTAATCAGTGATGGCCAATGACAGGCTGTGTCTCAAAATAGGGTAAATGGCACCTGAGGAATGACACCTAAGGTTGTCCACTGGCTTTCTTATATACATTCACCCATGCACAGGCACAAACACAAGAACACAGGTACATACACAAAGACTTGATTTCTGAAGAAAGGCATATCAGTTTATAGCTAGCAAGACATGTGAGATCTTACTGTACCATTGTTATATTTTTTGTACCAGGCTTTATCAACTGTCAGCCCCCAAACCATGACATGGAGACTTATTATTAATTATGAATGCTCAGCCTTAGCTTAGGCTTGTTTCTAGTTAGCTTTTTTAACTTAAAATAACCCATTTCTATTAATCTATGTGCTAGCCCAAGACTCGTTTACCTCATCTGTGTACTGTCCATCCTGCTTTGCTGCTTCCTCCGTGTCTGGCTGGCTGGGCCCCAGCTGGCTGGCTCCCCTTTTCTCTTTGCCCACCAGTCCCACCTATCTCTCCTCTACCTAGCTATTGATCGTTAATCTTTTTATTGGACCAACCAGGTTCCTTAGGCAGGTAAGGTGAAATAGCAGCACAGCCTTATGTAGTTAAACAAATTCATCATAAACAAAAGCAACACACCTTTACATAATTAAACAATTATTCTGCAACACAAACAAATGCAACACATCTTTACATAGTTAAAAAAAATTCTATTCCATAACAACTTTTTAGTCAACTTTTGTTGTTACTGTTTTTTATGACATCTCATGTAGCCCAGGCTGGCCTTCTGATTCTCCTGCTTGTACCAGCCAAATGCTGGAATTTCAGATGTGTTCCACCATGCCTGGCTTGAGCCAACTTTTTAATTTAGGAAGAAAACGTAAATGACAAAAATAAAACAAAATCACTTTATATTATAATGTATACATTCTGTATTTACTTAGTTTGAATGTATTTATTTTTGAAGTTTTGTTACATTTTTAATAAATTAATTATATCTATTGCTAACATTGTTTAAATATATATCTATCATTTCTAATATGTAAGTTTCTAAAACTGTACAAACACAATTAAACACTATCATATATTTAACACCTAACTGTTAGATATATACTCACCGTAAGCACAGCAGCAATCTTTTTGGCTACAGATGGGGTAATCTGGAAAGCGTGTGAAATCTGCCAGCCTTCCAGGTCAAATATGGCCTTGACTCCATTCCGCTGAGTTTCTACCTCCTGTACAATGAGCTCAGATGTGATCAAACTTACACGAAATACATCATAGGCTGTAAAAACTTTCGGGTCCCAGTATGCTACAATAAATAAATAAAGACATTCCATCTTAGCATTGGGTGAAGAATCAGAAAGATTCTTTAAGGGAACAAATTAATTTAAGACCCAAAGGATGTGTAGAAATAAAATCATGAACAAGGGATCATGAGTTAAGTAATAGATTGAATCGAAGTGCAAATATTTGCCTGCTTCTCCGTGCTTCCTTAAATTTCTGGAAATGAATAGATTTTAAGAGCACCGACTAAGAATGAATGCAGATCAAATTGGATTGGTAAATGAAGTCACATCATCACCTCAAGAGAGGGCCGTGCCTAGGAATGGACATGTTTACTGCCCCAACAGTGCTCCAAACTCAGAAATAGAAGTGTGATCCCGGGTTGCCATCAGCAGCAAGGATTATAGCAGCTGGGGGATCTGAACTAGACCCACATGCTCATGTGCTACAGGTGTGGTTACTAGTGCATCAGCGTTCAGAGGTCCTGCTGTCTGGAGGGAACTAGCTAATGGGGGCTCTAAGCTCATCAGCGGACTAAGGCATCTATGGATTCACAACTTAGTGGATTGGGGGATGGCACTGAGAACTTTGGAAATAGGGCCTGGTTGGAGGAAGTAGGTCATTAGGTGTGTGCACTTGAAGAGAATCTTTTGTCTCTTCTTCTCACTTGTTGACTCCTGGACACCATAATTCTGTCAGGTTTCCTCCATCATGTTCTCCCTGTTGCAGTACTCTGCACCCACACAAGCCCACAGTAATGAAGCCAACCAACGATGGATTTAAACCTTCAGAACCAGTCTTTCCTCCTCTCCCATTGTTTTCCTCAGGAACCCTGTCACAATGATGGACAGATGACTAACACACCAACCAAAGAGGTTTCTACGGGAAAAGCCTGTGGAGCAGATAGACAAACTGGTCATCTGCCAGATCTCAGGGACCAGCACAGAGCAGTCACGTCCCTACAAGCTTGAGCAGGAAGCTGGACTTGGAAAAGCAACTATACACACCCAGAGAAAACAAAGAGTACCTACAGTGAGAGGAGGTACTGATATTCTTGTCCACACAACCTGTTACTCCCCGCCATTCTTCAGACAGGTCATGGTAAGCAACAATGATAGTAGTAATGGCCAGGCAAGGAGGTAGTATTTAAAAATTATCAAGATTTATTAAAACTTGTCATATGGATACACATACAAGAAGACAGGAACCAAACTCCACAGACAAAGCAGTGAAAATCAAGGGAACAATTAAGAGAGAAAACTGAATTAGAAGAAGCAATCGTTTCAACAGACATAAGAGAGGACACTGGGAGCTATATGTAAGAATAGATAGGGCCGGGGGATGGTTCGGTGGGTATAGGCTCTTGCCAGCAAGCCTGACTGCCTAGCTCAGTACCAGGAACCAGCATGGTAGAAGGGAAGATTTGACCCCTGAAAGCCTTCTGACCTCACCCATGATGTGACACTCATGTACCCACCTACATACCCACACAAACACAAACACAGTAAATAAATAAACAAGCAAACAAATAAATAAATAAATAAATGTTTTGGAGAGGGTGATTACTGGTGGTAAGACCATATTGCTGAAGACACCACACACTTTGATCATCAAGTGACTTAGAAAAAATCAAGCAGGTACTAACCTGGAAGCCTCCTGACTGCTAGCTAACTTTCATAGTGCTGAAAGTTGCTATGTTGTAGGCTGCTGGGGAATCAAAGTCATCAACAGTCTTATCCATCTGTGAACTCGGAGAGCTATCGTAATAGCAGATCTGGCAAGATATGCCCACTGTTGCAACAGTGGTATAACCATTATGCAAGCAACAAACTGCTTCCTGATTGTGTGTGAGGCCTGCCACACGCTTGCTATTGTAAATCTGGTCACAAGACTACAGACAGGAAGTCACAGGCCCTATGGGGGAACCTATGGCTGGTATTTTGCTAAATGGTCCTGATACCAAACTGTGTTCTAAATACTCACCTTTATACTCATAGATTAGTGCAGCTCTCTGCCCTCATTGGAAAAATTTCTTTTTGCAGTGGATGGTGGTTAACACAGAAATTTACAAACTGTCAAAGTTGAAAGAAAAAGTGACTGTAGAGTAGAGACCTCAGCCATAAATGGGACATCTGTCACACACACACACACACACACACACACACACACACACACACACACCACACCACACATCAGGGAACATGGCAGAAGACCTAGTGGAAAGATTGTAAGAACTAGAGGTTGACCAGTGCTGGGAAACACTGTCTTCCGGATGTGGCAATGGAGGTGAAAGAAGCCCTGACCCCAGAGCAGCAGGGTCGCCTGCACAAGAGCAAGCCAGTGAACATTCCAGCATGGATGGGGGAAGGCTCTGAGTCCAGTCCTGGCTGAGAAGATATTGTCAGTGGATCCTGCTGTCTTCAGGGACATGGCCCCTGTTCAGTTGTCCACGTGCCACTGTATACTCATTTGCATATGGACAGCACTGATTGGACTTAATGGGTTATTTGAAAAGGACAAGAATTTGGAAAGGGGATGTGGGGGGCGGTGTCTGAGAGGAATTGGACAGGGTAGATATGATCAAAATATATTATATACATGTATGAAATTCTAAAAGAATAAATAAAATACTTTATTTTTAAAAGAATAATTATTTTTAAAAAGACTCAGTAGAAATCTTAGAAATAAAAATTAACTCAACTCAAAAACACCAGTTGAGATGGAAGCAGATGTAGAGATCCACAGCCAAGCACTGGACAAGCTCCCAGAGTCCAGTTGAAGAGAGGGAGGAGGGAATGGAGGAGCCAGGGGAGTCAAGATCACAATGGGGGAACCCACAGAGACAGCTGACCTGAACTCATGGGAGCTCATGGACTCTGGACCAACAGTTAGAGAGCCTGCATGGTCCTAGGCCTTCTGCATGTGAGTGACAGATGTGTAGCATGGTCTGTTTGTGGGGCTTCTAGCAATGAGATCAGGACCTGTCCCTGGTGCTTGAGCTGTTACCCATGCTGGGATGCTTTGCCTAGCCTTGATGCAGGGAAGAAGCTTGGTCCTGCCTCAACTTGATGTGCCATGCTTTGTTGTCCATGGGAGGCCTGCCCCTTTCTGAAGGGAGGAGGAGTGGATGGAGGAAGGGTGGACAGGAGGTGGGGGAAAGGAAGAGAACGAGAAGGGGGGGGGAGACTGTGATTGGTATGTAAAAGAAATGAAATGATTTAATTTAAAAAATCAGTTGATGGGTTAAGTGGCAAAAGAGAGCCAGCCAGCGACTGAAAAATGATTTAAAAAGTCAAGTTGAGCAATTTTCCCCAAACTCACATAAAAGACAAGATTTTATATTAACAAAAAATTGAGACCAATGCAGCTGAATCTGTAAATTTCAAAACCCAAATAATAAGATATCTGTAAGCCAGAAACAAAAAGCAGGAAACAAGAAAGGAACAGTTATGGTAGAAAAAGTTTTCTGTAGTCGAAAACAATACGTACGGCTTCGGACTGGAGGCCACTGAGTACCTAAAGGGTATGTGAAAAAGAAAATGTCTCAGGTCAGGTGTGGTGGTGCACACCGGTAATCCCAGCACTTCAAGGTAGAAGCCAGAGAATCCGGAGTTCAAGGTCATCTTCAGCTACACACTGAGTTCAAAGTCAGCCTCGGCTCTGTGAGAGCCTGTCAAAAGGAGGGAAGACGGGAGGAAGGGAGGGAAGAAAAAGAATAAAAAAAATGATTACTAACTAAGAAACTGGAAAAGCTCAGAAAATCAAAGATCCTTGTAGGCTTCCAAGTTAATTTGGATATGCTATTTATTGAGGTAGTGTATAGGGAAGGAAAGATCATACATACACATCCCATAATGGTGACCAAAAGACGGCCAACTGGATGCAGGTAGAACAGGGAACTAATTGTATTGATCTGAATCCCCAAAGAATAAAACATGGTAAAGACACAGTTCTGGTAGTTATCTGTGCTTATATGACACCTATAGTAGGGACTGTCTAGCACAGACAGTTTTCCTTGTTATAGGAGAGAGAGACAAAGATACATATGAGAAACTGATGGACTGGAGACATGGCTCAACAGTCAGGACTGTCCTGTTCTTGCAAAGGACCTGAGTTTCATTCCAAGCACCCATGTGGCTCACAAGCAGCTCACAACTTCCTGTAACTCAGCTCTAAGGGATCCCTTACTGTCTCTGGCCTCTGTGGACATCTTCATTCATACGCACATACTCCTTTACAGAGATACACAAATGCACATAATTTTTTAATATTTAAAAATATGATGAGTAGGAAATGAAGACTGAGGCCAGTATCCTGAGGAATTTCAGAACTTTAAGGCTGATGAAAACAGGTGGTTCCTGTGGTAGAAATGAAGAATATCAATTTGGTTGAAGGAAAAACTGGAGTGCATGGCAATAGAGACACAGAATAGTGTAGTTCACAAGAGAGAAGGAAAATAGGACTTGGCTTGTTTATCAGATTTACTGGAAAGAGGATTACTCGCCACGGTTGCCTACAGTTATTCCAGTAGATGCAGAAGTGAAACCAGACCAGATGAGAATCTTGAGAAGTATGGTTGGTGAACTACAGGAACCAGGAGTCTGGCTGAGAACAGCAAAGGTGAGTGCAGAAGGGGCAGGTGGAGGCTGGAGTGGGACTAAGGAACAGTTTTTGTTTTCAGAGGCTGAAGCTTAACAGTTCTAAATGCTAGCTGGCATTATAAAGCCATGAGGAAAAAGATAAAGATCCAGAAAGGGAAAAAGTGGCCATGGTATTTCTCTTTGATTTACAGCAACTCAAATTCTTGGTAAGAATATGGGAATTATTCATTCAGCTCAAAAATATGACACTTCTTCAGCTGAATACGACAATGATGAAATACAAGCTGAACAAAGGAAATTTGCAGATTATAAAAGCTTCTGAGCCGACTAACCTGCCAGACCTGTTTCTCCCTGTATTCACTTTCTGTGAGTAGAAAATAAAAGTTCATTTTCTCATTCCAGTAGCTTCAGTTCAAACTTGCAATAGTTATGTGCAGGCTAGCAGCTACTGTATAACAGGATCATTACAGAAGGTTCTATTGCACAGTACTAGCTAAGTAAACTAAATAAAGAAAAATAAATGAGAAATTAGAATTTTAATTTCTTCCCTAGATCCACCTACCATTTATTATTCACTGTGTGCCAGCTAATGTTCTTGACATATGTGTGCATGTGCTATGTAAAACAAGACACAATTCTCATAGCAACTCTGTGTTAGTAGGTTTTTACTGTGTGCATTTTACAGACTTCAATAAAGTCAACATGCCCCATAGCTTCAACTCATAATAACTCAGCTATGGTTAAATATTCATTGCCAAAATTTGCTTTTGCTGCTGTAGTGTAGTAGTTGCTCTCAAAGGCCTCAAATTGTGTCCTCTGTCATGGGGCTGATAAAGGTCCAAATAGACCGAAGGGCTCTGCCTTCTCTCTCTGCTTTTACTGTACAGACATGGTACAGAGGGGAGGTGGCGGCAGTGGGCTTTGTGGGAAAGTCAGCTACTCCATTAATTCAAGTAAATTAAGAAAGTCCATAAAATCTTATTTTATTCATAAAATACTTCTAAGTTTCTTCCTTTTGTTCTAGAGTAACATAGCACACAGGAGGCTTGCAACATACCTTTCTTTTCTGACCTTCCTTAATCCTATGCATCTTTGAGTTTAAATATCTTTGCGGTAAACAACACATCTTTTTTAGCGTGTGTGTGTGTGTGTGTGTGTGTGTGTGTGTGTGTGTGTGTGTGTGTAACACGCACATATGGCTGTACATGAAGGTAAATGTTGGCTGTCTTTATCATTCTCTGCCTTATTTTTTGAGCCTCGAGCTCACTGATTCAACTAGACATATGGTGCAGCAAGCCCCAGGCATCTACCTGTCTCCATCTCTAGGGTTACAGACAAGCACTGCAACAGGCACTGGCTTTTTACATGGGTCCAGCGGATCTGAATTCAGGTCCTTATGCTTATGTAGCAAGTTTTTTTTACCATCTGATCTGACGTCCCAGTTCCTAAATATCACACTTTTAAGTTCCTATACTCCCAGAGGCCCAGGCTATACAAAAGACCTGTTAGTGTGCTATTAAGGCATTTGTGATTTTTTTTTTTTTTAAAAAGCACATTGGCTTTGTCACTATAAAAAGGTTGTTTTCACCTAATTTTGTCTCAGCTAGAAAAACAAAACGAACAACAAATGCCCAGCCAGGCACTCCAAAGCCCAGACACTTAAAAGGGGGGTGGGGAGGATAAAATAAAACATCTGGATGTTTCAGTTTTATGCTCCTGGAACACAGTTGTCACAGAAAATATAAGCACCACTTAAAAGTGAATCTCAGATAAACTGGGTACAAGATTTAGCGTAAGTATGTCTTAGGCATACCAAAATCTAATTTGTGGTTTATCTGAAATTTAAATTCTACTGGTAACCCTAAGTTTTTATAGTATAATCATTTTTTGATAATTCAAACATATATGCTGGCCAGCCCATCCCTAAGAAGCTTCCTTTGACATGGATGGAGCCACAAAAGAACAGAAAAGCCACTACTGTGTGCTCTGTGGGTGATATAAAACCTGGGGCAAAAAATACAGACTCCAGTCATACTTACTCATGTAATACTTTCAAGAGTTAAAAAACAGCATCTTGCCATCGACAAAGCAACAAGCAATTGAGATAAATGCAGAGGTCTTACATAGAGGTAAGTAGTGAACACTAATACGTGTGTATTTAAAATCTTTAAAGAAGAAACTAGCTGGGCATGGTAGTCTGCCTGTGATCTCACTAAGTAGTAGGAGGCTGAGGGAGGATGATTCCTTGGGCCCAGAAGTTCGAAGCCACCTGACCTCAAAGTTCAAAGTCAGCATGGTCAGTATTTTGAGACTCCATTGAAAGAGACAGACAAACAAAGATAGACATAGATAGATATTTGTAAATATAATTCAAAGACATTCTGTTCCTGAAATGTTGGTTAACTATGTTCTTTCAAATGGACTATGAGACAGTGTGGGGAAAGTGAGATTCTCTTCTCTCACCTGGAAGTTTTAACCACACAGAACTTAAGATGTAACAGAGATTATAGGTCTCCAGTTATGGATCTGAAAATTTATTTGGTCTCCTCCAAAGTCATATGCTAGAATTCTACCTCCAAGTTCATGGTACTACTCTGCATGTACCCCCCCACCCACCCACACACAAAGAGCCTGCCATGGTCAGAGGATAATTTTAGGGCATCAGGTCTTTCCTTTCATTATGGGTTCCAAAGTTCGAACTCAGGCCATCAGACTTTTGTAGCAAGTACTTTTGTCTGCTGAGCCATCTTAATAAGATAGTTCACGGTATTAGGAAGTAGATTGGAGAATAAGGGTAGAGTCCTCATGAATGGGATTAGTGCCATTTTAAGAAGTCCCAAGGACCACTGTACTTCTTATACTATGTGAGGGCAGGGCGAGATCTCTGTGTAGCAGAAAACAGTCCCTCATCAGAACAAAATCACTGGTGCTTTCATATTGTATTTCACAGCCTCAAGCACTAAGAACAAAATTTCAATTTTTCTAGGCAACCAGTCTATGGGACTATACTATAGTAGCCTAATGAAATAAGACATTGACCAAAAGAAACACCAGAACACCTAGTCATGAAAGGAAGACGTAAAATCAAAATAGGAAGGAGAAGCAGAGCTGCAGATGACTCACCAATTCTGTAAATAAGAACCCTGCTGCCCGTGGGATCCCTGGACCTCAACACTCCATGGTAGCCAGCCTTCAAAAGTCCAATGATACTTCTAGGGTGTAGATCTGCACTTAATTCTGGACATTCTGCTCGCCATTTATAATAGTTTTTCAGTAACTGGGGAAAAAAACAAAAATTAAATATGTCCATAAATGATGCACATGGTAAATATTTTTAAAACAGTTGAAAGACATGATGTTGTGTGTGAACCTTGTCATCTATCATATCAGAATCTGGAAGAGTTTTTTAGTTATAAAAGACAAAGTTCCTTTCATTAAGGATTTGAGATCACAAGAGTTGGCCTTGAACTCAAGACTCAGTTATTTTTAGTTGCCATCCATAATAATCTCCTGAAATAGTCACCAATGAGTCTAGACCTTCCGATGTATACCTTCCAGAAAGAGGTGGAATTGGCTTTGGAGCTGAGCTGGACTTATATCCTGATTTGACAAATAGTGTAGTAGTGGAAATGACACTATGTTAGACCTGAAAATCCTGGTGCCTTCTGAGTTTACTTTTAGGGATAGAGGCATATATATGATTACTGGGTGGCAACAGTCCACATGGAGAGAAGCCAGGGAGATGGAGAAGCCATCCTAAATAGTATACCTTCAGTCAGGTTCCCACTGGATACCATGAGGAGCCAAAATGCATCACCACACTGAGCCTTGGTCAAGCACAGAACACAGGCAACTGTGGAGTCATGCTGTATGTCAAAAACCTTAAGGGAGATTTCTTACTTAGCAATAGATAACTGAAACATTACCCTTAGTACTTTTAGAACAAGGAATGAAAGCCAATCAAATGAATTAGAAGTAAAGAAACTACATAACTAAAAATTAGATCTTGGAAAACTATAGTTTAAAGGAAACACATTGTCCCCCAGCCCCATAGAAGCACCACCATAATTGGCTTGTCAACAAAAAGTTTTATCATTTAATTTTCTTTGTGATTTTTTGCATTGTAGTATTTCCTAAATTGACATTGTTTAATGCTTAAAGGGTGCTATTAGCCACTTTGAACCTCAGTTAGGTGAAAGACATTTTGTGGAAACACTAGAAAGATACCTATGGGAACCTTGTCCTTTGCTGAGTTAGAGTCTTAATCTGGGGAAACTTCATCAAAGGAATTTCATATTTGAAATCCATTATCATGAGCATAATAACTGTAGTCACAAAGCAGTAATAATCCAGAGGAGACCCGACAAATTGCTTAAACATAGGGAGAACTCTGAGCTGAGAAGGAAGTCCCTGGCTGGGACTGAGTTGGAGAAGAGCCAGTTGGACCATGAGAAAAGCGTCACCATGGAGTCCTCTAGGACAGAGCCTCTGTGGTCCTCCTTCTCTCTCTTTCCTCCCTCTCCCTATTCTCATGTTGTCATCTTCTCTTTCTGTCTGTCTGTCTCTCTGCATCTAATAAAGTCCCTTTCGCTTAAAAGAGAGAGACTTACTAAAAGTCAAATGCAGCAAAGTAAGAAAGAGGAAAGTCAGACAATTTGCCCGGAAAAATAATTGGTGACCTAAATAGCCATTTCCAAAGGCAACAAGAACAAGAGGCACATTGTAGCTCTGATATATTCATTCTTTCCAATACTATGAATCTCCCTTCCTCCTCCTGTCCTAGGTGGCATCAGAATTGGTGTCAAAAGCATTTTATGATGCTCACTTGCTTTTTGACAGTTTCCTCAGACAAAAGTAAGCCTTTAAATCCTTATTCGGTGTAGAAGTCAAAAGCAACATCTTGGTGACTATATAGAACAATGGTTTTATTGTCTTGGGAATATCAAAGTGTATCTCACTATAGAGGATCATTGAGCTTATGAAGGCAGCACATTCAGCACATATCTGTAGAGTGTGGGCTCTCGGGAGATGAAAACATGTTCAATGAAAGAATGGGTCAATCATGAACGCATCAGCTGTGCCTGCACTTGAAAAGAATCATTTCTGTAAGTATGAACAATTACTATCATGCGTCTTGACACTTAAACCTCCTAACGGCTCAAAATCCAAATCTTTGGTCATTAATTCCACACTGATAAACAAATTCACAAGTACAGTTTACATAAATGTTAATAATAAAAATAAATTGCCACTAAGCAATTCTCAAGACAAACAGAAGTCCAGAGCAACAGCAACAACAACAAAAAAAGCTACAAATGAATATTTGTATGTTTTACTATTGTTACTGAAAGCTATCTATTTCAAATTGGAAGTGTCTATTTAAAATGTTCTATTAGGGTAGGTTCCTTCTTACATTTTTCCACCTATTTTCAAACAATGACACACACACAGACACACACACACACACACACAACATATTTGTGCCACTATTATGAAGTACAATACCATCTTCTCAGTTTTTGCCTTCAAGGTAACTGCCATTATCCCATTATATAGGTAATGAAGTCTTGAGAAATTGTGTTTATCCACTAAGCAGAATGAAAATTGAAATTTATATATGGTATGATAAATTTCACAAAAAGAAGCTACAGTTTGATGGAAATTGTCAGGAAGAAGAAGAATTTTAAAAGCTTCAAAGTCTTGGTATAAATCATAAAGATGATTAAAGTACTATGCACACTGTACATGTTTTGAGTCATTTTGTTGCTAATAGTATAATAACATAGATGGTACCAGTTATAAAGAGATGAAGTTTATCCTGGCTCACAGTTCTGGCCCGAGGTCTAGTGGACCACTGATGCAGTTAGCCTTCTTGCTGGTAGAGTCCTCAGAAAACACCAGGCATTATATGGCAAGACTCAGGGAGTGTATATATAGCATGGTCTCTCTTGCTAAAAACTATCAGTATTCTATCATGAATGCTCCACAATGACCAACTCTTTCCAGGAAAGCCCACTCTAAACACTGTAGTTGGATTATATTTCTGCCCTCTTAATACTTCACCATAGGAATTAAACCTCTATATGAGTTTTGAGGGAACCAACCATATCCAAACCATCACAGCTTAAGACAGAAATGGAAGGAACTAGACAGTTTACTTGTCAAACAGATGGAGGCTATTTTCATGCTAACTGTTCTGACCCGAAGGAGCCAGTCCTGTCTTCCAGCAGCACAGGCTTTGCTGAGCTTCAACCAAGTTCAAAGCCATGTGCCATAGCTTAACAGCTATGGGATACTGATGAGTTACTCTACTGTGCCACAGTTTAACAGTTATGTGAGTACTGGTGTGTTATTCTAGTGTGCCACAGCTTAACAGTTAAGTGAGTACTGGTGTGTTACTCTAGTCTGCCACAGCTTAACAGCTATGTGAGTACCTGAGGAGTTACTCTACTGTGCCACAGTTTAACAGTGAGTACTGAGGAGTCACTCTATATCTCAATCTCTTGTAAAATGAAAAAATAGACAAGATAAACAGTTCAGCAAAAATGCTTGTCATTCTATAAACATGTTGGCTATTAAGACTAGAAAATACAATTTATCATAACTTCAAAAACCAGAAATGAGAAATTCCATTATAACTGAGGGAATTTTAGAAGTTTCTTCCTACAAAACGTTAGGGCTTATATATCATGAGTAAAAGAGTTTGCACTAACTACCACTGCAGAAGAAAATAAAAACAAAGTTGCATACATTTGCCCTTTCCTCTTTCTTTCCAGTTGACACACAAGACAGAGGTCACAAACAGAAACTGGGGTTCTGTTCAGTGGACTCGGACACAGTCCTACTAGGCAATTCATCAAGGGTCTAGGCAATGAAAACCATTCAACAAAAGAGGAAATACAGGAAATGTACACATTCTCAGAGAGGCTACAAACTGATTCTATATCTTTACCTGCTTACTCGTGACTGTTGAAGAAGTAGCAAAGACCAACAATCCATAGAATTTGTTATTAGGTATCTCTCTGTATTTTAAGGACTCATTTAAACTACAGAAACTGTATTTTCATATTCAGTAGCTGCAAAGTACACACTAGTGTATTCCTTGATCATGGTGTTCAGAAACTTCACACCTGGCAAGCACAGGGAAAGAAGTGAAGCTGCATGGTTATTTAATTCCTAACATCAAAATAATCTCCCTAAATTGAAATCAGCATTAAAAAAGACAAGCTATTCATAATCCATTTCTAAAGACATTGTTGGATAGAAGCATTTATAAAAAGACTGGGGATGTAGCTCAGTCATAGACTACTGACCTACCATGTACATGGCCCCGGGTTCAATCCCCTCTTCAAAATAGAAAAAAAAGAGAAATAAAGAAAAATAATTTTACAGTACCCAAACAGAGGCTGGGGCATGATTCACTAGTATAGTGAGTGTTTATCCTGCACAAAAATTGAGTTCAATTCCACAAGAGGAAAATGCTGGTTCTCTGAAAGGCAAATCACCACAGCAGTGGCAGCATTTGTCAAGATCATGAGGCTCTATAATAATAATAATAATAATAATAATAATAATAATAATAAATGCAAACAAAGAAGAGTGAAAGGATGAAGGAAGCTCACTTCCCCAGCTCCATGGCTGCTGCATATATGGCAAGACTCAGTTTTTTTTCTTAAGAAATTTTTTATTCATTTTACACACCAATCACAGATCCCCCTCCTCCCTCCTTCCACCCCTCTAGCAAGACTTAGTCTTGATGATGGCAAGTTAACTGGCTAGCCTCCTTCTGATACACTGCCGACGTCACCAGAAAAGAAAGCACCAATGAAACCCAGGAGCAAACAAAAACTTGTCAATCCGTTGAATCATGCCTAAACATTTCAGTTCTTTCAGAAAGGACGTGGTTAAATATCAGATAGGCTGTAAGCTAGGACAAAGACCTCATTTCTTTGATGTAGATAGGTGTTTTTGAAGCAAAAAATAAAATAAATGGGAAACAAAGAAGATAACAGAAAAAATTAGTTTTAGATATCTAAAATATGGTTAACCTCTCTTATACCAAAATTAGTGCATATTATAAGGAAAATGAAAAACTGTTTCTCATCTAGCAGGCATAAATCATATTTGGTAAAGCAGCACACGTAACAGGGAGAAAAAGACACCGTTATACAGTGCTCACTTCACCAGCGTAGCAAACCAAGTGAAAACTCCCTGCAATGCTATCGCAGTCCTCAACACTGAAAATAGGAGCACCACACTGCAGCAACTGATGAATTTGTTTAATAGAGACCGACAAGGGTATGTTCCTCTGTGTGGATACAGATGAAGTATAAAGACAAACTAGAATGCAAAGTCAGTGATAGAAGAAAACACCCACCTGACGATGGCATTTTCTGTACTGCTAAACAGAATGCGGATGTAGAGAAAGAGGAACCTCACATGAAGGGATAAGTGGCGGGCATGGCAGCACTGGAGTCCCCATGCCTGGATGAAGGCATGAGCAGTGAGCATGGGAGCTAGCACCACCCAGTAACAGTCTCCACAGCCACAAACAGGGAACTGATTAGATACCTTTAATGTAGTATCTCCATCTTAAGGGATAATACAGTCCAAAAAAAAAGTGTAAGATGTGTATGCACGTGCTCACATGACATGATTCTGTACAACAAGAGGCTGAGAAAAGTCAAAAACAGACAACAAAAAAACCACAGGTACCTGTTTGAGTGAACACTGATCATAGGTGCGAAGTAATAGGCACTCAACTACTAACTAATGTTTGTGGTGGGATTTTTTTTCCTTTTTGGAAATTCCTTTGCACTTTTTATTATTTTTTTAATTGCTTGTATTGCTTTTGCCATACTCAGCGCTTATCCAATAAAAGTAGTTTCATAAAATTCAGAGATGTTGGAATTCCACACCCTAGTATCCCTTGGAGAAAGGTCTCGGTCATGGTCAGGTCCTCCTGTTGACCGCTGACCGCTTACTTGGTGCCAAGCACAGGGCTGAGCACATCTTGTTCTAGTAGTTATAGGTTAATGTGCAATTGTCGAAACTACTGTCATGTCCTCACAGTTACTGAACAGATAAGGGCTCTGACCCCAAGGTACAAATTCAAGGTCGCATCTCTTTGGCCCCAAGACCCCTTCTCAGTGTCCTGTGAATACCTGAAACAGAAGGAATCGGTCGTCCCGCCCTGGATTCCAAACACTCCAAACTACCTGACAGTAGTGGCATTTAGCTCTATTAACATAGACATTTTCAAGATGCATTCAGATGTCCATTTCGTCCTTCTCTGACCGCGCTTGGAGTTACCTACTTAGGTGTGTAGGGGCTGAACTCCCACATCTCCACTTCCTCTAATCCCTGGGACCAAACTAGTTCAAGCGAAGGTCCAGACCAACGGGACCACAGCCACCGCGGGGAAGGGGAGCGGGGGGGGGGACACCCCCGGGGGTCTGGGCGCACCTGCAGCCACATCGCCACGCTCAGCGCGCGTGGATCCTGCCCGGTGCACACTTACCCGCCAGGCCAGGTCCAGATCGAAATCCCGGGCGCGCAGGAAGCGCAGCAAGAAGGCGTCTGTGAACGGGTGCGGGGTCTGTGGGACGCCCGCCTCCTCCGCTCGGCGCCTCAACTCCGCCAGGCCCGGCTGTACCAGCGGCGAGTGGTCGGGCAGCGCGTTGAGCTGTGGCCCTGCCACTGGCCCCGAACGCATCTCTGCCATGCCCGCCGCGCCACCGCCGCTGCCAGGGCGGCGGGGAAAAGCATGGGCCCAGCGCCACCCTCCGCCCCCACCCCCACCCCCACCCCCGCCGTGGCCGCCGCCCCACGCACACTCATCCGGGCAAGCCTCGGACTCCCTGCGCCCCTCCGGTGCAAGGGCCACGGCAACCCTCTTAAGGGAACCCACGTGGTACCCGCGGGTGCTGATCACGTCTTTAGGGCTTTCTAGCGGTAGCTGGAGCCAGTCCCAGTTAAGGAAAGTCCTAGTGTTGAAAGTCAAGAATGCAAAGTCAAAAAGTTACTTGGAGTGTTATGAGTCCGCTGCCAGAGGACCTTTCCCACTCCGTCCCCTTCGTCCCTCCCCGCCCCTGCTCCTTTTTCATGAAGCTATAAAGAGACTTTAAACAGCTATTTAATAGCTGGTGGCAGAAACTCTAGGCGTCCCGCCCCCCAACTACTCCTTCCTTAAGGGCTGAGCTCAGGCCATCTCCGGTATTCTAGTTTCCGAACTGCAATTCTAAGAAGCCACCTTGGCAGTCTGGCTGCTCCTCCCGCTCCTTGCTTCTGTTCAGAAAAATGCTTCCCAGATCTTGTCATCTAGCTCTGTTAGAGTCATATACAAATAAAAGGGGAGGTGATGGACGCGGGTACTTTTTAAACATAATCAATGTATGTGTTTAGACTTCACCACGAAACCCTTAAGTGTTGGGATCAGAAGGATCGCCGGTGAAGAAGATAAAGACATGACCCAGATATCCGAAGATGCATGAAAGCACTTTTTCTTTCATTTCCATCCGTTGACATTATCCTAGAATTGAACTGCCACCTAGACAGAAGAGAATCCATAAAACTAATTCCCCTTGAACGTGCAGCACATGCTCACGGAATGAAACCAGACCCTTGCCTTTTAGGAACTCAGAAGGTGGCAAGAATGTCTGATGTTTTAGTCATTGTGGCGTGGTTCTTACGTGGCACCCTCTGAACAAAACAAAACTCTTGCCTTGGAACGGTTTTCATTTTTGCGTGGGTTGGGGGTAAAAACAACAGAGAAAAGTCGTTAAACATGGTGTAAGAGAACATGATACAACAGGAAACAGGCCAAGCTGGCAGAGATTCTGCATGGTATGGTGTGAACTGAGTCTGGAAGAGAGCCGGCCTAGGGATGTTTGGGGTTAAGGGGCTGCAAACTTTGACTTCTATGTTGAGGGAGGAAATGGAACAGTGTTAAATAATCAGAATCCAATCGGGAATCTGTTAAGTCTCAAACCTGGGACTAACCTCTGAGGTGCCTATTTAACATACCAAAGCAGACCTGGTCACCAGGTTCCCCCAGCATCCCTCAGTCCCTACCTGAACTCCCCAGCCCAGGGGCTAGGCTCCCCTTCTCCAAAGGCTCTTTCCTATATAATTCCGACATTTTGGTTACCTGCCCTTTCTTTCCTTTTTTTTCTTCACCTTTCACCCTTTTGACCACTGCTCCTGCTTCTCCTCTTCCCCTCCCCCATGGCTCAGGTTCATGTCCACTAGATGCCTCTGCCCCTAGTTATGCTCTCCCCTTTATTTTATCTACAATAAGCTTTCTCCTCCACCATACTAGCAGCAGCCCTATTGGTTTTTTTTTTTCTTTCTTCTTCTTCTTTTTTCATTCAGAAACCAATTTGACTGGGGACTGGAGAGTCTAAGATGATTCTTGTGCAGAGATGGAAAAGCTCTGGGAATAAAAACTGACACATCAACATGAAAACTGTGAGAAGAGTCGGAGACAGACCTCCGGGCTACTGGAGCCCTGAGAAAGCCTTACAGGAAGGCCCTTTTCCAGACCTTTGTGGCTGTGTGGAAAGTACTCCCCAGCAAAGGAGGAAAAGGCCTACCAGGCAGGAAGAAAGGTATCAGATGGGAATAAACTGCAAGTCTTTCTTGGAGCTCTGAGATTTTAAACTGCAAGAGGAACCTGCCCTCTCCAGCAATGCCAGATGTTTGAAAATACGTTAACAAGGGTACTGGTTACTTTCCTGCTCAACATGACACAAACTAGTGTGACCTGGGCAGTTGAGAAATTGCCTCCATCAGGCACCTGGGTAATATCTATAGAACATTTTCCTGATTAATGACTTATGTGGGAGAGCCTAGCCCATTATGGATGGTGCCACCCAGGGCAGGGGGCGGGGCTAGATTTTAAAACAAAGCAGGCTGAACAAGCCACAGAGTGCATGCCAATGAGCAACTGCCTCGGTGCTCTGTTTCCGTTCCTGCCTCCAGGTTCCTGCCTTGAGTTTCTGCCCTGACTTCTCCCAGTGATGGATTCGTGCCTGGAAGTGTAAGATGAAAGAAACTCTTCTTAACTCATTTCCTTTTGGCCATTATTCTATCACAGTGACAGAAAAGCGAATTAGAACAAGACAGACACAACATTTTTTCTTCTCTTTCAAAAAGTTGTTTTTTCTTTCAAAACTATTTTCTGAATGGTTCCTAGTATTAGCACCTGCATCTTGGAACTTGGGTAGAAAGTTCAGTAAGAGTTCAAGCACAATGACTATCACATCCTATTTTTGGAAAGTTCAGTATATGTGTTTGTTATTTCCACATCTGCAAAACTCAGAAGTACAAAATTATTTCTATAAACATATAAACAGAGCTAACTTGCAGCCACAGGCAGGGCAAAGGTTTCTGAATACACACCAGGAAGTAGCAGGGGAACTGTGGAGATCAACAAGTAGGTTGAGGAATACTGTTAAGGGAGAGAAGAAATGGTGGAGTAGATATGCACAGAAGAATTCCTACAGTAAAAATTAATTACTTGGGGGGGGATGCAAACATGCTATTTTTTTCAATAGTGTATCTTGAATCTATATTAAAAACTTTTAGATTCTTATATGTTATTGGGGTGTAGATGTAACCAACCGTCTTATTAAATAAGAAACACAGAAACAATGTAAAAGAGAAAGCCAAGAGGTCAGAGCTCAGAGCTAAAATCTCACCCTTCCTCCTGCCGTGTCCCAGCTTCTCGAAAGAGAACTATTTCCTGTCTGTAAGTCGCTTTTCCAGTCATTCTGCCTTCTCATTGGTTGTAAACCCAAACATGTGACTGACTCATCAATGTCTGAATGTACAGCTCCCTAGGTCTTAAAGGCATATGTCTCCAATGCTGGCTGTATCCCTGAACACACAGAGATCTATGGGATTAAAGGCGTGTGCCACCACCGCCACACTCTGTCTATGGCTCTAATAGCTCTGACCCCCGGGCAACTTTATTTATTAACATACAATCAAAATCACATTTCAGTACAATTAGAATACCACCACATTTCCCCTTTTCTATTTTAATAAAAAGAAAAAAAAAGCAAAAGGTTATAACTAACAAAAGAAAAACTATATACAAAAGTACAATAACTATATACAATACATACAAGTAATAAATACCTAAACAGGTATTTGACAAATCAGAGAAAATAATTCCATTATCTATCCTATTTTGGTAAATCCAAGATGTATCTAATGTACTTTCTATCCTAATAATTTTCAACTATAACTAACGAATTTTCAACCATAACTAATTAATCTTCAACTCCCTCAGAGACCCAAGAAGGAAATAATATTAGCTAACAAAAATAAAAACAGGAAGTGCATGCAAGCAACTTCCAAAAAATTTTGTGAGTTGACAGAAACAGCTAGCTGTCTTGGTCTACTTTTGCAAGATTCCCGAAAGTTGCTTGCATCCATGTACCATTTCTCAGGTACCATTATGTTCCTTCTCAGGTCTTTGATGTGGTTGAAAATTAGATAGTTGTAATTTCCTCAGTTATGGTAAAAGATAAGTTAGATATAAAACCTTAAACTCACAAATATAAGATAGATAGGACATCTTCTTTAATATTGTAACTGTAATTCTTACTTGATAATTGTTTCGTTATATGTAATTTTACCATGTTAAAGTTAAAACCTTCCTTTTTAAAAAAAGAAAAAAAGGGGAAGTGCTGTGGATATTGCTCTATATAAATAAAACACTGATGGCCAGTGACCAGGCAGGAAGTAGGTTGCCAGGCAGGAAGTAGGTGGGACAAGGAGAGAGGAGAATTCTGGGAAGCGGAAGGCTGAGTGGGGAGACACTGAAGCCACCGGCAGGACAATCAGCATGTAAAGACTCTGGTAAGCCACCAGCCATGTGGTAAGGTATAGATTTATAAAAATGGGTTAATTTAAGATAAAAGAACAGTTAGCAAGAAGCCTGCCATGGCCATACAGTTTATAAGTGATATAAGCGTCTGAGTGATTATTTTATAAGTGGATTGTGGGACTGCGGGGCTTGGGGAACCTGGAGAGAAGCCCTCCAGCAACATTGGGGTTTATTGTTGTTGTTTGTTTTGGCTTTTTAAGATACAGGTCTCATTTTGTAGTCCAGGCTGACCTGAAACTTGATATCCCCCTGCCTCAGCAGCCCTTCCAACTTCTGGCATCCAAATTCTGGTATGAGCTATCAGGCCCAGCTCAAAACTTAGGAATTCTTGGCATATATTTTTCAAGTGACATTCTTCAATGTTTGCTTGAAGTATTTCTAAATGTGTTGTGCTCATAGTAAATACTGACAAGTTCGGCTTATAATAAGTTTTGGTTTTACTCAATTACTGGGCAAGCCTCAATGAAACATTTCACAATTAGGATAAGAATTTATACTGTATCAAACTGATAATAGAAAAATAAATTTAAAAAAGTAAATAAATAAATAAATAAATAAATAAAAGCTCCCAGGGAGGCGGGGGGTGGGGGGTGGGGGTGGGAAATACTGACAAGTTCTCAATATTGCTAGAATTCAGTAAGGCCTCTGCCACAGACATCCCAAGGAGGGTTTTGGAGTCAATGGTATATTTGTTGCCCTTCTGTAAGGGAACAGAACCCATAGAATGCACCTATCGTGAGGGTACTATTAGATGGATTCGAATGGTCAAAAGTCACATAGACCCACAATGGCTGGCTGTTGATAGTTTGGAGACCTGGAGAACCAGTAGCTGCTAGTGCATGAAGCTGGAACTCTCAGAACAACAATGCTGCCCCCACCCAAGTCTGAAAGCCTGGAAGGCCCCTGGAGAGTGGCTGATGTGAGTCTACTTTCCAAAAACAAAGAACCTAGAGTGACCACAGTAGCAATCCCCACACCTGATGAAGACATGCTGTGCTTGTACACATATGTACACTTGCTGCTCTTTAGGTTTTATTCCCATCTAGGCCTCTGGACTACTGTAGATGTAATTCTGAATGGTTTTGTTAAATAAGAAACACAGAGCCAAATGCAGAGTTTAAAGTCCAAGAGGTTAGAGCAGCAGCCAAGAGCTGAGACTAAAACCGCCTTCTTACCCCTCGCTGCCGCTGCCGTCCGGAAAGAGACCTACTTCCTTTGTATCTATCTTTTTATTGACTTTCTGTTCTGCTCTCTCGTTGGTTGTAAACCCAATCATATTACCTTCTTGTCACTGCCTGTCTGTACAGACCTCCAGGTCTCTATGGTTGGTACTGAGATTAAAGGCGTGTGTCTCCATGCTGGTGGTGTCCTTGAACACACAGACTCTGCCTGTCATGTGATGGGGATTAAGGGCGTGTGCTACCACTGCCAGACTTCTGCTATGGCTTGTTATTAGCTCTGACGTCCAAGCAAATTTATTTATTAACATACAAATAAAATCACATTTCAGCACAAATAAAATATCACCATAGACTACTAGATAGTACCAGTTACATTCAGGGCTAGTCTCCTGTCTCAGTCCTCTACTCACATGCCAGTCATCTCTGGAGATACCCTCACAGGTTACCAATTTTCTAGGCATTGCTCAATCCAAGTTTAACAACCAAGAATGAGTGTTAAAAAATACATGATGAGATTTAAAAAGTGAAAGGAAAAGTAAATATTTATACAACTAATATTGTGTTATTAAAATTATTTCCTAATTAAGAGCTGGCCAAGATAAGGACACTTGCTGCTCTTTCCCAGAAGACCCACATTCAGTTCACTTTTGTTTTTATTTCATCATCAGTGGATATCTGTAGACCCATGCTAGGGGCAGAGACAAGTGGATCTTGGGGTCTGGCTGGCCAGCCAGTCTAGAAAAAACTGGCATTCCCTAGATTCAGTGACATACACTGTCTCAAAGAAAATAAGGTGCAGAATGATAAAGGAGATTCCTAATATCAACCTCTGGCAGATGCATCCAAAGATGTACACACACACACACACACACACACACACACACACACACTTTATCATATATAAATTTAACTGTAATTGACATAGCAATAATGAATCCCAATATACTACTCACTGAAGCAATGTCATTTTGGAAATCATGTTGGATCTATCTCTTCTGTTTTAAAAAGAAATTCTACATGCATTATTTTTTTTCTGGAATACACTACAAAAATCATTTTGTATATCACTGAAATACACTTTTCAATCCTTAACAAACAGCAGTGGTCCCTAGATATCATGAGGTATACAGCGTACAGTACAATGTCCCTTTCATCTAATCCTCTAAGCTATCCAGAGTAAGACTCACATAAAGTCTACATGTTGAATTTGGCTGTTATAGCTAAAAATCTAGAAGAAATAAAGGGGAAAAAAGAGGTCACTCCCTTTGTTAATCCTATTAGTGTATTAGAGTAGGAGGATCAATCTTCTTAGGCTTTCCCACATTCTGTATTCCTCTGGTTGCTTCCTACTCATGGTGTTAAAGTGTTCCTCTTTCTCCTGCATTTCCAGTGAATAGTATTTTAGATCCAGAGCTTTGTTTAGTCTCAATCTCACTTTTAAATGAATTAGTGAAGAGGAGATTCCCCCTTTGCATCACAAGAATGTTCATAGTGTCTGTGCTGTCCTACTGTTTGGCATAATAATATTGGTTGGTTGGTGTAGGTGTCTTCACCTTAATCCTTCCATCTGAAAGTTCCCAGGTCCTTTACCAAAATACAAGCTCATTTCTTAACTAGGTGTGGTGATATTTTATTTGTGCTTTAATAAATAAAGCTTGGTTGGAGATCAGAGGGAATAGCAAGCCATTTTAAGTAAGGAAGTCAGGCAGTGGTAGCACACACCCTTAATCCTATCACTTAGCAGGCAGGATCTCTTTGTGTTCAAGGCCACAATAGAAAACAGAGCTAAGCATGGTGACACATGCCTTTAATCCCAGTACCAACCATAGAGGTCTGGAGGTCTGTACAAATAGACAGAAAGTGACAGAGCTGTGTAGGAAGAGGAAATGATGTAGCTGGACAGAGAAATCAGTAAATCAGATGGCAGAACAGCAAGGCATATCTGAGTGGGAAGACAGGAAGTAACTCACATTTGGAAGCTGCAGAGTTGGTGAGGTAAGGTTGGCTGGTGGCTTTCCCTATTTCGCTGATCTCTCTAAGGCTTTCACTTCTATATTTGGCTCCATGTTTTGTTTGTTTGTTTGTTTTTCTTTTTTATTTATTCTTTTTTAAAATTTTATATAAGAGATTTCTAGTCATTTTACATATTGGCCATGGATTCCTCTGTCCTCCCCTGTGGGGTTTTTTTTTTTTTATTTAATAAGACAATTTAGAAGTTTGTCTACAACTAGGGGGTTACAAAATGGTCATCTTCTGACACACCATTTTCTTGCTTATCATAGGAAAGAATTTTATACACTGTAGCAAGTCTTTCTCCACACTGCCAGCTCCCAAATAATGACACAGAGACTTATAAATTAATTATGAAAGCTCAGGCTTAACTTAGGCTTGTCCAACTAGCTTTTATAAAAAATTAACCCATTTATTTTAATCTACATTCTGTTACCTAGCTTGTTACCCCATCTCTCTGTACTGCTCACTATGCTTCCTCCACATCTGGCTGGTGACTCCACCTTCTTCCCAGAGTTCTCTCTCTCTGCCCAGAAGTCTAGCCTCTACCTCCTGCCTAGCTATTGGTCATTCAGCTTTTATTATACCAATCAGAGCAATACATTTTCACACAGTGTACAAATATCCCACAACATAGAAACTTGCTTTTTATTAACTACTTTGTTAATCTGGGATTCTGTTTTATAAGAAACATGAAATGAATATATGATTGTTTTCATGAACTGGCATTAGTTACCAAAGTTGATATTTATGCCCACTTGTACACACATGTACAATCTATTTACCAAAAATCTGTTATGCACAACAATTTTTTTCAACAGAAGACATGTAAAACACTCAGGGGATTTGTTTGTTTAAGTAATGAAAATGTTCACTGATAATGGAAGAGGTAAAGAAACTGTTGTATTTTCATACAGTAGAGTATTATATGTAAAGTAACAAACTAAATGCAGTGTGTACATATCTCACAAATGGAAAATCAGTAAGGAAGGTGGGCATCATTTCATCAATAATAAAACAGGTGAAACTATTGTGTATTAGAAACCTGGATAGTAGGGTGGTAATGGAGCATGCCTTTAATCCCAGCACTGGGGAGGCAGAGACAGGTGAATCTCTATGAGTTCGAGGCCAGCCTGGTCTACAAAGCAAGTTCCAGGAAAGGTGCAAAGCTACACAGAGAAACCCTGTCTAAAAAAAAAAAAAAAAGAAAGAAAGAAAAAAAGAAAGAAACCTGGATAGTGGTAACCCTAGGGAGTAGGTAGTCACCTTATGGGGACCAAGGGAGGCTCCTATTTCTTCCCCTTCCTGCTGGATTATCAGAGTTTCTGGTGGAAAGAAATATAGAACATATTTATAGGAAACTTCACTATGAGCCCATATTAATTTCATGGAAATTTTCCAAGTTTGACTTAAGATTGTGGTGTTTTTATTTTTTATACCAACTTTTGATGGTCTAGTCATTCATCTGCTTTTATCAGAAAACTTAAATATGATAGTTTAAAAGTCATAGTAGCAATAATTCCATAAAAAGTAAGATGATCAGATACTGCCCAAGGACGTTTTGTGCCATACTTTTTGTCCTTGGAGTTTATGCAGATAAATAACTGATTTCCCTGGACTGCCTAACATTTCTGTAAAAATCACTAGTCTTCTAGAACCATCTTCACCAACACTAATGATCTGGTATGTAGTTATGTGTTAAGTTACTAGTCCTCACTGGAGAAAACACTGAAAGCTCTCCTGGCCCTGGAGACAGCCAAGTGCCTGAAGATTAGTTCTTGGAAAAACTTCACTCATGCCAGGATGTCTAGAATGAAGATTCTTGCAATTGGCATTTCATGGAAGGAGGTCCAAAAACCAGATACTGCAGATGTGAAAAAGCTGAGAGTCAAGAGAAGGTAGGAGATTGTGGTGGTTTGAAAAATATGGCTCCCAAAAGGAGTGGCACTATTAGGAGATGTGACCTTGTTGGAGTAGGTGTGGTCTTGTCGGAGGAAGTGTGTCACAGTAGAGGTGGGCTTTGAAGTCTCATATATGCTCAAGATACTGCCCAGTGTTTCAGAGCACTTCCTGCTGCCTGTGAGTCAAAATGTAAGAACTCTCAGCTGCCTCTCCAGTACCATGTCTACCTGCATGCAACCATACTCCCAGTTGCCTTGGCCCACCATAATGATAATGATCTAAACCTCTGAACTGTAAGAGAGCTACCACAATTAAATGTTTTTCTTTGTAAGAGTTGCAGTGGTCATGGGGTCTTCTCACAGCAATAGAAAACCTAAGACAAGGATGTTCCCAGGGAGATTTTCCTAGCATGCCAAAGCCATGAAGGAAAGCAAAGAGGAAATACTTTTAGGAAAAGAGGTGGGACAACTGCCTCCCACTCTTCCACAAAAAAAAAAAAATCATTTTTTCCCATCCCCTCCACTGCCATTCTCAGCACCTAGGAAGCTTTTACCCAGGCAAAATCAAGTCATCCTACAACAAGTAAATAAAATAAAAGTTAGCCCATTTAGACAGTTGTCTCTGATCCAAAACACCTGGCATACATATTCAGTATCAAATTAATAATGGAAACCTTATTGGGTATCTATAATCAAGTTGTACATCCAGTTAAGAAATGCTTTTCTTTATAAATTCATGCAGCCAATTTGATGAACATGTGCTGTGGGATGGTCTGTATGTCAAATGTGTTGCTCTGTGTTGGGAGCCAAAAAAATGGATGACTGCACTCTGGCCTTTCTTGCTTGGATGATCTGACATAACTACACCCTTGACAACCGTTACTAAGTTACCAAAACCAATAACTCCCGGAAAAACCACAAAATGTACCTTTAGATTAATATACTTTTAGAATAACTTCCTTGAACATGTTCAAGTTGGTCGGTTGCACAAGCTTTGGACCAAGGAGACCTTGCTCCAACTCTTTGTCTTCAAAGAGACCTCACCTGGACCCTATTCTTCTATTCTTCAGAAACTTTCCATTCCCCCCCCCCCTTTTTCCCCTATTCATTTCTCCTATCTACCAGCATATATAAACCCGCTTCCCCTTGCAATAAACGAGACCTTGACGCAACTCAGACTGTCTGTTTTCTTTATGTGCTTGGTCTCCTTTCTCTCTCACCCCCATTGGTCTTTCAGGAGGTGCCTCCTCGAGTCACACCTAATAACCTGGCCTGCTGGACGGGTCAGCTCTGATTGGTCAATAAATAAAACACTGATTGGCCAGTAGCCAGGCAGGAAGTATAGGTGGGACTAACAGAGAGGAGAATTGAGAGAACAGGAAGGTGGAAGGAGACACTGCTAGCAGCTGCCATGACAAGCAGCATGTGAAGATGCTGGTAAGCCACAAGCCACATGGCAAGGTATAGATTTATAGAAATGGATTAATTTAAGATGTAAGAACAGTTAGCAAGAAGCCTGAGCCATTAGGCCATACAGTTTGTAAATAATATAAGAGTCTATGTGTTTATTTTATAAGTGGGCTGTTGGACTGCCAAGGCTTGGAGGAATCTGGAGAGAAAACTTCAGCTACAAATGGCGCCCAACGGCTCAAGTTTCCACCTTAAACTTGAGAATATTTAATAAGCAATTCTAAATAGAACCAAAACCAGGTTTCTGCTTCATGTCTCATACAGGCAGCTAAGACACTACAAAACACGGGTTTGAGCTACTGGCTGTTTCCTGGCATTTTTGCTTGACCTGCAGTATGGCAGCAATGAGGCATCTACAAGCGGCACATTACGCTGCTGCTGTGTGATGGATTTAGCCTTTGCTAGTATTTAAAAAAAAGAGGTTTCTGGGCTACGTGCTGCTTGGATAAAACATAGACCCACAATGGCTCCCAGAGCTGGCAATAAACATACCACCACCATGTTGGGAAGCTGAGGTGGGCGGAGCCAACAGCCATAGCATCATTTCAGTCTTACAAATGCTGCAGTTTAAAGCAATAGATTCACAATAAGACAGATTCAGATGTAATAGTTTACAATATGTGTAAAATATACATAGGCTTAAAAGAGACAAAAAAAGGTGATATATACAGTTATATAAACAAATACATAGTTTTAAAAAATAAAGTCTTTAAAGAGACAGTAAAATTAATAGAAAAAAAATAAGCCACGTAAAGGTGAATATTACACAGAGAATCTGGATTATGTTCTCTTTGGGATTTTTAACTGCAGAAAAACATTTGATCATTAAAGATGTTGAGTTAAACCAATATGTATATTTTAAAGGTATCTTGACTTCAAAATTTGGATGTAAGGATATGCTGCTTTGGAAAGGAGGCTCTGCTTTTGTTTCCACAGAAAGCCAGAGGCTATGGATTTGTTCCAGATTAAGATACATCAGGTTTGACCAGCCAAGACCCTCTGAAAGGTCTCCGATGACACCAAAGCTCAAATGATCCAACATCCAGAACTGTTTCAAGGCAACTTGCTCAGACGATACACCCTCATGGACTACTACATAATCCTAATATTTTCTTTGTGTCCCCATAAGATACAGCACCCCCCTCCAGCAGGAAGTAGTAAGAGATGCTATGCCCAAATTCCCAAATATACCAAGATGGCTTTAGAAATGTGTAAAAGTTAAAACCTTCCTTTAAAAAAAGAAAGAAAGAAAGAAAAGGGCAAGTGCTGTGAGATGGTCTGTATGTCAGATGTGTTGCTCTGATTGGTCAATAGATAAAACACTGATTGGCCAGTAGCCAGGCAGGAAGGGATTAAAGGTGTTCACAGAGATTAACAGAGAGGAGAATTGAGAGAACAAGAAGGTGGAAGGAGACACTGCTAGCCGCTGCCATGACATGCAGCATGTGAAGATGCTGGTAAGCCACAAGCCACATGGCAAGGTATAGATTTATAGAAATGGATTAATTTAAGATGTAAGAACTAGATAGCTAGAAGCCTGAGCCATTAGGCCATACAGTTTGTAAATAATGTAAGAGTCTGTGTGTTTATTTTATAAGTGGGCTGTTTGACTGCCAGGGCTTGGCAGGACCCAGAGAAAAAAAAACTCTCCAGCTATAAACATGTTCATTCATTTTCCCAACTTATATTCAGTTTGGAGAGATTACTTCTCCATTTTTTAATAATTTAATTTTAAGTTCAGCTATATAAAACATTAATTGACTTCAGAATTTAAAAACAATGGAAAGCTGGGCATGGTGGTGAACACCTTTAATACTTATGCTCAGGAGGCAGGGGCAGGAGGATCTCTGTGAGTTCAAGGGGCCAGCCTGATCTATATAGCCAGTTCTAGGCCAATCAGTGTTTCGTGGTGAGACCTTGTCTAAAAAAATAAATGAACAAAGATTATATTCAGAGAAGAGTTTATTTGTTTTAGTTTAGTTTTGTTTGCTTGTTTTGGAGATTTTTAATGCTTTATTTCATTCTGTTTTTAGTGTCAAATTTATTGAATTCTTTTTTTTTCTTTTATGGAGAATAATTTTTTTTTGTCTTGGATAGGATTTCCCATCACTCTATTTCTCCAAGTTCCTTCTCACTTCCCTTCCCATCTGTACCCATCCTTCCCTGTTTCTCATAAACATGCTTCTAAGGGATAATAACATAATATAATAAGATAAAACAAAAACTAACACATCAGAACAGGACAAAACAAACATGAAAAAGAGCCCAAGAAAAGGCACAAGAATCAGATACTCATTCCTTTGCACACTCAGGAATCCCATTAAAACACCAAACTTAGCCCATAATAAGTACACAAAGGACCTGTAGGATAAAAGGGGGGAAGAATATGTAAATAAAATAAATT
Source organism: Peromyscus leucopus (assembly GCF_004664715.2). NCBI lineage: Eukaryota > Metazoa > Chordata > Mammalia > Rodentia > Cricetidae > Peromyscus > Peromyscus leucopus. The sequence goes on from NC_051067.1 coordinate 135,636,479, forward strand.
AAGACTTTTTTTTTTAAAAAAAAAAAGGAAAGGAAAAGCCCTGACACGATGAGACAAGGAACCTCCAAAGATGCTGTTGAGTTAATTTTCAGTTGGCCACACCCTTAAGAGTAGTTTGTTTCCCCAGTGAGACTCCCTTAGAGAAAACTAAATTTTCATTTGCAAATGGTTCTCAATGGAAGGTAGCTTTTGAGCCAGGGATGGGGGCACATGCCCACTTCTTTCAGCTCTAAGACTCCATCTGGTGCAGACACATGTAGGTCCTGTGAGTCTCTGTGTGTCCAAATGTGCATTGATCCTGTTGATCTAATTTAATCGCTGTCCTCCAACCCCTCTGGCTCTTGCACTCTTTCTGCCTCCTCTTCTGCAGGGTTCCCTGAGCCCTGAGGGGAGGGATTTAAGGAGACATCTTTTTAGAGCTGAATGTTCCAAGGTCTCTCACTCTGCATAATGTCTGCCTGCTTGCCTATGTATTTGTTGCCATCAGGTGCAAGAAGAAGCTTCAGAGAAGGTTTTGGGGCTTTCTTTTTAATAGATTTATTTTTAGTTATATGTATGTGTGTGGATTTATACACATGCATGCGTGTCCACAGAGGATAGAAGATGGCATTGGTTCTCCTGGGGCTGGGGCTTGTATGAACAAAGGCTGCCATGTAGGTGCTGAAACCCCAGATCTGGTCCACTCCAAGAGCAGTTCTCCAACTCTTAACCACTGAGCCATCTCTCCAGCCATTGACAGAGCTTTTCTTTTCATAGCTGCTCTCTTCACTTTGTTCTTTTCTGTGCTGCTTGTTAGGATTGGTTGATATTTCTGGTTTTTTTTTCCTTTTTGAGAATAAAAGCAAATACAGTCAAGCCTTAAAAAACACAGATTTAAACTGTATGGTTTTGTAGATTACCAACAATTTGTTAAATAAAAAATACCAAAATAAACCACATAGCCTAGACTCATAGAAAAAAATAATAGAAAGAAAAGATAATGATACCTCTACAAAGATGTGTAGATAGTAGTAACAACTATTAGAACAGCACATACATTTCTACTCTTTACAGTTAAAACAAACATGAAGATGTAACCATATTGAACAGCCATAATAATTCCACAGCCGCTTCTTTTCAATATTGCAGCAAGCTTGAGTGCCGTGTATAGCTACTTAAAATGCGGTGCATTGCTAATCACTTCCATGAGTGTTGTGAATGTCTACTTAAAATGCTGTGTGGTGCCAATCACTTCAACATGCACAGTTTGTGATAAATGGTGCTAAAGACTGACTTATCATGGTTCTCATGCACCCTTCACCTTTTCCACACACCACTGCCCTTACATGATAATCACAGCATACTAAACATGTGATGCTCAACTATTATTATTTAGGCTTCTAGTAAACAGCAGGATAACAGTTAGATTTGTTGGAAGTCAAAAGTGAGTTTGGATTCAGAAAGATGGTTTAGCAAGTAAAGGTGGTGCCATCAAGCCTAACCACATGAGTTCAATCCCCAGGACTCACATGATAGAAGACAGAAAAGACTTCAGCTCTGGAAACATGTCTGCTAATCACATACATGCACCGTGTCATACTCACACATGCACACCCATACACAGGCATGCACACAAAATGATAAGATGAAAACATGTGACAGACTTTAGATGTTAAGTGTGCCAGTGCCTCTGATTGCCATCTTTCAAGTTGTTGTTCAGCTACTTACATTCTTCACTTTTCTACAAAAAGTAACATAATATTAATTTTTGCCTTTACTTTTATTTTATAAGCATATCTTTGACTGCATATATGTCTGTACCATGTATGTGCCTTGCCCTCAGTGGCCAGAAAAGGGCATTGGACCCCCTGGGACTAGCTTTAAGGATGGTTTTGAGCCACCATTCATATGCTAGGAATTGAACCCAGGTCCTCTGGAAGAACAGATAGTGTTCTTAACTGCTAAACCATCTCTCTAGCTCCAACATGAATGCTTTTAACAGCTTACTCTCATTTGACAAGCTTCAAGAGAGTGCATCAGTTAGAGTCACAGCAGGAAGTAGACAACACATCCAAAGGAACCAGCCGACTGGAGTTTATAGAAGGGGACTACTTAACAGATGTAGGCAGAGAAATCACCAAGGGAAGGCAATGAGACCCAAAGTATTAGGAGAGCACTGTCTCTAGCTACAACCCATACTCTTCATCTCATCCTGAGTCTACACGTTTCGCTATATGAACTATCAGTTATTTTTCAGAAAGCAGGTCATGTCTTCATACTCCCTTTATACCTATGCTTGTCAGTATTGGTTGCTGTGCCATCCTGAGCAGCATCTCTGATGGGCGATGTCATTCTGTATGCTGTGAGTATGTGTTGCTCTCATTGATTGATAAATGAAGCCATTTGACCTATGACAAGGCAGCTTAAAGGAAGGCAGGAAATCCAGGCAGAGAGATAGGAAAGAGAAAGGCAGAGTCTAGGATTCCCCAGCCAGACACACAGGAAGCAAGATGACAAGGGAGAACTGAGAAAAGGCACCAAGCCACATGGCATAAATAAGAATTATGGGTAATTTAAGTGTAAGAGCTAGTTAGTAATAAGCCTGAGCTAATGGCCAAGCAGTTATAATTAATATTAAGCCTCTGTGATTATTTTATAAAAGGCTGCAGGACTGTGGGTGAGAGATTTGTCCCAACCATGGGCCAGGCGGGACACAGGAAAACTTCCTACTACATGTCTCAAAGTGTATTTTGGCTCTCTACTTGCATTTCTGAAGTCATCCTGAGAATGTTCCCATATAGCACATTGCAGGGTGATACCTGCAAAGCCAAAAAGTTCCCCAACTGAAGCTATTCCAGTTAAGAGCCGGGTCACTCTCAGTCATGTGAATAAATCAGACCAAATCGGCAGAGCCTATTAGCCAACCTTGACTGAGCTCAGAAATACAAGCAGTAAACCTATTGACATTGCCTGTCTTGCAACATCATGCTGATAATAAGTAATGGATTCATTTTATCTAAGTTAATATTCATAGCCAGCCACATTTATCTGTTATCCATTCCATGGTCCCTTTATTCTCTTCCAGTGGACAAAATTCTTTACCTGATGAGATGCTCCAACCCTTTGTATCTAGAGGCTCTAGGCCTACTGTGGTCCTGACATTAGTGGGTGGTGCTTCAGTTGATTGCTATGAAGATCACAGGTTCCTGCGTGAACCTTCTAGGTCACAAACATAGTATTTTGTCCCTATTGTGTAACAGAAAGTCCTTTCCTTTGGTAATTTCAAACAATCACTCCCTCCTCTAACAGTTGGTTCAGAAGCTTTACATAGCTATTGGAAGTTTCAGTTTATTTATTGGAATAATATTTATGTCGCTGTGCTTCCTGGTGAAATTATTTTTTTTTCTTCTATAGAATTAAGACCTCCAAAATTTCTAAGCCAAAACTTTTGAATTTAGTAAGTGAAAACATTTCTGTAGTAGATTGTTAGACATCATAGTAAGAGGGATGTGATCATTGCTGCCTCCTGGGTAGATGGTGGATGCTGAGGCAGCAAGTATTGATCATATTTTAAGTTATTTCTAGATCTCTGGGACAACCCACCAACCATCAGCATGTTCATCCAGGTCAAACTGTAGCTGAGCCATAGGTTGCTCTTTCTCAACCTTTACCAGTATATTAGTAAGTTTCTTGCCACTGTGACAAAAGACCCAAGAAAAGCAACTTCAGGGAGGAAGAGTTTAGTTTGGCTCACAGTTCTAGGCTGTAGTCAGTCATGGTGAGGAAGTCAGACTGTAGGAACTTGAGGTGATAGTCAGAAAGCAGAGAGAGATGAACTCCCGAGCTTAGCTGGTTTTTCCTTTTTATTTGGTTCAGGTCCAGAGAGGGATTTCCAATCTCAACATAATTGAGACAGTCTCTCACAGACATGCTTAGGAGCTAACCTAATCTAATAAGCCTTCAAAGGCATATCCAGAGATTCTAGAGTCTGTCAAGGTGACTCAGTATTACTAGTCACAACTGGTTTTTAAGTCAGCAGCTATTTTAACCGTGGGAATAGAAAAGAGGCTGCAGACAGATTCTATTGGTGTGAACCATTGCTCTATCTCTGTGCTGCAGAAGAAATTGTGCAGTTAGAGGAAATGTGCATGGGAGACCATGCTGAAGACAAAGCATCTGTGGCGGCTGCTTGTAGACCCATAGTGGTGTCTCTGAAGCTACTCTGGTAAGAAAAGTAGACCCACATATATTAAAAACGTTTTAAGGGCCTGTCACTGCTTCTTCCAAATGAAAGCTACTCAATGCAATCAAAGGGGGAGGGTTCAGTGGCGACTCCAGGAAACAGTGCCATATTAGGGTTGAAGGTTGGCTTATACTGAGGGCAAATTGGGGAAGATCATGTAAGAGTTGTTGAAAAGAAGGCCATGTTTTCTAGCTTTGAGCCCACATGTCTGTTGCTTTCCCACCATAATTTACTCTTTGTAGTTGGATGTACTGAGCAGGTCTAGGTAAAGGGAAATAATCACCTCAAGAAAGGGCTGCTTTACCCTCTTGAAAAGGATAGCATCATCTTGGGGAAGGCCCTTGGTAACCTTTTAACTTCACCTGTCCAATTCAAATAGAAACACCATCTCTATTCAATCTGTGCCCACTCAAGAGGTACAGCTACATATGTTTTCTCCCACTAGCCTGACTGCCAGTTCTCCAGGACTGCTACTTCCAAGTCCCTCAGCACTGGCCATTTTGACCCCAGCATTGGCCATTTTCTGAAAGTCAGAGTAAAAACGCCATTCGGGGATGAAGTCCTCCAGTATAAAACAGACAGATAGCTGAGCTCTACCTCCTGAACATTGTCCAGTGGTAGATTTTCCTTCACTCCATCGAAACTAACCTGAAGTAGGACAGTCATGCAACCATTGTCCATACCCAACTGATGTCGTTGTAGTGTGAAACACTGGGAAACTGCCATGTGGTTCCTTCCTCCATTTAATTACTTAAAGGGTATCTCTGTGATGCCCCAGATGTGAGTTATGGGAGGGATAACAAAGCAGTAGGAGCAAATGCTTTGGGAATTTAGGCTGGATTCATATTATGTGATTGTGTTGTATAGTAGGTTAGAGCAGTGGTTCTCAGCCTTCCTAATGCTAGGATCCTTTAATACATTTCCTCATGTTGTGTTGTTCCCCTACCATAAAATTATTTCCATTGCTACTTTGTAACTGTAATTTTGATACTTTATAAATCATAATACAAATATCTGCATCCAGTGGTCTTAGGCAACCTCTGTGAAAGGATCATTTGACAGGTTCAGAATCGCTGGGCTAGAGCCTAACAGCATTTTGCTACAACACAAACAGTATAGGTTGGTAGGTGAGATAAGCTGATAATAGGGAATACAGTACTGTAATTACTTCTTGTTCAAGCATTCAGATTCTAACAGGGCCCAAAAGCAAAGGAGGATCTCTCTTCTCTCTCTCTCTCTCTCTCTCTCTCTCTCTCTCTCTCTCTCTCTCTCTCTCTCTCGGTTAGTTTTATTGTGGTTGTGAGGGGTATGTTTGTTTGCTGTGGCCTTTAACATGAGATAATTAATCTTCCTGTCTCTGTCTCCCATACTGAGATTCAAAACATGAACCACTATGTCCAGCTTTTTTGTTTATTTTTGTTTGTTTTGAGATGGATCTCTCTATGTTACTTAGATTGGTCTCAAGCTTATGAACCCAAGTTACCATCTTGCCTCGGTTTCCTACATAGCTGACATTAAAGGTGTCCACCAAGTATGCCTGACTAAAAACTGCATTTTTTAAAAGAAGTGTGATGAATAGGACAGGGCTCTGTGAGTCTTTAAATGTTTGCATAATTCTAACACCATTCAGTGAGTCAGAATGCCAAATAGCAGGACAGTAGTGCCAGATCCTGGATCTACAGCTAAGTCTTTTCATACACCAGGCTCCTTTCAACACTGGCAGCCTAAAAGCTTTGTAACAAATGGGATATATACATATATATATATATATATATATATATATATATATATATGTATAGAATCAGAAGTGGTTTTGGATTTTTAATTAAAAAAAAAACTTTTTGGTTTGGTTTTTCGAGACAGGGTTTCTCTGTGTAGCTTTGCGCCTTTTCCTGGAACTCACTCTGTAGCCCAGGCTGGCCTCGAACTCATAAAGATCTGCCTGACTCTGCCTCCCAAGTGCTGGGATTAAAGGTGTGCACCACCACCACCCAGCTTGGGTTTAATTTTTTTTTTTTTTTGCTGTTTTTGTTTGCTTTATGATACTACAACAAAAATATTGGAGGCAGCTAATTATCAAAAGAAGGTTTATTTAACTTGGTTTTGGAGGACCAAAGTCTAAGCATGGGTGACCCCCTGACCACCGTCACTTACTTGGCTCAGCAGAGGGCAGCAGACAGTACCACACAAAAGCAGGAATATACATGAGAACAAGGTGTTATGACTCAGAGGGGAGCAGAAGGAAAAAGAAGAGCTGGTGGCAGACTTGGTCTTTGCCTAGTACTGCTCTCAGGAAAACTCAATGGGTTGCCCAAGGACTGCCTCTCATTCCCATGACCTGAAGATCTCTCTTGAAATTTTACCACTTTGCACAGTGCCAACCATTTCACCACAGTGTCCCTGGCAGGGAGAGGGCATTCCTATAATACCCAAACTTCTGAGCTATTTTAGGGGTGAAATCCAAGTGTAAACATGAAATTTATGATGTGTGTGTGTGTGTGTGTGTGTGTGTGTGTGTGTGTGTGTGTGTGCATGTGTGTGTGCCTGTAGACGCCAGAGGCATCAGAAGCCCTGGAACTGGTGTTATGGGCTGTTATGGGCTGCTTAATGTGACTACTGGGAACCAAATGTGGGTCTTCTGCAAGAGTAACATGCATTGTTAGCAACCCTGAAATTCATGTGTTTTCCATACAACAGGTACAGTAAATTAGGAGTATCTCACCAATTAACATGGAACAGTATAAGGACGTGTAACAGTATTTCCATTCTCATCTCAGATACACCTTCCACTCTGCCCTGTCTTCTCTGGGTATGGTGTGATAGATATATCCAGCATCAGCATGGGTGTGTGTGTGTGTGTGTGTGTGTGTGTGTGTGTGTGTGTGTGTGTTTGGTATATGCATGTGTGCATGCATGTGGGTGTGGGTGCACTTGCCCATATGTGTACATATGGAGGTCAGAGATCAACATCACATATCTCCCCCTAATTGATCTCTATCACATTTTTTTTTTGAGACAAGATCTCTCATGAACCTGGAACTCACCAATTTAGTAAGGCTGGCTGGCCATTGAGTTCATTGGATCTACCTATCTCACTGCCTCCAACCTCTGGGATTACAGGTATGTGCCCGACATTATATGTGAGTGTCCAGTATCTTAATTCAGGTTCTCATAGTAAACATTCTACTTGCATAGTAAACATTCCACCCACCAAGCTATCTCCCCAACCCTAAAGTCGACCTTCATTGATTTTTTTTTTCAGTGTACTTTCCTGATTTCTGGCTCCTACCTATGTTTGATTAACAGAGGGTACTGGCTGGAGAATTTGAGGTCAGAGTCATTTCCTTGGTTCTCTACCATGGACTCACAAACTGGATGTACTGCACTGATGAATGCCAAATAGTGCCTGTTTTATAGCCATGATATTGTTTCCCAGGTGTCCTTAACTATCTACCTGCTATATATTCAAGACTGTATTAGTTTGTGTGAGCTGCTATAACAAAATGCCACCATCAGGGATTAGTCAACAGAGATTCATCACTGTGGTTCTGGAGAGCCTCTGAAATCCAAGGGTTATAGCTCCTTGCTCCTCTTTTGGAGACTCTGGGTCAGATATCCGACAAGCTTCTTCCTGGCTTCTGCTCCTTGCCAGAGTGTTTGGTGTCCTTTTTGACATATAGCTAACTACATCACACCAATTTCTCTGAGTATTTGTGGTCTCTATGTATGCTTCTACCTGTCTGTTTCCTGGTCTTATGCTTTCATGCTTCCAGCTATGCTGAATTAGGACTCACATAACAAAGTGTGGACTCAGTTTAATTTAATCATATCTACAAAGGCCCTATTCCCAAATACAACCACATTCTGAGGTACTAAGAACAATAATTACCTTAGGAGGACACTATTTGACTTAGGACAATGTCTGTAGGTACTAACAATACCAAATTCCATACCTTTTCTATGCTATATGCAATTCTTTTGTTAAACCACACAAATTATCCAATTTGCTTATTCCAGCTGCTACTGTCCAGAACTAATAGAAGGCTATTAAGATTATCAAGGTCACAAGCTTCCAAGGGAGGGAAGCAATTAAACAGTGCTACCCATCTGTAACACCAAGGACCATGACAATTACCAGCATGGCAAGACATGAATAAAAGTGCAATAAGTGGTATTCACATGTCAGTGGCAACCAACAGCTGTCTAATTGGAATTAAAGCCCAGTCAGAAGGAGGGAAATCATGTCTGGTACTGGGAACTTAGCCAATTTTCTAGGGCTAGTGACATCATGAACCTGAGAACATAATCTACTATTGCTAAATCCGTATAATTTCTTGCTACATTCTACATTTTATTCTGACTCTGTAAAGCATAGCAGCCACCCCTCCCTCATTGAAGAAGGCTCTCTTTATAGCCAATGAAAACCATCATGGAAAACGGCAACTGGACATAATGCAGAGATCAGCAGATCATGAGGAGCCCAGCTCCAGTGGACACATCCACATCACAGTTCCGTAATCTATGGCTCAGGGAACACCACAGAAAAGTGGGGTGCAAGGATTGTGAGAGCCAGGGTATCAGAAGTCTCGTATGAAACAGTCTGTCCTAGAAATGACTGCAGAAACAAAACTGGGACAAAGACGATGGCAATGGACATGTCAACACAGAAGAGGGAAATTTCTACCCCTACACAAAGAACTGCAGGCAGCTAATGATGGCTGGGAGAAGAAGAATTCAGCCTCTCTCATGGATGAGCCCCCTTATTGGTTGTACATTGCAGAGAAGTCAGCCTCAAAACCACATACACACCAGAAATAAAAATGGACTCAACAGATTGTATTTATGTATATTTGTGTTCATATACGTATACATGTATGCATGTAATAATAATAATAATAATAATAATAATAATAATAATAATAATGGTTATCCACTTGAGAGTTGGATGTGTAACATGACAGGGGTTGCAGACAGGGCAGGAAGGGGAAAGTGATGCAATTCTATTGCAATTAAAAACATTTTTAAAAAGTATTTGAACATTAAAAAAAAGATTATCAAGTTCTGGGAGCTGGAGGAATGGCTTAGCAAAGTGTTTGCTATACAGATATGAGTTTGAGACCTGAGTGTGTCCCCAGCATTCATGTACAAAACTGAGCACAACAGTATAGGCCTGTTTATATGAATCAGAGCTTACAGAAGCCAATGGCAGAGTCTAATCCACTGGAACTAGAGTTACCAGTGATTGTGAGCCACCTGACATCAGTGCTGGTAACTGACTTCAGGTCCTCTGCAAGAGCTTCCTAGAGCTATTGACCACTGTGCCATTTCTCCAACCCCCAAAGACACTATTCTGGTGCTTGGAGCAAGCCCTCCTCAGACACCGAATCTGCCAGACTTGATCGTGCACTGCGGGAATGTGTGCAATACACTGCTTTTTTCAGTTTGTTGCCGAGTGTCTTCGTTTGGGTTTGTATCGCTCTGAAGAGACACCATGACCACTGCAACTCTTACAAAGAAAACATTTCATTGAGGGGGCTGGTTTACAGCTTCGGAGGTTCAGTCAGTTATAGTCTTGGCAGGGAGCATGGCAGCATGCAAGCAGAGGTGGTGCTGGAGCTGAGAGTGCTACATCTTGCAGGTAGCCAGAAATCAACTGACTGTCATACTGAGTGAAGCTTGAGAAAAAGACCTCAAAGCCCTCCCACACAGTGACACTTCCAACAGAAGGTGTGGTCCAGATTAAAGACATGCCCTCCAGCCTCAAGGTCTGGATTAAATGCATTCCAGGCTCTTCCAACAAGACCACACTTCCTCCAACAAGGCCACACCTCCAAATAATGCCACTCCCTATGATCTTATGGGGCCAAATACATTCAAACTATCACACTGAGTCTAAGGTATTTCACTACAGCAGCAAAGATGGACTAAAAAACTGTTAGAAATACTATTGCGCGGTGGTGGCGCACGCCTTTAATCCCAGCACTCGGGAGGCAGAGGCAGGCGGATCTCTGTGAGTTCGAGGCCAGCCTGGGCTACCAAGTGAGCTCCAGGAAAGGCGCAAAACTATGCAGAGAAACCCTGTCTCGAAAAACCAAAAAAAAAAAAAAAAAAAAAAAAAAAGAAAAAAAAGAAATACTATTGCATATATCACTGCTTAAGAATTCATCTGAGCCTTGCTATTCCAGAGACCAGTCTGGGGGTGGAGATTGCCCCACCACCACCACCACAACTACTAGAGACTTCTCAGACCGGAAGAAGTCCAGGTAGGTTCCTCCCTGCCCCCCCCCCAAGACTTCCACACTCTGACTATCTAGGCTTCCCCCCATCCTATCCCAGTCCCGCACCCTCCTACTTGCAGTGCCCCAGTCTCCAACAGGGGTAGAGATTGCTGCTCTACCAGAGACAAGCAGGCTCCCTCTGTCTCTCAGCCTCTGCCTGTAGGTGAATTGCTAAACAGTCTTATTAAATAAAAAACCTAGAGCCAGATATCAGGATTAAAATCTGAAAGATCAGAGGAATGGGAAAAACTATAAGCCAACCTCACCTTCCAAAAGAGACCTACTTCCTGTATACTCACGCCTATATGCCTTTCTGTTCTGCCATCTCATTTGCTCTCTCTGTCTAGCTACATCACTTCCTCTTCTTGCCCAACTCTGTCACTTCCTGTCTGTCTATACAGACCTCCAAACCTTTATGGCTAACTAGTGTTGGAATTTAAGGCATGTGCTACCATGCCTGGCTCTGTTCCCAGTATGGTCTTGAACTCACAGAGATCCAGACAGATTCCCTGCCTCCTGAATGATAGGATTAAAGGCATGTGCTACCATTGTCTGACTTCTATGTTTAATATATATAATATAATTTCCCTCTGATCCTCAGATTAACTTTATTGGGTTGCACAAATAAAATATCACCGCATCTGCCCACCCTATCCAGAGTCCTCCCACCTCCTAGTCACCATATCCCAGCTGGGGCAGAGACTCCCCTGTTCTACCAAAGATCAGCCCATCCACCAAAAGCCCAGACTTCAACTGGGAAAGAGACTCTCTGCTCTACCAGAGATAAGACAGACTGGCAGAAATTTAGGTAGGCTGCCACCCCAAAACCTCCCACTATCTCACTATTTCGGCATTCCTCCACCATATCCTTCAGTTCCACCCCCTTCTAATTGCCTTTCCCCCCAGCCTCCAAATAGTGAAGAAACTCCCCACTCTACCAGAGACCAAGCAGACTAAGAGAAGTCCAGGTAGCCTGTCTGCAGACCAAACTCCCCCACTCTCTCAATATCTCAGCATCTCCCCGCACTATCATTAGTTCTATTCCCTCCTTGTTGCCTTTCCCCAACCTCCAACTGGGGCAGAGACTTCCCACTCTACTGGAGACCAGACTGGGAGAAGTCCAGGCCACATAGACCAGAAGATCAGAGAGGGAACAAAAACCAAGGAACAAAACACCCATCCAACAAAGACAAATTCAGAAACCAGTACCTAGCCCTTTAATTACTCTAAACCCAGATGTCTAGAGGCCAGCATAAGAACACAAGAAACAATAGCTAAGGCAATATATCACCACCAGAACCCAGCTACCCTACTACAAGTCCTTAATATTCCAACACAACAGAATCACAAGAAAAAAGACCTTAAAACGAACTTTAAGATGCCCTCCCACATCCCCCCACCCCTCTTTGCCTGTGGCAGGTGGGAGAGCTGTCCCTGAGGTCATGAGAGTGACAGAACTACAAACAAGAAGCTTCTTGTGCCTTTATAGGCATCTCCTTCCTTTATGAAGGCACTTAGTGCTATGAACTTTGCTCTTAGCACTCCTTTCATTGAGTCGCATAAGTTTTGGTATGTTGAGCTTTTATTTTCGTTGAATTCTGGGAAGTCTTTATTTCTGCCTTGACCCAGTAGAGAGTTATTCAGTTTCCATGAGTTTGTAGGCTCTCAGTTGTTTCTATTGCTTTTGAAATCCAGTTTTTTCTTTTTTTCTTTTTTTTTTGTTTTTGTTTTTTTTGTTTTTGTTTTTTTTTTTTTTGTTTTGTTTTTCGAGACAGGGTTTCTCTGTGTAGCTTTGCGCCTTTCCTGGAACTCACTTGGTAGCCCAGGCTGGCCTCGAACTCACAGAGATCCGCCTGGCTCTGCCTCCCGAGTGCTGGGATTAAAGGCGTGCACCACCACTGCCCGGCTTTTTTTTTTTTTTTTAATCCAGTTTTAATCTGTGGTATCTAATAAGATAGATGGGGTTATTTCAATTTTCTTGTGTCTGTTGAGACTTGCTTTGTGACCAAGTATGTTGCCAGTTTTGGAGGAAGTTTCATGAGCTGCTGAGAAGAAGATATATTATTTTCTGTTTGGATGAAATGTTCTGTAGTTACCTGTTAGGTCCATTTGAGTCATAACATCTGTTAGTTTCATTATTTCTCTATTTAGTTTTTGTCTGGATGATCTGTCCATTGGTGAGAGTTGGGTATTGAAGTCACCCACTATTAATGTGTAGGGTTCATGTGTAATTTAACTTTAGTAATGTTTCTTTTACAAATGTAGGTGCCCTTGCATTTGGGCATAGGTGTTTAGAATTCAAACATCGTTCTAGTGGAATTTTCCTTTGATGAGTATGAAGTGTCCATTCCCATCTCTTTTGGTTAATCTTGGTTGGAAGGCTATCTTGTTAGATATTTGGAAAACCTTCTTCTAACCCTTTACTCTGAGGTAATGTTTGCCTTTGATGTTGACGTGTGTTACTTGTATACAACAGAGGGATGAATCCTGCTTTTGCATCCATTCTGTTAGCCTGTGTCTTTTTATTAGGGAATTGAATCCACTGGTACTGAGAGATATTAATGACCAATAATTGTTAATTCCTGTTATTTTGTTGTTGTTGTTGGTGGTGGTAGTGGTGATAGTGGTGATGGTGGTGGTAGTGGTGGTGTATGTATGTCTTCCTTTGATTTTACTGATGTGGGATTATTTATCTCCTGGGTGTTCATGGGTGTCGTTAACCTCCTTATGTTGGAGTTTTTCTTCTAGCACCTTCTGTAGAGCTGGATTTGTAGATAGATACTGTTTAAATTTGACTTTGTTATGGAATATCTTTTCTCCATGTATGATGATTCAAAGTTTTTCTGGGTATAGTAGTCTAGGTGGGCATTTGTGGTCTCTTAGGGTCTGTAAGACATCTGTCCAAGTTCTTCTGGCTTTTGGAGTCTCCACTGAAAAGTTGGATGTAATTTGAATAGATCTGCCTTCATGTTACTTGGCCTTTTTTTCCTAGTGGCTTTTTTTTTTTAAAGATTTATTTATTTACTATGTATACAGTGCTGTGTCTGCATGGCCAGAAGAGGGCACCAGATCTCATTACAGATGGTTGTGAGCCACCATGTGGTTGCTGGGAATTGAACTCAGAACCTTGGGAAGAACAGCCAGTGTTCTTAACCTCTGAGCCATCTCTCCAGCCCTCCTAGTGGCTTTTAATATTCTTTCTTTGTTCTATGTGTTTATTGTTTTGATTATTATGTGGCAGAGGGGATTTTCTTTTCTGGTCTAATCTATTTGGAAGGAAGATAGGATAGTAGACAGGAAAGTTGGTAGAGGAAATGTGAGGGATGTTAAAGCAAAGTCAGAGATAAAATCATAGCATAAGCTTTCATACCCTTACTTTTGGCAGTAAAATATGAACAGTAAAATATTTATATTATATTATCACTATATATACATGTGTATATATACATATATATCACTTCAGTAGCTCATAAGTAGATAATTGAGATTAAATGCATTCATCCACAATGTACTCACTATCTCCTGGTAGCTTCTATTCTAGTCTCTGCCTCTATGAATTTACCTATTCTGAGTACCTCATACAAGTGGAATAAAGCAGTACTGTCCCTCTGTGTGAGACTTACTATTCTTAATACAATTTTTTTTTTTGGTTTTTCGAGACAGGGTTTCTCTGCGTAGTTTTGCGCCTTTCCTGGAGCTCACTTGGTAGCCCAGGCTGGCCTCGAACTCACAGCGATCCACCTGGCTCTGCCTCCCAAGTGCTGGGATTAAAGGCGTGAGCCACCACCGCCCGGCTCCTTAATACAATTTTTGAGGTCTGTAAATGTAGCATATACAAAATTACATTATTTATATGGCTGTCATAGTTTCTAGCTGCCAATTTGACATACCTGGGAAGAGGGAACTTCAACTGAGGAATTGTTTCCATTGGATTAGCTTTTGGGCATGTTTGCGGGGCACTTTCTTGGTTTCTAAATGAAACACAAGGCCCAGCCTACTGTGGGTAGTACTGTCCTTAGGCAGTTGGGTCTGAACTGTACTAAAAAAGTAGCAGAACACAAGCAGAAGAAGGCTAGTAAGCAGCATTCCTCTGTGGTTCCTTGGCTCTAGACTCCTGCCTTGAGTTCCAACCTTGATTTCTCTCAATAACGGACCAAAATAAACCCTCTCCTCTCCCAGTTGCTTTTTGTCAGTGTTTTTATGACAACAACAGAGACACTAACTAGAACAATGGCTAAGCTTTGCATTATGCACATTTTATAGTTCATGTCTTATCTATCTGTTCATCTCTCTGTGGACAATAGGATTGTTTCTTACTTTTGGCTGTTAACAGTGCTATTATGAACACTAATGTACAATTACCTATTTAAAGCCCAGATTTAATTTCTTTTGGACATTTCCTAAGAGTGAACTTTATGAGAGCCATAGTACTTCTCTGTTCAACCTTTTGAGTAGCTGACAAACTTTTTTCATGGGGTCTTTATATTGGTGCAATCTTTTAATCCAAGTAAACTAAAAGGTTGAATGCAAAACCTGAAAGGTCATATGGAAGAAAGATAGAGTTGGTGCTATCCTTCCATTTATCAACAAACCCAATGTCAAAATAAGGAAATGTTAATATGTCCAAAGATGGCTTAGCGTTCGGGATCAATGCAACTTAGTTCCTTCATGAACTGCTTTAACAAATGCCTCATCTTGACACACCAGAGAACAACAGTTGCATGGAAATTATGTCCAGGGATGGCATAACTAAAGGGTGACCCCAAAGAAGGACTCTGGGTGTGAAGAAGTTAGGAAGGCATTCAGTAAAATAGTGACACTGTCTTGTCACACACTGTAGGAATACATCTGGCTTTCAGCGATGCAAATTCAAAAGAAATGCATACCAGACTTGAAATAGTGCTTTGCACTATGCAGTTGGCAGTCTATCACAATGATGGTACTTTTTTGATTCAACTATTTTATTCATCAAACATAATAAGCTCCCTCACCTGCAAAATTCAAGCCTGTAGGATTGAAACACTGTCTGAGAAATGAATGCTGACCAAGGGATACTATGACACTTTAAACAATATTTTTCATCCATATATTACTCTAAATATTTCATTTTTAATAAACATAAATGTTATGTTTTCTGAATTCCACTTAGCTGAGATCTGGAAATTATGCTCAGTGTGTAGTTTTAACTCTTTCCTAAGTTAAAGAAGTGATTAAGGAGTAACCTGCCGGTAACCTCTATACTGTTCACACAGATATAGTAAGATGGTAGCTATATGTAATTAGATTGGGGGGATTTGTTGAGATAAAATTTGCCTTAAAGTTCATCAAAGACATCAATAAGCAAGTATTTGTCAATCACAACAGACTGAAGGAAATACCAAAATCTCTTGGGAACTCTTATTCATACCATAGGCCCATCATGTAAGTCATCACATTGTGTTCATAATAAATAGTACAATTATCAGTTACTAACACTGAGAGCCCAAGTTCAAGCAGCATAATGCCTTTGGAAACCATGTTCACTACAATACAACACCACTGCACCACAGAACAGAGGAAAGTTATGTAGCTCAAGGCCCACTGAACTTTGAACTGGAATTTCACATTTCAGGTACACATGCACACCAATTATGTGCCAAGGAGGGAGCTAAGAACTTTATGTGCCATGTGTGTTACAGATTGGGGGGGGGGTATCAAGCTTCTCCATTACTCATTACACATAAGTTAAACATCTGTAGTGATAATTAGTTCATCTTATAAGTATTGGTAAGGGGTCAGCTCTGTGCTAGACCCTGTGCAAGACTGTGTGGAACTTTATTTTGTAATATCAAACTAAAACAGCTTATTTCAGGACTTAAATGACTGCAGGAGGCCAAGAAAGGAGGATTCTAAATTTGAGGACAGGCTGGGTTACACAGTCAGAACCTGTCTAAAAGGTAAACAAACAAGCAATAAAATAACACACAGTTGTTCTCTTCATAAAAATCATTTACTGTCACATTTCAGAAATAGCCAAAGAATCTGGGCGCAGTTTGGGGGACGAACGTGACAGCTGTTCTCTGCTGATTCAGAGTAGCCTTTCATCCACTTTCTGGCTTTGTTTACTCAGACCGACTCTGGCACGTGTTTACTCAGTCTTGCCCTTTCAGTTAGTTCTGGAGACCAGTTATAAAAATTCACTCCCATTCTCTTAGGCAAGTCCAAATTATCTTTCGAAATAGCATTTCTCTAAGTATATACCACATAAATTGTTCTGTGAGTCCTTTAAATATTTCCAAAAGGTATTTTATACCATTGTAGATTTGTTTGTCTTTCAGAAGCTTGCATAAGCTATAACAGAAGAAAAACAATGGTATGTTATTTGTAGTACATCAGATTACAATTGGTCAAAAGAGAGAGATCAACAGGATTGCTGACAAAAGCTTTAGGAAACCAATGTTTTCAGAGTTAACGTTAGCAGAGTCCATCTAGATTGTTTGGTGATGAGAATCCAAGTGCTCTGATGAGAAGGATATGCAATTCGACCCAGAGACTTACCCAGGGGAGGTGATCAGACCTGATAAAAAGGTCTGCATTCAAGGGAGGTTATTGCTCAGCTCACTAAATATTTGAAGGTAAATTAAAGCCTGAAGTCCCCATGGGAACTCCCTAACCTTCCCACTGGAGCTGGCCAAGCTGTGTCAATAAGAGTAATAAAGGCTGGTGGGATATCTCTGCAGGGGACTCTGGAGCACAGTAGTTGAGGCCAGCAGTAGCTACCTGGCTGCAGCAGCTAAGGCAATAAGTATGAACTGCCTTGATTGCCAGGGGAGGTGAGACCAAGCTGCCACCTCTGGGGAATGTTTTAGGGTGGGAGGAGCTTTTCTAGGATTTAAAAGTTTAAGTAATAGGTGGTGCAATTTGAGTTTCCAAACAAGGAAAACCAGAGCTATGGGAATTGCAGGAATATGGTAAGTTTTGCACTATGTAACTAGCAATCTATCACAGTTATGGTACTTTTTTGATTAAACTGTTTTATTCATCAAACATAATGCTCACCTTTGTAAGGTGTCAGAAACTGGACTGGAATGAATATAGGGTCACAGATGTTGGTTTCCACTAGTTTATTGTGGGACATAATTCTTTTTTACTAATTTTTTAAAATTTATTTTACATACCAACCACAGTTTCCCCTCCCTCTTCTCCCGTTCCTTCCTCCACCTCCTTTATACACCCACACACACATCCACTCATCAGAAAGGGTAAGAACTCCCATGGGAATCAACAAAGCATGGCATATCGAGTGGAGGCAGGACCAAGCTTCTCCCCACTGCATCAAGGGTTAGTGAGGCATCCCACCATAGGGAATGGGTTCCAAAGAGCCAGCTCATGCACCAGGGACAGATCCTGGTTACATTGCTAAGGGCCCCACAAACAAAGCAAGCTACACAATTGTCGCTCACATGCAGGGGGCCTAGTCCAGTCCTATACAGGCTCCCTGGCTATCAGTTTAGAGTCTGTGACCTCCCCCCAGCTCGGGTTATCTGTCTCTGTGGGTTTCCCTTTCATGATCTTGACTCCCCTTAGCTCATATAATCCCCTCTCTTCAGCAGAACTCCCAGAGCTCAGCCCAGTGCTTGGATGTGGATCTCTGCATCTGTTTCCACCAGTTGTTGGATGAAGGTTCTATGAAGACAATTAGGGTAGTCACCAATGTGATTACAGGGAAGGGCAGTTCAGGCACCCTCTCCACTATTTATAGGAGTCTTAGCTGGGGTCATCATTGTGGGTTCCTGGGAGTTTCCCTAGCACCAGGTTTCTCCTTTACCCCACAATGGCCCCCTCTATCCAGATATCTCTTTTGTTGCTCTCCCTCTTCATCCCTCCCCGAACTTGATCATTGGGATCCCTCATGTCACCATCCTCCATCCCCTCCCCTCTACCACCCCCAGTTTACCCAGGAGATCTCATCTATTTCCCCTTCCCAGGGTGATCTATGCGTATCAGGGACATAATTCTTAACAGCCATTTTAAATTTAAACAAATTTTAAAGTATTTAAACTTACAGAAATCTCAGCAATTTCCCAAGCTATTTTTGAAAAAAAAATATCCTATATATGATATCCTATATATCATGTAGTCAAGTTTGGATACAGAGTTTATTTTATCAATGAACACTTACACTAAAAACTTAAAACTTTAGAGAATCCAAGAATGCAAATTATTGTCTAAACAATTGATACTTATCTAAACTGGGGGAAAAAAGGCTTCTGAATATGTGATTACAGTTTCAAGTTACTATTTGTATTATGATTCCAATCATTGCTGCATGGTGATCAATGTGATGCTTGCTTGGTTTTTTTTTTTTGTGGGGGGTGGGAGTTGGGTAGGGGGCAATTCAGGATTAGTAACTTCAGACAGCACCTAACACCTCTGAATCTAGGACAAAAATGCGAAGGGGTCATCAGTCACCAGAACTGTGGAGGAAGTGCCCCTAGCCTGTTGTTGGAACTGCAGAAGTCCTTTAGAAGATACAGGATCTGCCCAAGGAAGAGCCACAAAGTGCCACTGAGATCCTGGAAAGGAGACAGTGGATGCTAGACTCTCCAGTCTGTCTGAGTGCTGTTGTTGGGACTGAAGAAGAGGCGAAAGCATGTAATTCAAAAATTGTTCTTCTGGGCTAGTGTGGTAGCATGTGCTTGCCATCTCCTCCATTTGCAAGCAGAGGCAGGAGGAGCAGAAATTGGAGGTGAGTTTTGGCTGCTCAGGGAGTGAAGGAGCAACTTGAACTGCGTAGTAGAAGCTGCTGCCTCAAAAATTCCCAGGGGCTGTGGCTGTAGCTCAGCAATAGAGGGCTTTTGTAAGGTTTGACCCTCAACCTGTAAAACAAAGGAAACACTCTTCCATGACTGGCTGCTGCTGCTGCTGCTGCTGCTGCTGCTGCTGCTGCTACAGAAATCCTCATAGAACAAAGGCTACATGGATCTTTCTCCTTTCTTGAAAGCTGACCTGAATCAGCTGGTATGGGATTCTGGGAAATGGAGTTTACAAGGTTCCCCCTCCAAGGACACATTGCTAAAACACAGAAGGCACGGATGGGCATGGGGACAGAGAGCAGAGAGGCTGGTGGCATGCGGATGGAGAGCAGAGAGGCCGGGAGCCTGTAGAAGGTTCAGTGAGAGGAGCTGGAGATGCCCTGATGAGGGGTTTGGACTTCTGCTTGTGGACTGGTCCAACAAGTTCAAGGACAGACCAGGATGATGCGTTTAGCACAGACTTGTGGACCTAGAAGCCTCCCTGTCCTTGTTCAAACTGACCAACCCTAAATTGGAAGATGAAGATCACTTCAGGGTCCTTTAAAACACCCAGCCCTCATGGAGAGATTGAATTTGGGGGGTCCTAAATGACCTGCTTTGCAGAGGATCTTTCTCTGTGTACTTGCTGTATTACCTTTACTCACCCTTTAAAAAGCCATTCTTTGCTAGCTGATTCTATCTGCTGTGTCTGAGGTTTTCCCTGCTGCATTTGAAATTTTTTTTCCTGCCTTTAATTCTTTAATTGGGAATTAAAGAGGAAAAATAACCTGATCAAGACCCACAGGAAGATAAAACAGAACACCCTGGAGTGTTTAAATATCAGAGTGCCAGAGTGAACCACACAAAAATTGTTCTTAGAGATATCAAAGTGATTTTCTGATAATGCATTTCTGAATGTGGTATTGTCAATCAAAAACAACAACCAAAAAAAAAAAAAAAAAAAAAAAAACCAAAAAACCTTAGCTCTCATTTTAAGGGAATAAGAGATAATTTGTTCTGAAGTCATTTTTAGTGACCGTGGCACAGGAACAAAGATTTAGTTTGATACAAAGTCCATGTGCCATACTTTCACAAAACAAAGAAAAACATAAATCAAGGCACATGTAAAATACATTGATGGAGACATCGGAGAGGTGGTTACAGCAAGTTGAGAGAAGCTTTTCTATAGGCCTCAGATGCTATCTGATGACAGTCTTCACTTTGGGGCTGGTGGAAGCTAGAGGTCTGCTAAATTAATAGATTTCAAAAGGTCTTTACCTATTAGTCACAGGATGTTAGTCCTGACACAGAGTTGAGCAAGGGATAGCAATTGCTATTCAGGGTGCTGAAGTTAGCACAAAATAACATAATTAGCTCTGGTCCTACAACATCCCAACCTTTCCACATCACTACATTTTTAGTCAATCTTTGTTTCTCTTCAAGAATTTTCATTCATAGTATAAAAGACCAAAAGTGGAGATGAAGGGAAGGCTATATAATGAATGGACCTTTGAAGAGACTCAAACTGAATCTCAATGGGACTCAGTAAGGGCTTTTCATGTTCTCAAAAGAGTTGGCCTATGATGGAGCCAATAGAGAACAGATGTGAATCTCCTATCATAAAGGCTATCTAGCAGATGAGTATCTTATTCTTGGTTGGAAAACAGCAGTACACATCCCTGCTCATGGATGCTATAGAAGCAGGAGCCAGCAGCCAGGAGTTGTTGCCCTCACAACTTATTAGGGCAAAGGACCAGAGTGTTTTCTGGGATGGTTTAAGTCTCTCCAAGAGGGATTCCAGGAGAGCACAAGTTCCAAAGAAGCCAGCCATGTTATGTGCTGTACAAGGTGCAGTTCTTACATATGTTGGGCAGGGTCTAATACACATCATAGATAGAAAACAAGAATGGTAGGGGCTGAAGTGGAGATGAAATTCATCCTTCTCAGTGGTTTCCCTACAAGGGATGATTTCATACTTTGAGTAACTTTAGTGATGTGTCAGCATATTCTTTGTTTTTGTAGCTGGGATATCGCTGGTGTCATGAGGCCAGGTATGTCCCAAACATCCTCCAATGAAAGAACAGAAAAAATTACCATCTGTCCAGAAGTGCCAGAAGAGATGACTAAGAAACAATGATCTACATTGTGAAGAAATGAGGAATGAATCATTATTAAACATCAGCCAGAAAATAGGCTGTAGGATGGGTTGTACAGCTGTGCAAGAACATCAAAATACTAAATCCACCTAACTGTACAATATAAGTGGGGATTAGAATATATGTGAATTATACCTCAATAAGGCTTGTCTAAAACAATGAGCATTGTGATATATATCAAGAAATATATTGTAAAAACTTCACAAATGTAACTTACACATTGAGTAAGAAGGACTCAGAAGTTAATCAATCAGAATCAAATTTAATTTTATGTCCCATCAGGACTTCAAATTGTCCATTAGAAGTGCGTTCCATGTCCCTCTCATGTAACGCAATTTCCATTGTCATTTAGCATTACCAACTCCCTTAACTCAGAAGAGAATATTTAGTGTTATTTAATAAGCAAACTTATAAATTTGATTTAAATTTCCTTGACTCCGTCATGAAGGTCTCTACAACTAACTGGAAAGAGGACAATGGATTGACGGTTTCACCAGTCTTCCATCATCATCTCTTTCTATTTTTAACAATTGTACTCATGTATTTGATGTATTGTCATGATACACTCTACTACCCTCTCTTATCCCTCTTCCTGTTGACCCTTTGTTCTTCCCAACTGCTACCTCTTCTATGTTCACATTTCCACTATCAATTTGTTAGTTGATGGACATCTAGGCTGATTCTATTTCCTAGTTATTGTGAGTAGGGTCACAACATACCTGTCATACACTACAGAGACTTTGGGAGATAATCCAGGCATGCAGTGGTTTTCTCTTTTTGAGAAACAGTCACATAGATTTCCACAATGGCTACACCAGTTTACATACCCACCAAGACTAAGTGTGTTCCCCTCTCTCCATATTATCTTCAATATTTGCTGTTATATGCTTTCTTGATATCAATCTGAATGACAGGGATGGAGTCTCAAAGCATTTTTAATTTACACTTACATGAAAGCTGATTATGTTGAATACTTTAAAAATGTTTATCAGTCATTTTTATTTCATTTCTGAGAACTCTGTCTCAGAACTTTACCCAATTTTTTCATTCATTCATTCATTTGCTTTAGTTTTAATTTTTTATTCAATTTTTTGTATTCTTTGTATTTTCTAGATATTAAGTCACCAACGGTCCTCTTCAGTGGTAGACTGCATGTGCTATAGTACTGACCTGGAAGGCAAGATATGCTCACTGCTGCAATAATCGCACAACTGTTGGAGGGGTGGTTGTAAATGACTGCTTTCTGATTGGTACTGTAATCCTTGGGGGAAATTTACCACTAATGTTTTTCTAAATAGATTTAAAGAGAAATTGCCTTCTGAATACTAGGTTTATATCTGTGCTGATTTTAGTCTTGGTTAGAAAGAAGCTCCTGTGGGTGATGGTAATACAGAGACTCATAAAAGGTCAGAGTGTTGATAAGCAACTGTTGAGTGCTGAACCCTAAACTGGCTATCTCTATTGCCTTTTCCAAGTCCAAGGGGACAGAAAGTATGCAAGAGCCAAGATCTGGAGGATAGGGAGGAGTGCTCTGAACTATGTCCTTCTGGATATGACACTGCTTTTGCTATCATGAACATAAAGCAGCTATGGCCACATACATAAGACCCGCACACATAGAAGAAGGACATGAACATAGAAGAGAGACTAACTGGTCAGCAGGGAGAGGGATAAGAGACGGTAGTGGAGTGTGAGTATCATCACAATACATTGAATGCATGAATACAATTGTTAAAAACAAAAAGAGATGACCATGGTAGGTTCTTGTCTCATGAATCTGAATAATGAAATTCACAGACCACAGAGAGTCAGTTTTAGATAGTTGACTATAGATTCATGAATAGGAGTTTAAGGGAGGAGAAAAGAATGTATATAGCAGGAGGAGGTCCCAGGAAATAAGGTACCATTAAGCTGTCAATCTGGAGGCATTTTAAATTGCTGAATGAGTTTCTTCAGAGGCCAGGAAGCAAGAAAGGAACTTTGAGCTTTGGGGAAAAGGCTAATAAATTAAACACAGAAATCTAAACATTTGAAGTTAATATCTGTATATGAGAGAGAGATACTAAGGCATTTGTGTGTCTGGGTTTGGCTTACCACCCTCAGTATAATATTGACCAGTGATGATGAGAATGGGAGAGAACTGGTCAAGTAGAACAGTCTTCTAAATGAGTACCTTTGCTTAACTGCTCTGGTTTCTAAGAGGTAAGTGTGCTGCTAAAGTTACAGATACTCATACTCTCCCCTCATATGCCTTTCTTACTCCAACCCTAACCATAGCGTTCACCCTAACCCTAATGTCGTTATGCAGTGCACCTATATTGCTATTGTATTAGTTATGGGCTGTGCTTTCTTGTGAGTAATCACCATTCCCTTATGTACTTCTGTGTGAGCACATTGTCACAACAGAATTCTTGCTGTTGTAAACATACTACTGTTTCAATCGGTTTTTTAAAAATTCACTTTACCTAGCCATGCATGCTCTGCTCTGCTGATGCAAACAACTTCAGAGATGTAAGAGTAAACCCGTCCATGTTGCTGTAGTTGGGATTTAGTTTTGGCTACAGTGGAATCACCTTGGTTTTGGCCAATACACCATTGTGTGATTGTTCAGTCACCTTGGCATGTGTTTTCTAATGGTGGTACTGTGGACTACTAAGGTAACAGATACCAGCACACTGCCTCCCATCCCCTTCTTGTTTTAATGTTAATCATGACTCTAACACAAGTGTCCTTGCGCAGGGCTACAATAACCAAGTCATGTGCCCTGCTTCTTATACCAAATCACCACTTCCCTTGGGTGCATTGCTTTTATCCATTTTTATGGTTGTAAAATTCTGTTTTAACTGTCTTCTAAAAACCCACTTTACTTAGGAATGAAACATCTGTTCTTCTGATGCATGTAAGTTCCATGATGCTTGGAACACCTTTCCGAATTTTACCTTTGTAAACGGGATTTTATATTTGCTGTAATAGAAATACATTTCTTTTGATAAATGCACCACTGTGCAATGTTTTAGTCATTTGTGCCTTTGTTTTCTTATTGTGACTCTGGTTTGCTGCTAAACTTACAGAACTTTTAATATTTTTACCATATTTCCTTCTTGCTCTGACCCCACCCTTAACATTAACTCTAAATCTTTGTCCTTAAGCAGGGCAAGAAGAGTAACCTTCTTGTTATGTGCTGTCTTGTAAATAGTCACCACCCTCCTCAGTACTTCTCCATAGGGTGCATTGTTACAACAGAGTTCTTGCTCTTCTAAAAGTACTACCGATTTCACTCTGTTTTTAAAGACTCACATTACTCAATGTGAGAACTGTTGTTTGATGCAAGCAACTTCAGATATGTATGAGAAAACCTTTCCAACACATTGTAAATGGATTTATGCTTTCTCTATAGTGGAAGTACATTGGCAAATATGGCATTTTTTTTTTTTGTAAATACAATGTTTTAGTCACTTGTGTGTTTTCTGAAACTGGCCCTGTGTCATATTAATATTGCAGACACTCATCCTCTGCTCCCCCATTCCTTTCTTGTTATAACAATTTTAACTCGAACCCATCAACGCGTATGCCCTGCTTTCTTACCCTAATCCCCCTCCCTTGTTACGTTCCCTGTGATGCATTGCTTTAACAAGATGTTGTGACTGTAAAAGGACAACAATTTTCACTTTGTTTCTTCAAAACCCTCTTTACACAGGAATTGATCATCTTCTCTTCTTCTGAAGCAACTTCAGAGATGAATGAGGAAAACTTTCCAAACTGCTGTTCACCGGGAATTTGGGCCTGGATTTCTGGCCTGACCTTTCTCTCCCAAGCTTTTCTCCCACGTTTTCACCAGGATACTGCACCAGGCTTTGAGCAGGACTTTGGACTGCATTTCCTCAGGCCTTTTTCTGCTTGTATTTCTCATTTACTTTTTCAACTAAATTTTCGGCCTAACCTTTTTGCTCACTTTTAATCTGGTTGTTTTACTTTCCACCCAGGCTTTCTTCTGGGCTCTTTGAATAGACTTTGCTCTGGTATTTTGTTCCCTTGTTTTACCTCTGAGTGATTCTTGTGGGTTTTTGTCTCAACCTTTTTGCCCAGCATTTCCACCTGGCATTTTTACCAGTGTTTTTCACCAGACCTTTGTACCATTCTTTTCCCCTAGACTTTGGTCTCTGCTTTTCTGCCCAGTTTTTCCCTGAATTTTCCTCCTGGGTTGTGGGCATGACCTATTTGGAGAGCCTGTCCACCTGGCATTTTTATTTGATTTTGTGCTGGGTTTTTCCCCTAGAATTTTGTGCCTGTACTTTTCACCTGAATTTTTTTCTGTCCAAATTTTGCCCCTTGTTTTTGCCCATATTTTTTAATCCTGTTTGTTTGCCAGGATTTTTGAGGTGGCCTCAGTGGCCAGACATTTTGTTTGATTTTTGATGCAAGCTTTTAGACCAACCTTTTCATCCAGCATTTTTACCAGGATTTTCAACCCCATTTTGTACTGTACCTTTTCCCAAGATTTTGCTTTCAACTTTTTGTCTCTGTATTTTCTGCCTGAAAATTTCTTCTAGATTTTTGGCTCAGCCCATTCCCTTAGCTTTTCACTGGGATTTTTCATTTTCTGTTGACATTTGGGTTCACTTACATGGAATCCATGGCTTTACTAACAAACCGAGCTAGAGCAGGCACTTGCAAACAATTTAGGTCTATACAAAAGACAAGCACTCGTGATCTCAAGCACAGTACAGTGTTCTTTCTACACTTCTCGGTGAGACAGCCTCCTGAACTGTGGCTACTGCAGACCACACACCCAGGACTCAGGACGCCAAGGGAGTGGGGTACTCCCATGCTCTCCTGTTGGAAAGAGCAGAGCTCCCGTTACAGAGTGACAGCTTGCTCCCTTCTTTCTCCACCTTCATTCAGAACACCAAAGCCAAAGCTGTCCATAAGTAGGTCTTGACATCAAATCCCAAGCAAATTAGTGTTCTTTCACAATCAATCAAACACTGTCAGTTTAGCAGGAGCAATCTAGAGTTGCCACATGAGATACTGACGTCTAATCCTGAGACCGTACAAATTGAAAAGGTACCTAGGGAAGTAACTTTAGGTTCTCTGTACTTCTTTTTAAAAATGTTTGTTTGTACAGTTTTGTTTTGGGTTCTGTTGTTCCTGTTGTTGACATATGGTTTTCGTACCAATTTAAGGGAATACAAGCCAGTCCAGGCCAGTCAACATGTTAAAGTCCTGAGCCCTTGACTAGAAGTCACAGTGTTTTGTGTTATATTCTAAAGCCCCGGAACCCCAGTGCTTGTGACCTAAGCAATCACAGCTTCTCCACATCTGTAAGGTTCTATCACAGACAACCTGCCATGCAGACACCAGCACAGATCGAAACATCAAGTCATGTGAAACCATCACATAAATTGTCAGATATTGTAATTACAGATGTCCATTCAAAGCTCCTTCTTTAGAACATATGAGACGGGAAGGAGGTGTCGAAGATAATATACACATCTATAAATACAACACAGATCATTGGGAAAGTGTGGTGTTCAACTTTATGAAAAATTCCACTCAGGACCTTCCAGAGCTCTTTCCTGATGTGCTAAGCAGCTTTACCAAGAACATTTATATCCAGAGCTGCTGCGGCACCAACTAACTAATTTCTGGGGATTAGCCTGGGCTACAAGGAAAGGGGTACAGAGCAGACAACAACACCAGTGTGTCTTCCTTCCTGTTCATTCTTTCAGTGGATAATTTTCATTTTCTTTATCATTTCACATCATTCTTCCTTGAGGATTCCTCACCTCCTGTTTGCTCTCATGCTCAGCACATCTCCAGCTTCCTATATTGTATATTGTACTTTTGATATCACTTTGAGTTCAACATAGTGGGACCCATCACCTCCAGCACCACCCCAAGCAATGTGTGTGTCAATTAGGAGGGAAGAGCAAGGAGTACAAGTCCAGACTCCAGAAAACCAAAAAAAAAAAAAAGAAGAAGAAGAAAGAAAAAACCAGAAAGGAAGGAGGGAGGGAGAGGGGAAGAAAGGAGAGAGGGAAGAAAAGAAAGCAGTGTTCCTTATATATGATTAAAATGGTACTTTGTGTTACCGCTTTCACTCAAACATGTTTTGACTGTCTACTTGGTGCTAAGGAGGCAAAGGAGAAACAATGGAGTATGAACAGAGAATTGCAAGGTCAGCTTTACAATCCAAACACATGGGCTAGGGACTGGGAGACCTAGACGAGAAGCAGGGAAAGCAACACAGATCACTGTAAGGCCCCAAATAACAACGCTGAGAACTGAAGTGAGGGAGCAACACACACAGGAGATCACTGATTTGCTGACTTGCCTGCTGAACATGATAGAGAGAAAAAGAAATCAGAACAACTCAATGTATTCTGGCCTTGATGGCTATAGAGTGGAGCTCCCCCGAGCAACGAGACCATGTAAATTATAGACTAAATGAAGAAGCACTAAGTTGAGCACCATAAACCTGCTGGATATTCAGATGAAAATACTAAACAATGCTTTTCAATTTGAAAAGAAATGCTTCGCCACTAGAGGAGTCCCCAGCCAGACACCTAACACACACAGGGTAAATTGAGATACAAAGTTTACTACAGGAGTACAGCAGATGATAAATGGAGTGTATGTGAGAAAGTGATCTGGCCCCTAAAACTAAAGGATAACCTACTAGAAATCATTTGGGGGCTGTAAGCAAATGTTACCTAATGTGAATAGTGAACTTAAGAAGTCACCATTAACACTGTCAACTGTCAGAGTGCCTATGAAGCATCCTATGCACACTATTGTTTGTAATAGCCAAAACCTGGAAACAACCTAGATGCCCTTCAACTGAAGAATGGATAAATTGTGGCACATATACACAATGGAATACTACTCAGCAGAGAAAAACAATGACATCATACGGTTTGCAGGCAAATGGATGGATCTAGAAAAAATCATCCTGAGTGAGGTAACCCAGACTCAGAAAGACAAATATGGTATGTACTCACTCATAGGAAGATGCTAGATGTGGAACAAGGATGACTGGACTGCTACTTACATCACCAGTGAGGCTACCTGGAAAACGGGACCCCCAAAAAAAGACACGGAGAAATGGACGAGATCTACATGAACAGAGGGAAAGAGAGTGGGAGATCCTAGCTGGATCAAGAAAAGAGAGGGAGAACAAGGAATAGGAGACCATGGTAAATGAAGACCACATGAGAAGGTGAGAAGGGGAGGAAGCAGAGAGCTAGGGAGGCCCACGGAGATCCACAAAGATACCCCCGCAAAAGACTGCTGGCAATGGTCGCGAGACGGCAAGAACTGACCTACTCTGGTGATGGGATGTCCAGACACCCTGATAAACCCCATCCAAGGACTGAGGAATCTGAATGCAGACATCCACGGCTGGGCCCCTAATGGAGCACTGGGAGTCTAATTAGTGAGAAAGAAGAGGGTTTATATGAGCGAGAATTGTTGAAGCCAAGGTTGGATAAAGCACAGGGACAAATAACCAAATGAATGGAAGCACAGGATCTATGAACCAAAGGCTGAGGGGCCCCCAACTGGATCAGGCCCCCTGAATGCGTGAGACAGTCATTTGGCTTGATCTGTTTGGGAGGCAGCTGTGCATTGGTGCCGGGTCCTGGGCTTGTTGCATGAGTTGGCTGTTTGAATCCTGGGACTTATGCAGGGACACTTGGCTCGGTCTGGGAGGGGGGGAATGGACCTGCCTGGACTGAGTCTACCAGGTCGACCCTGGTCCTCAGGGAGACCTTGATCTGGACGAGGTGGGAATGGGGGGTGGGCTGGGGGGAGGGGGGGCGAGAGTGGGAGAACAGGGGAATCTGTGGCTATTATGTTGAACTGAATGGTGTTGTAAAATATATTATATATATATATATATATATATATATATATATATATATATATATATATAAAGCTTGTTATGGAATGCAAGTCCCAGCTCCCAAGATACCTAGCAGTAAGATTCAGAGTTCAAAATCTTTTTTTTTTTTTGACACAACTAAGGGAAAGTTTATTTAATTTTTTTTAGCATATTTAAACATTAAAAATACATTTACATAACTTTATTCTATTATTTTCACTCTCTGACTTCCCTCATATAAACTTAACACTCTCATATTCATGAGCTCTTTTGTTATTTGACATGTTTACACACATATAAATACACACACACACACACACACACACACACACACACACACACACACACACACACACATATCATTTAAATGCTCTCAATGGACTCTCCACAGCCAGGCCCCAGGTGGAGCTCCGGGAGTCCAATCGGCCTCCCCGAGGAGGGATTGTATAAGCGAGAACTGTTGAGGCCATGATTGGAAAAAGCACAAGGACAAATAGCCAAACTAGTGGAAACACATGAACTATGAACCAATAGCTGAGGAGCCCCCAACTGGATCAGGCCCTCTGAGCTTGAACTGTTTGGGAGGCACCCAGGTAGTGGGACTGGAACCTGTCCTCAGTGCATGAGCTGGCTGTTTGGAGCCTGCAGGGACACTTGGCTCAGCCTGGGTGAAGGGTGGAGGGGACTGGACCTGCCTCGACTGAATCTATCAGGCTGAGCTGAATCCCCAAGGGAGTCCTTGCCCTGTAGGAGATGGGAATGGGGGCTGGGCTGGGGGAGGTCGAGGCGGGGGGGGGGCGGCGGGAGGAGGGAATACAGGGGAATCCGTAGCTGATATGTAAAATTAAATTAAATTTTTTTTTTTTAAAAAAAAAAAAAAAGGACCACACATCTTAAGACACTATGCCACATGAGCTTATGTGGGCAAATTATATGCAAAGATCCACAGTAATCTAATGATTTTTACAAGGCAAAGGGAATTAGGGAGAGGAGTAGGGCTTGCTAGAGATGCTTGGTCAGAGTTCAAAATCTTAAGACTCAAAAAGCAACAGTGTCTTTTTTATCAACACGACACTGACCTCTAGTGGTAAATTGAGGTATACACAAATGACCCTTAGAATCGGAAACTAATTGGAAGGAGGAGCTTTAAGCTTAGAAACTTGAAGAACCGCTTGTAATTACTGCGCAAAGGCCGAATAATGAATGCAAATACAAGGGTTTTGGTGTTTTACAAATTTTGTGGAGTAAGAAGTCTTTAAGTCCAGA
Source organism: Peromyscus leucopus (assembly GCF_004664715.2). Classification (NCBI taxonomy): domain Eukaryota; kingdom Metazoa; phylum Chordata; class Mammalia; order Rodentia; family Cricetidae; genus Peromyscus; species Peromyscus leucopus. The sequence goes on from NC_051067.1 coordinate 135,667,057, forward strand.
GTTTGAAATTTAATGATTATATAGCCTAGCTAGGTTTGCTTTGTCTGTCCGCAATAGTCTCATCTAGTAAAAACTAACAATCAAATCTACCTAGGAGTGCCAGCAAAACTGAACAAGAGGGTGCATATGAAAGACCTTGAACGGAAACAAAAGAAAACGCCCCAGTTGCTCTCCTCTGAAAACGGCAGTCACTGTCTACGGTGTCACTGTCTACACGAGACCCAGCAATGCTCAGACGCCCCTTCACTGGCTCACCTACTGCTGCACTCCTTCAGACCTCGAGCACTGTGTCAGTACAAGCAGCAAGCACAATGCATACATACGACACTGCTGCAGACCCTCTAGACCTCATCTCTCACTCTGGCTTTATCAGCAACCAGAGCTAGATCCAGACATAATCCAACACCTCTAACTTCTCATCCCGGCACTTTTCTAACCTCGTAAAGAAATAACTTGACACTCACAAAGCCCAACCCATCAGTGAGGCAACCCTCACTGAGGGCAGGTAAAGGTGTCCCCAATTTGCTGCTCCCATAACTGGTTCCACAAAGCTTCTGAAAGTCTCACAGATTAAGGATCCAGACTCGCCTAGAACAGAACCCTATACAGAGTACTCTGTGAGTCCTATGTTTTCTTTTTCACTTCTAACCTTTGTTCCTGATGCATTGGATCTTACTGATGGATGATCAATCTCATATCGATCCCCTCATTCCTTCAAAGAAACAAGCACTAAAGTGAGAACAGATTGAAATGGATTGTCGGCCTGTTCTGGATCTGAAGCCTAGAGGCTAGGTGATGTTCAAAGAAAGGAAAAAATCAGTCTACAAAGACTCCAAATACCACCACAAAAAGGACTGCCGAGCCGCTGGAGGTTTCAGCCAGGAGTTCCCAGCTCTCACAGCACTTCATCCGGACACTAGCTTCCTTTGGCAACTCCAATATCATACTCAAGCAAAAGAGATGGGAAAAAAGAATAGTGATCAAAAGAGAAAAAAAAATGTTGCAAGATGATCACAAAAACCTACTTTCGTGGACTACACACAAAAGTGTGTTTTTTGTGTCATATCTAAGGCCACCTTTGTAAGGATTTGTGGATTCCAAAGGATGTCCATCAGTCAGAAGAAAAGCATTAACATAATGCTTTGGCACTTTTCTTTGTATATTAAGAAAGGTGCTCACTATCCACTGTATACTAATGGAATAAAAAGGTAATGCAGGGAGTGGAGATCATGCCTGTAATCCATGCATCTCCCAGGGATCAGCAACCAGAATCTAAGAAAGCCTGTGACCCAACAGCAGAAACCAATACAAATGAACAGAAGGCTCACACAGAAACTTCTCCAAACAGGCACATGAAGATGATCCAGTCATTACTTGGGTTGAGTAATCTTCACTGACACTCTGAATTAAAAAGTGGCTAAAAGACTAGTACAGCACACTTTGAGGGGTGTATCTGATGGTATTTCCAAAAAGAATTAGACCCCAGGAGCTCTGCCCTAATCAGTGGATTTATGTCTGGATCAATTCATTACAGATGGAGGTGAGAAAAAAAGAACTGGGGCCTAGCTGGAGGACCTAAGCCACTGAGGCATATTCTTGGATGCCAAATGCCCCCAGTCTCTTCCTGTACTTTCTTTTCTGCCTCCTAGATACCATGGTGTGAAAAATCTCTGCTCCTCCACATCATCCCCATGATGATGGAGACAAAAGTCTAAAGCTAAGAGCCAAAGTGAATAATTCCTGTTTTGAATGGTTCATGTCAGCACTAGGCTGCATCAATGAGAAAAATAACCGTATGCCCATCATTGGGGAAATATAAACCAAAGCCAAAAAATTGTACCCATTTGGACTACCACTACCAAAAATAATATAAACAGCAAGTGTTGGCAAGAAAGGTGAATAAAGTGGAATCCTGTGTGTTGTTGGTGAGAAGGTAAAATGTATCCACAATTGAAAACAACGTTTTAGCTCCTCAAAATAAGGAATAGCAGAAGAATGTATACAAAAGAATTTATATCAGGATCACGGAGATATTTCAAAAACCAAGAGATCAAGATGACACTAATATTCAGTAAAAAAAGAAATATGGGATTTAAGCACAATAACCTTATGCTACCTTACAGTTTATGGAAATCCTCTGACATGACATAGCAACAAATTACAAGGCATGGTAAGGGACAAAACAGCTCAAAGAGAATGGAGAAGCAATAGGCCCAGAACTAAATAGAGCAAAAATGTTGGCTGGAAATGTTTTAAACCCGTGACTGCTATGGTAAGAGTTTTAACTGAAAAGCAAGTGACACACAAACAGAAAAATGGGAATTCTAAGACATAACCAAAGAAGAAAGGCCAGGGATCACAAAGACCAGGACAAACAAGAATGCCTTGGATGGTACACAAAGCAGAAGACACAGGACAGTACACAAGCAGAGGACAAGAGCTCTGAGCCTGAGGCCAAACAACAACAACAAAAAAAATTAAAACTGAAAGCCAAAAAATAAAAAAAAAAAAAACAACACAGGATATCTGAGAAGAAAAGATGAAGATATGTCAGGAACAACAAAAGATAACACCGTGTGAGAGGAATACCAAAGGAAGAGGAGAGTAGGAGAAAGCAGAAGCAATCCACAGGGACAATGACTGAGTTTCCACAAATTGATGCCCCACACCAAACCACAGATTCCAGAACATCAAAGTCCATGACATTTAACAAGTAATGTAAAACCAAAACTACCACACTTGAGGTATATTATATGTAAACTTCCAAAAAGTCAAAAATAAAAACTTGAGGATCCCAGAGCAAACAAAACATAATACCTATAAGGGAATGTAAGTAATAATCACATTTGCTTTCTCTTCACGGACCATGCAATCAAGAAGAAAACAGGCTCAGTGTGTAAAGTGTGTGCCATGCAACTTTCTGCAGCAAACTTAAAGAAAATCTGAAAACAAGTCATCTCAAGCATGACGAGCCGCCAGCCATCAACCTCTCCATGCTCTCTACCCTCTTTGTATTTCCTCATACATTTACATTAAAAAATGATACAACTAATCTAACATTACTTACTAGACATGACACTGAATGAAAAATTGATGTGAGAGAAAGCTATATTGAGATTTAAACATTGTGCTTCAAATAAATGCTTCTGAAAGAAGTTCAACGACAAGAAGAAATTCCAAGACCACAACAAAGTAAAGAACAATAATCCAAGCTGCTCTCCGACAAAGGAAGAGTGATGAAGAAAACCCCTATTTGGCATAAAAAGCATGTACCTTTAGTGTGCCTCACTAGAAAGACCAGGATGAACTTACATCTTGTGAATTACCTCGACAGTGAAGCATGATCCTGGGATTCCAGCAAAGGTGAGGGATATGCCATTGGCCATGTAAGTTGCTACTGAGACCAAAGATAGGGAATTCAAATGCATATAAGGCAACTTCTGATAGAGAAAAGGTCTCTCATGAGGAAAAAAAAATTGTAATTATGGTTCAGTCTTCCACTATATAAGCTACTGATAACAAAGCATTGTGGATAACATTATAGTTTGTACATGTGAGTAGAACAGTATTGAAAATACAAAACTTATATATACATTCTAACACACAATGTCTAGAGAAAGGTTATAAAGAGATCTGACTTGCACAGAATAGAAATTCCAATGAGAAAACAATAGGAACAGCAAAGATGGGCTCGACTCCCAGCTCCTAGAACAGCTCAAGTTAAAAAGAAAATACTGTCAGAGGAAGAGTGGATTGTGGGGAGAGTGGGACAGAGGGAATGGGGAGGGACTTGGAGGAGGAGAGGGGAAACTGCAGTCTGCATGTAAAAGAAGAAAGAGTGAGGGAGGAAAAGAGGGAGGGAGGGAGGGAAGAAGGGAGGGAGGGAAGAAGGGAGGAAGGAAGGAAGGGAGGGAGGAAGGAAGGAAGGAAGGCACTATGAAAAATAGGAATTCCAAAGCTCAGCTTTGACCACATTCAAAGTTTCTATCAAAGATTCAAAGGTTCAAAACCAAGTGTAGTAGCACACGCCTGTAATCACAATGCTTGAAAAGCAGAGGCAGGAGAATCACTTCCGCAAGGTCAGACTGGGCTATATACTTTTGTTTTTTAAAAAAAATATAGTATCCCTCACTCATTTCATGATTTCACATTTGTGAGAGTGCCTAACACTAACTGACACAGAGCAAGTGTCCAAAAAGTCCATCAAAATCCAATACTTCCTTGTTATATCCATAGCTTCTATTAACACCGAAGGTTTCTCCCACCAACTCACCCACAGAAAACACAGACTTGGAGAGAAGAATGTCATGACACAGAGATCAAATTTCTACTATCCCCAAATATTTAAGTAGCCATGGAAAAGTCTAATACCATCTTTGCAATTTAGTCAACCGATGAAAAGCCTAGCAGAATGCCCAAAGTGAATAAAATAGATAATCCAAATTTTCCACTACAGTTGAAATTTGATGAATAATAGCAGACAGCTAGAAAAAGTACCAGAGAACATGGAGAATGTATCTCCAGTACCCACTCCATGTAAAAAGTACATAGAGAAAAGAACCGCCAAAGGACAATGGGGCCATTTACAACACCAGGCTTTATAAATAAGGTCTGGTTTATAAACGAATATAAAAGACTGCTGGTACAAGTATCTCATACAAAATTAAAGGGGAGGCTGTAAGGGTCAATCAAAATGAAGTCATGAAATTTCCAGTTTGGACTGCCTGTCTATAAGTGTGATTTTTAAGTGATTTACTGTTATTCAGCAAAGAAACCAGTAAAACATGTTTCAAAAAGAAAACCAAACTAGCTTGATGTTCTCCTGAGAGTCAGAAGTGATGACAAGCTGGACAAACAGGCGGCCACTGTCCATTCTGACTGACTGCTCACTGAGTGTTCTCTATTGTGACTTTCAGAGTTCTTTTCAGGAACTCAGACACAATTTTAAGACACCAATTGCAATATCCATTTTCATGGTGTCATATTCTTTTTTAAAAAATGTTACAAATGCAGGCTTTCCTTACGAAGAAAAGAACCGAGCTAATAAGATATGACAGCAAGAATGGCTTGGACCCATTTGAAACGTAAAAGGTCTTCCTAAAACCCATTGGAGATATGTTTTCTTCTTGCTAGATATGAAACTATACGGTCACACAAGATTCTGTTCCCAGTTTTAACTTAAAGCCAAGTGTTGCCCATGATGGTAAAAGTTTCTATTTATCATCTAATCAAAACTTGATTTTGTTACAGCAAGTATGTAAGATACCGAGAATGATCAAATTTACACTCATAAATATGTACAGTAGAGCGCCTGTAAATAATTTTGACTCCAGGACTATCATTATGCATCAAATAAAAATGAAAAATAAAAGTAAGAACAGGAAGTATCAACTAGTTAGGAAATAGTTCAGAGAAATTATGCAACAAAAATATCAAGAAGTATTATTCAACTTGCTTGAAAACTCATGTCTTGAAGTAATATGAAGAAATATACTTACTATGTTAAATTATTTAAATAAAAATATAATTTATATGTTATATGCTCAAATTTCAATGAAGCAGAGGTTAGGGTAAGGAATTATAAAGGGTGTCCACTTCTGGCGATGGTGAACATACAATACAGGTAACAAAAAAGATGAACAAAATATTAAAATCATCTCTTAAAGGCCCCAGACATGACTAGAAGATGGTAAAACACACCAGGATAGGTTCAACACTGCTTGCGGGATGAGCAAAAAAAGATCACTGGCATTGGCTTTTTTTTTTTTTTTCTGTCTTTCTTTTTCTCTTGGTAGCTTATTTGTCAACATTGGGAGTGGCTAAATGTCTCTTCTGAAAACACAAAAAGACTAAAACCAGGATAAAAGTCACATTCTGCCAAAGGAGGGTGGCCTTGGTAGACTTGGCATCAGAAGTGTGAACAACTGCACCTTCTGAAAAGGGACAGGATTAGACTGCACCATGAAGAACTATGAAGAAGAGTTCAGGTTAAGCTGATCACAAAGACCCAGCACACTCCAGAATTGTAGTACTGTATCAAGTCTAAGAAAAATAAACAGGAGAGTTGGGAACACATTTCAGTGGTAGAGCACAAGCTTAGCATGTGTGAGGCCCTGAGTTGAATTTCCAGCACTGAAAAAAAATGTACCTAAAATGCTACTTTTCCAAGAAAATATATCACCATCCTCAGTTTTCAAAAGGCTCCTAAACACGATTTTGAAATGCCATTATGTTATGATAAAACAAACAAACAAACAAACAAACAAACAAACAAAACCTACCCACTTGGTCATCTCTAGCAGCTGGCACAAAACCTTTACATCCCCTGTGACTTCCTAAATGATGAAGGAAGTAGCATCTTTTATTAGGGTGTTCTTACCCCTACTTCCTGCCACAGCATGTCTTAAAACCTCCTGGATTAATAAGCCAGATGTTGAGGCACACCCCTGTAACTCCAGCACTTGGAAAGCTGACATGGGAGCATGGAGAGTACAAGGCTAACCTTAATCTGACTAGGAAGAATCCAAGGCTAGCCTAGACTACACAGCAAAAGCACCCCTAAAAAAAAAAAAAAAAAAAAAAAAAAAACTAAAAACAGGGCTGGAGAGGTGACTCCATAGTAAGAATACTAGCTGAGCAAGGATGAGGACCTGAGTCCCAGCAAGACTTTTGCAGAAACTGACAAACTGATTTGAAAATATATAGAGATGCAATATGCATTAAAGAAGCAAAACACTTTTGCTCAGCAGGAACAAGGCTGGAGATTCTACACAACTTGATTTTAAAACTCACTGTGAAAGTCCAGGAAGACCATATGCTGTGTACTGGCATTGCAGATAAACATGTAGAAAAAGAAAACAAATCAATATAGAGAAAGAACTAATACATTCAGCCAATAGGTATTTAGAAACTTTCAAAGTTAAAGATAATAATTTTACACAAGAGAGCTCTGACAGGTACCATATAACCAAGTAATCAAAACTGGTGACACAGGTTATTATTGTATAACCTTGACATGACACACTGAGACACATTAGCTCTTCAACCATCCTAACCATACATAACTTTAATCCAACTTTGATACAAGCTTCACACAAATCCAAACTACAAGTTCTCCAATACAATGGATTGGTTTCAAGGTCCCCAAAGACAGGAAAGATTGGAGGATAGACTCCAACTGGAGAAGCCCGTAGACATGTGACAAGTATGTGTAACAACTGGGTCCTGGCACATATGATAGATGTTAGCAGCAAAACTGAAAGACTCTAAATAAGTTCTAGCGTTAGTTAACAGATTTCTATAAAGATTAAGCTCCAACCTTTCATAAATGCAAATGTTACATGACTCATTAAGATATTAACCTAAGTGGAAAAGGAGCTTGGGAAACAACTACACTATTCTTGCGGTTCTTACATAATTTTAAAATTATCACCAGCTCTTTTGCATGACACCTCCTAGGTGGTCAGTTCTTTCAAGATGAAGCTATGTATCTCCTTCCTGGTCACTGGCTATCAAAAACACATTAACATGGATGATGAACTCAAGCCTATTTTTTTATGGGAAACACCTGGCCACAGAAGGAGTTGCTGGTGCTCTGGGTGAGGAGTGGAAGGGTTGTGTTGTCTGAAAGTGCTGGGAACAACAAACAAGGTTTTCCCATGAAGTAAGGTGTCTTGAGACACATGGCGGAGTGCATCTGCTTTTGAGTAAGGGGCATTCTTGACCAGGAAGAACTAGAGAAAGGGACCCCAAGTCTGGTTGCAGATACATTATGGGTGCCCATCTGAGTTTTCTTTATTTGGTCATTGTGGAAAAGAAAGAGAGGGATATTCATAGACTGACAGATAATACTGTGCTTCAGTGGATGGGGCCAAAAAGGACTAGCAGAATCCAGGAGCTTTTCCATCCCGCTAAAGAAGAGAATGTCCACCAAAGTGTTATCAGAAAGCCCTTAAACAAAGAAGGTAAGAAGCCCAGGACTAAAGTGCCCAAGATTCAGAGTTATGTTACTCTATGTATCCTGCAATACAAACACCAATGTATGGCTCTGAATGCACTAAGAAAACCAAGAAGGCTGCAAAATATGCTAAAATTTTGACCAAAAGGATGAAGGAAAACAAACAAAAATGCCAGAAACAGATTATCAAGAGATGTAGTCTGTCCTTGCCGATAAATTCTACTTTTAAGTCTGAATTCAGTCAAACTAAGTCTTTAAGCAACTAATTGTGGTGGTAATCTAATTGTACTGAAATGTGATTTTGATTGTATGTTAATAAATAAAGTTGTCCGGGGGTCAGAGCTATTAGAGCCATAGCAAGAATGTGGCGGTGGTGGCACACGCCTTTAATCCCATAGATCTCTGTGTGTTCAGGGATATAGCCAGCATTGGAGACATATGCCTTTAAGACCTAGGGGGCTGTACATTCAGACAGTGACGAGGCCGTCACATGTTTGGGTTTACAACCAATGAGAAGGCAGAACAATAATACTATAAAAAAGGCGTACAGACAGGAAGTAGCCCCCCTTTTTTTTTTCCCGCGAAGCTGGGACAGCAGGAGGAAAGGTGAGATTTTAGCTCTGAGCTCTGACCTCTCGGCTTTCTCTTTTACATTGTTTCTGTGTTTCTTATTTAATAAGACAGTTAGTTACATCAATAACTAATAAATGATCAGACCTTGAAAACAATGAAATGAAATTATGCCTCCCCCCACAAAAAAAGATAAAAGACCAGGAATCCATATAAGTAGCAAGATTGGAACATTTTATGTTAATATTAGGACTATAAAATGGTACGGAATGAGCCAATTGAAAAAGCTAAACATCACTTACCATATGAACAATAACAGCACTTTCACTCATTTTACTGATCCAGTTACCAACACAAATACATACATATTAATAAGTTTTGTGCATAATAGAAAAATATGAAAAAAACTAAAATCATGAAGAAGCTATAAAATAGACTAATACCCAACAACAGAATGGGAAACCATTGCTATGTATATTAACATGAATGAATGAATTGCTAAATGTTTACACCAAAGGAAAGAAGGCCAGGCACACACATGTGCATGTGTGCATGCATACACACACACACACACACACACACACACACACACAGAGGCACACAGGTGCACGTGCACACACGCACACACACACACACACACACACACACATGCACACATGCGTATGGGCCAGGGGGAAGGATTCTTGGGAAAGGTAAGCCCACTAAGATAGAAAGCAGGTCAGAAAAAAAAAGAAAGAAAGAAAGAAAGAAAGAAAGAAAGAAAGAAAGAAAGAAAGAAAGAAAGAAAGAAAGAAAGAAAGAAAGAAAGCAGGTCAGTAGTAGCCACAGGCCAGGTATCATGTTGATGCTTGAAAGTTTCAGACTTGGGAGCTTTCTGAATCTCAAACTTTAGTATCTGAGATGCTCAGTGTACCCTTTGGAAGACTATACAATAAAAGAAGCTTTGAGAAGGAACAAAAAAATAGAGAACTAAATTAAACTGAAAAGCCAACTTAAAATGTGTAGTATACAGTGAGCAGATGAGCAGCGGGTGACGGCAGGAACTGATAACACTGACTGCACACAGCAGAAAAGAAGCCCAGAGGCGGCTGGAGAGAGGATAGCAAGACACATCTACAGCAAGCCCAACAAAAACTACTATTATTATATTCAAACGGCTGTCAGTGAAAAGGAAAACAATGAACACAAGAAATAAAGTTGGTTCTCTGAGGGACACTGATGATTCTCTAGCCAGGCTAACACTCTCAGGGGCTGGAAAGACGGAAGTTACAAATAGCAGAAATGTAAGAGAGAGCACCAATCGTAAGCCTATGCACATCACAAATATAACAAAAGAACATGAGGAATGAATCTAATATTTGATAAGTTGAATAAACAAAGAGGAATTCCTTCAGAGATATAATCAAATTTTGATATCAAAATTAACTTCTGTCTCCTGAAATAGTTGAATCAATAATCAATAACCTCTCAAATCACAATGTACCAGTCTACTTGGTTCACTGGTAAAGTCTACTAAATATCTAAGGAGGATATAATACAATTCTCTACAATCCTTCTGAAAAGAAAAGTATTGTGACTACTTCCTAACTCATTCATGAAGTCAACATTATTATCATATTATCAAAAAGGAAATATTGGGAGGCTCTGCTGGTTAGAGGTCACAGTCTACCATAGCCTGGCAGCTTTCTCTAAGCTTGACAACAGGACTCCCTCCCCCACAGCGAGACTTCCTGCTCTCTACTTACTCTTGTCTGGAGAATGTCTCTGGGCCCGGAAGATGACCTTATCTGAAAGCTGTCTCTACGCCTGGATGCCTGATTTATCCTTAACATGACCCTTGTCACAGTTTCCTGCTAGAAGCCTTCCCCCTGCCACACATATGGTAACTAAGACTTGTACTAGGAGCTTTGTTATAGGACCCTGCTGCCACATACAAAACCTTACGACAGGAGCATGCCACTTAATGCAAATTAGAGTTTGTCCCTGGGCTTCCCAATCCTATATATTCCCTATACTCTGGAATAAAGTTGAGCTGCATCACAGAAGTCATCTCCCAGAGGGCTATCTCAATCATATCCACCCTGTTTCTGGCTTCTGCACCCTCCTCCCTCATGGACCAATGTACCAATTATCCGGAGGAAGAAGCAGAGCCATAAGGAAACATACAACCAATATCTCTAATGAACATTGATATAAAAACCTTCAATAAGAGGAAAACCTAACAATATGTGTCAAATGACTCATACACCACAACATGTGAGACTTATTCCAGGTAAAAGGGGCAGATTTAACATTCAAAAATCAATGCAATTTTTCACATCAGCAGGTGATCAACATGTGGTCATTAACAAGAGATGCAAAGCAAGCATTTGACAAGAGTCAATACCCACTCATAATAAATCAGTTTAGTGAGCTAAAAATAGACAATAACTCACTAAAAATAATGAAAAGTATCCTTCGAGAACCTACAGCACATCACACTTATGGTGAAAAATAGACACTTCCTTCCTAGAGATGAAGATGAGGATATTGCCACCCACCACTCTCATACAACAAGATACTGGAAGATTTTGGCAAAAGTGTAGAATAGAGATGAATATATAAAGGCCAATTACATTATGGATGCCGCTATTGAACAAATGGGATCTGAAATTTAAAACTTAGAGAAACCAGGGTGGAACTTTCTTGAAAAGCTAAAAATAGTTTTATTTTTTAAAACAGTTGTTTTAAACTTTTATTACCATGTCATTCAGCTATACCACTCCTGGGCGTACACCCAGAGGACTCCAAATCCTACTAGAGAGACACTTGTTCATCTCTGCACATGGCTGCTCTATTCACAATAGCTAGGAAATTGAATCATCCTAGATGCTCACCAACTGATAAACAGATAGTGAAAATGTGGTGCATATGCACAAGAGAATTTTAGTCAGCTATAAGAAAAATGAAGTTTTCAGGAAAAGGAGTGGAACTTGAAAATATCAACCCTAGCCCAGAAAGACAAGCACTGTGTTGTGCTCTCTCATATGGAAATCTTCGCTTTGAATTTTTAAATTTGTGTGTTTAATGTGGAGCAACTGTGGAAGTTAGGAAGCCTGAAAGGGCTCATGAGATGAGGATGAGCATTAAGGGGTGAAGGGATAGTAAAGCACACGTGCTATGAAAATCAGAAAGGGTGCAAGAGAAATGGGGAGAAAAGTAGGGATGGGTTAGCCAAGACTAAGAATGAATGAGAAACATTAATGGCACCCACTAGTTTTTAAGCTAATTAAAAAACAAAAATTTAAAGGAGTTTGAACACAGATTCCCTGCATGGGTGGACAATGCTTCCCCCAGAAGATATGGGTTATTAAATGAAAATCTCTGTGCCAAAAATGAAATACCTTCCTACAAGTTATTGGACAGGGGATCCCTAAAGAAACTCAAAACAACACGCCGGGTGGTGGTGGTGCACGCCTATAATCCCAATACTCCGGAGGCAGAGGCAGGCGGATCTTTGTGAGTTCAAGGCCAGCCTGGTCTACAGAGCAAGATCCAGGAAAGGTGCAAAGCTACACAGAGAAACCCTGTCTCGAAAAACCAAAACCAAAAAAAAAAAAAAAAAAAACACGTTACCACTGGTTTGGGTTGCCCATCATAACCACATGGTGAAATATCACTGCTGAAGACATAACATATTTCAGTCACAGGACATAGAGAAATCAAAAAGAAACTGACCTGAAACCCTCCTCTCTGCTGACTGGCTTTCATGCTGTCTTATGGTGCTATCAGGCTAGTAGGAAAGAAAAGTCATTGATGATATTCCCCAGCTGTCAACTCTGAATGTTCTAATAGTGACCTGGCAGACAGGTGCCAGCAGCAGTGCACACTGATGTGACAGTGGCCTGAAGACTGTGGGAGCAGCCAACAGTTTTCAGGTTTCATTTGAGGCCTGCTGCACAGGAAGAAATTCATGCCTGGCACACAAACCTGGTCAAAAGCCCATGGCCCAGGATGCGGGCAAACCAGCTACTATTGTTTTACTACATGGACTGTGGTCAAACTGCCTCTGAAATACTTATGCTTGTACCTATGGATTTGTTTTTTCTGCTCCTCTAAACATTAGGCAGAGAAATTCTTCTGCAGTGGGTAGTGGTCAATTCAAAGACTCATTCCTGGTGAAGATATTGATAATAATTGACTGTTGAGTAGTCTGCCCTTAACAGGACATCTACGCCAAGCCCCCAACCCCAAGGCTTGGTGAACATCATGGGAGAGGATTCGGAACAAAATATAAGAGCCAGAGGATGTGATGCAATGCTGTGAGATGCTGTCTTATGAACTCACCCCAGAGACAGTTACCTGCACAAGATCCAACAAAATCTGTCCCTATTACAGTAGGCAGCACCAATGACTGAAATGAAAAAAGAAAAATGACAGTGGGAGAGGGATGTGTTAGGGAGAGGTATGCAAAGGAGTGGAAGGAGGAGCTTAAAGTAGGTATTAGCAATATATATATACATACACACACACACACATATACATATATATATATGAAACTGTCAAAGAATAAACATTTTTTTAAGTAGGGGCTGCAGAAGTAACTAAATGGATTAAGTTCTTGCTAACATGTGAGCATGAGAACTGAAGTTAGAATCCTCACCATCCACATAAAACCTCATCACATGGAGACCAGCCTGTAATTCCAGTGCTGGGAAGTGGAGACAGGCTTCCTGGGGCAAGCTGGCTAGCTAAACTATCAGAATCAGCAAGCTCTAATTTCAGTGAGAGACACTGCCTCAGTGGAGAGCAATCAAGGAAGACAAAGACATCAACCTCTTGCCTCCATACCCATGTGCATACCTAGGCACACACAAAAGCAAGCACATCACACTCGTAAGCATAAATATTTAAATGAAACTTAATACCATTATATTTGGACCAAAAGGAAATGCTTAGGTATAAACCTAAAAGATATGTATAAGATCTATGATACAAGACTCTCATGAAAAATATCAAAGGAATTATAAATAAATAAAATATAAATGAATTGTAAAATATTTCACATTTATTGACAGAATCAATATAATTAAGATACATATTTTCCCCTCTTTGGTTTATAGGTTTAATACAATCTCACTAAATTCCTAGCAAGAGGTAGGGTAAAAAAGGCCAGTGAAAGAACACCCCGGCCCTGAGACCAGAGCCAAAGAAACACACCCTGCCCCTAACTAACTCAGGAATTCAAATCCAACCAATCCCTGAGCATGAAAACCAACCAGTCCCAGAGCACAAAATCTACCCATTCCTGAATACAAATCCAACCAATCTCTAAGCTTGTCCCAAGCTCAGGAGCTGAAATCCTACCAATCCCTGAAAATCTCCACCTTGGAAAGCTCTGCCCCAAAGAAACCCTGCATAAGCCCTGTACCTGTTCAGTTTGGGGCAGCCCTTTCTCCACTGGCAGAGACAGCTACTCTTCTGGATTCAATTCCTTCTTCCTAATAAATCTCTTGAGTGAGGTTTGTAGTAAGGACTTCCTTTTGCCAGAGCAGAGCGATGCAGAGATGTGACATCTTTCACTGGAGCAGACAGAACAGAAGTACTACATTTCTGTGGTGGGGGGAACCCCCTTAGCAGAGCAGAGCTATAAGGACTCTTGCCAGAGTGGAGCAGACCAGGAGCAGCACAGAACTGTAACACTTTGGCTGGGTAAACTTTCCCTTGCTGGAGCAGAATCGTTACACTCTGAGAAAGCTGGGCAGAGCTGTACCAGTTCTCCAGAGCAGAGTGGAACAGACCTGTAACAACCTCACTGGGAAACCCTCCTGGCTAGAGCAGAGGGGTTAAATGAAGGACTTAACACTTTGCTGGGGAAATTGCACCCCCACTGGGCCAGAACTGTAACACCTCTGTTGGGATACCTTTTCTTTTCCAGTTGTAGGCAATCCTGGGCTTCCCACTGCCAGGATACCTTTCCCTTCTAAGCTGTAGAGATTCCTTGGCCTGTGACTACAAGGATGCTTTTCCCTTAAGAGCTGTAGGTATTTCTTGGCCTCCGACTACCAGGATACCTTTTCTTTCTGAGCTGTAGGTATTCCTTGGCTTCTGGCTGCCAGGATACCTTTCCCTTCAGAGCTGTAACCCTTACACAGATACTAGTAAATAATGACAAGTTGATTTTAAAAGTTCTATGGAAAGTAAAAAGACATATAGTAGTCAACAAAATACCAACAACAAGGAGAAAGACACAGAGTGGGAAGAGAATCCAGTTTTAAGGCTAACTATAAAGCCATAGTTATCAAGTCAATGTGATATGTGAAAAAAACAATAGATAAACAGACAGGAATCCATAATCATCCACACACAGTCAATTAATCTCTGAAAGGAAAATGAAGATAACTCAATAGAAAAATGGTAGTAATTTCAACAGTGTTAGAACTAGACAGTGACACACAATAAAATGGATCAATACACAGACCTTAATGTCATTCACAAAAAGAATCAACTCAAATGTATAACAACCCTATATATGAAACCAAATTTTAAGAGATAATATTATATAGAAAATCTGGGTGTCCTTGGGTTCAGTAACGATTTTTCAGGAATACCACCAAAAGCATGATCCTTCAAAAAAAAAAAAAAAAAAGGTGAAAAGAAAAGGAAAAAAAAGTGCTAAGTTGGAATTTACTAAAATCAATAAAAATCTTTCTGCAAAAGACACTGTTAAGAGAATTAAAAGACAAACTACACTCTACAGAACAAAATAATAAAAAGGAACACTACCATTACAAAATGGGCAAAAGACCTAAACAAACATCTCATGAAAGAAGACAAAGAGCAAATTAAAACATGAAGACAGTGCTATGTGTTTTTATGGAATCACTAGTTAAAACAGAAAGGAGGCCCATTCCAAACCTTTATGACTGAAATCCAAAAAGCCAGTGATGACAGTAACATGCCGCTGAGGATGTAATGCAGGGAGCTGGTGCACTGTGGACATTCATGTGACTCAGTATAGCCACCAGTGAGAAGTTCAGCAGTCTTCTACAAAGTGAAACATGGACTAACCCTATGACTCATTGATCATGCTGTGAAACTTGTACTAAGATGATTGTGAAATGTGAATTCATACAAAACACCTGTGCACAAATGCATACAATCTCTGCAGTCTTCCTTGACAGAACTTTGAAGAGACCAAGATGGATGGACAAATTGTGGAGCCCTCATGAAATAGAATATCATGCAAAATAAAAACAACCAACCAACGACAAACACAGAAGTGTCATACGTGCACAGTACTGAGTCATAAGGGCCACTGTGAATGGCTTCATGCAATAATGACAACCTGGAAGAAGCAAACAGTAGAGTACAAACACACTGGTTGCTGGAGGTCATGGGTATGCACAGATGAAGAACGTGGGCATACAGCAAGTGAAACTGCTCATCATAGTGCCACAATAATGGGCATGTTGCACTGAACACATCACCACCCACAGTACTGGACAAGGTCCGTTCTAACAAATGCTATGAACTTAACTTGGTAACAACAACTAAATACTGGACCTTCAGCTACAACTATTATGCCTAACTAATGCAAAACAGTACACTAAGGGAGAGACTTCATGCAATTCAGCAGGCCAGCACATGCTCACCATGCCTGAATCCCAACATACATACACACACAAACCAGAGAAATTATGACTAGAGAGTAAGGAGGGCATATGGTAAGTATCTGCTCCAGTTCTCTATGCACCAACACCAAAATTCCTTTAAAAAGGTATAATGTGAGCAGAAGGGTAGATGGGAAAAGGAGAGGGAAAATCAGAAAAAGTGAGAGGCATAGGAAAGGAAACTGAATATGATCAAAACACATTATACACCTGTATGAAAATGTTATAATAAAACCATTATTATATACAATTATATTTTTAAAAATAGTGTATTATATAGTCTAAAGTCTAATAAGAAACAAAAGCCTATTCATTTTTAGAAAGCATTTTGCTGGGTGGTGGTGGTGGTGGTGTACACCTTTATTCCCTGTGAGTTCAAAGCCTGCCTGTCTACAAAAATAGTTCAAGGACAGCCAGGGCTACACAGAGAAATCCTGTTTCAAAGAAACAAAAACAACAACAGCAAAAATCCAAACAAACAAAAAAAGAAGAAAAGAAAGAATGAGAGAAAGAAAGAAAAAAGAAAGCATTTCAATATTAAAAAATCAAGACATACTCATAGTTTCTAAATCTCTAAGAGGAAATGGCATTTAATGATAACCCTTGATGGGCTAGTGACAAGTTAAAAATGTGACTAGCCTTGAGTCAAAAGAAATCACACCTGCCTTCTGTGCACAGGAAGGCTAACAATCACCAACTCGTTAAGGCTCTGTTAACTCTACACCACTGGCACATGAAAAAGCTTTCTATTATCTATAGATTGTAAGATAGTTCTTTAAAACTTCATTTAATGTAAAAAAAATTATAATTCCAGTCAGAACTCACCATCCTTCATATATATATAATACATATATATATTATTTCCCTCTCATATACATATATAAAATAATATATATATATATGAAAATAATACGGCAAGAGACCTTTAGCTTCTTTTCCTTCTTTTGGAGAGGCAGGCATTCAGTAGGAGATATGAGAAAAGACAAGCTGAGGGCTCCGGTGGCATGGAGCATGCATCTCCACTAAAGCATCCATCTCAGTCTGTTCAGACTCTGTAAGACGATACTACATACCAGGCAGATGTCAACATTTATCTACTTCCCAGCATTCTGGAGGATGGCAAGTTTAGGATCTAAGAGTGATGAATGGTGTGAGGGATGGCTCCCTGTTTCTCACTGAGTCCTCATGCAGTGAAGAGGAAAGCCCTCTTTTGAACCTTTTACTTTCCTTAAAATTAACATTCTTATACATGCACTTTACACTCCCAAGACTCAAGCACCTCCCAAGGCACCACCTCCTAATACATGCTCCTGGGGGTTAGACGTACAGCATGGGAATTTGGGGAAGCCACTCAAAACAACAAAGCATCTATCTCTTGAGTTGTAACCAATGTTGACCACACCGAAACTGTTAGAATGCAGAGGCCACCACTGACTTACTTTCAGATTAACCAGAGGAAAACCTCAAAAAATACTGAACTGAACTAGAAGACATCAAAGGTATTAATGGCAAGCAACTAAAGAACTCTAAAGCTATTTTTAAAAATGAAGCTAAATTTTCATATAAGGAAGTATATCCAAATGAATAACATATTATTTTTATTTTAAAGTATAAGATTAAGGCCTGGGGAAAAGTCAAAGGGCCAGTCAAGAAACCTAGAAGAAGGATGACACTAAGTGAACCAAATTTTTAGAAAATCCTGGAACAAGTAAATTTTTTAAAAGTTTATAGTTATTAAGGAAGCCTATTTCCATCTGAAATAAGAAAGTGAGGAAAAGTTATCAAACCGAGAGGATATATGAAAAAAGTGTTCTAATGACTTCAATCACTTATAAACTCTACCTCATGAGATAAAGCACCTGCTAAAAAGCATACTGGAAGTAAATTTGGGGGGCGCTGAGTAACAGGAGGAAAATTGGAAGCATCACTCAGAGCATAGTTAGGACTTGGGAGGCGGCACACGTGTCTGTAAGCAGCGTGACCACGGTGAAGAAAGGAAAGATGTCGCTTACAAGAAAGCTGAGGCACAGTAGCAGTTCCTTCTGTTGCGGCCGTAGATGTGGCTGTGTGTGCTCTTTCCCCTTGAACAGAATCCCCACAGCTCAGGTGACGAGAGAACGATGAGAGCAGTTAACAGATACAACCTTCTCTCACCAAAATATCAATCATTCCGTGGTCACATGCCCATCAATTAATCTGATCCAAATCCTCTTTATCCAGAACCCTTCTGCTTACACAGGACAGCAACCTGACATGGACCGAGTCCCCACTCACACCTCATAAACTCATGGCGAAGTGAGCTCCTGCTCAGAATGCTACATGCCACTCTTGTTGTCTCCAGCATCTCTAATCATCCTGATGATTCATTCTGCTCACATATCCAAGATACAAGCAGAGAGACAGAGAAATGAGCCCCAGATTCCAAAGGAGCAGCCTGTTGAAACTCAGCAGTGGCATTAGATCAAAAGTAAGCTTGTTCCCTCCCTACTCAGTATCAATGGATCTAAACTAAACTAATCAGAGCCATCCATGTATCCAAGTGACAGCTCCTAGGAGGTGAGGGACATACAAGACTTGTACCAGACTGTGGCTTTACCTCGGGAAGGAATGAGAAAAGAAAGAGGATGAGGAATAAGGTGGGAAAGGGAAGAAGCGGGGGGAGGGGGGGGAGAAAAGAGAGAAAGAAATAGCATTAACTTGTGTATGCACAGATGGATTTTTTTAAGTACTTTTCTTTCCACAGAAAAATGTCAATAGCCTTTTAAGCACTCTCGCACTGAAATGTGTGTTCTGACAGTTATGTCAGAGCCTGGATAAAAGCCTGTTCATGGAAATCATTTAAAAGAAAAGATCCAGACAAGAGGCCTGTTTTTGTCCAGGAATGAGGGTGGAACAGAATAAGCTTAGCTTTCAAAGATGGAAGTACCTCTCATACTGCCGGGACAGATGAAACAACTACCCTCTCTCCACTTCCCACACCCAGGCACCTAAATCTTCAGCTAAGGAGTTCTGAGGGTAGAATTTAGAGTGAGGAGGAGAACATTGGCAAAAAACAGTCACTTGTGATTCAGAGCAAAGGGAATAAAGCAGCCCCAGAATTCCAAACGAGCGCCCCTTCGGAGCCCTCTACCCCCCCACGTGTTAACCCACGGTCTCACAGATCTCAGCTCAAAACTGCAGAATCATTTCAGCAGGTGCTGTGAACCTACCTGCTCGTGAGAAATAACTGTCATCCCTCGAGTAAACCATCATGTCCTTACTTCCTACTGCTAAATGTTCTGCTGCCCGTGAACAGACACTGAGGCAGGAACCCACTCCCCCTGGGAAACTGGAGGTTGAGACAGCCAGCCTAGAAGGTGAGTCACTTTATATCTTGGCTCGAACACTAGGCCTTTTCAAAAGATTTTTTTTTTTCCTGAAGGACGCAGAGATGCTTTCATTTCCTTTCATCAACTTAACAACTTTTCAAGGTCT
Organism: Peromyscus leucopus; assembly: GCF_004664715.2. Lineage (NCBI taxonomy): Eukaryota > Metazoa > Chordata > Mammalia > Rodentia > Cricetidae > Peromyscus > Peromyscus leucopus. Next base: position 135,686,710 of record NC_051067.1, read on the forward strand.
CGCCCACCTGCACATTCCCAACATGCACCCTCCCCGAGTTGGTATCAGGCCTGACCTGTTAGAATACTTTTCGTTCATATAACCCATCAAAATCATTTCTAAATGATTATTAACTATGCCAAGGAAAAAAACTTCTATTTATTAGTCTCCAGTCACGTGATGCTGACAAAAGCTGCTGTCACAATGATCTGCTGACTTTACCCACCTTAGGAAGAAGGGTAACCCCAAATCCAAAGTTGGTGACATCGAAATAAATCTCAGAGAGCCTGGAGGTTCTTCCTGAAAGCTGGTGTTACTCTTAGCCTCAACCCCACTTAAAAGAAAAAGAAAAACAGTTAATAAACCATGGCTTCAGATTCTCAAAGACACTGAAAAAAAATTCCCTTCACTCTTAAAATTAGAGAAATGCTTGAGCTCTTCTGAGTGCTTCTGAACTCTGATGACGGCTCTGCCTGGTTTCTGTGCAGCTGGCACAGCGACCTAGATCATTTTACTGAAGTCCCAAGTGTCCCTGTAAAGGAAATACTTCTGTTATTTTCACTTTAGAGAAGGGGAAATTAGCACCAAAGATTTATGTTAAGTCACCACAGGCTACAAATCCCAGAGCTGCAGAACCAAGGTCTGAATAAAAACCAGTGAGCCACACCTCAGTCTGAACAATCACACCTCATCAGCTTAATGGCCTTCCTTACTGATCAGATCCAGGCCACCCTACATTAAAATTATTGAATTCTGCGGTGTGTGTGTGTGTGTGTGTGTGTGTGTGTGTGTGTGTGTGTGTGTGTTGGGGTTGAGTGTTTGAATGTGTGTGTATGTGTGCCTGTGTGTTGATATTACCATGATGCTTAGCCTGATCTCAAAATCCTGGGATCAAGTGATCCTTCAACCTCAGCTTCCCAAGGGCTAGGATTACAAGTGTGTGCCCAAAACTGAAAGAAGTATTTAAAACAGCCTTGGCTGGGTGGCCCCAGTTAGTACGTTTCCTACAAAGGCCATCTTTACATAAATTATTCAGAATTGATTATTATAATTTACTTGCCTCTTCCCATTTCTGAGATACACCATAAAACAGAGAGCTCTCTCACTTACCTATCCAATCATGCGCACAAAGCACAAGCATCTTTATGTATCAATGAGCCCCACAAGAATTGAAGGAAGACACAGCTGTACAGGTTACAGGTGAGACTCCCCGGCTTACACAGAGGCACACTAACCACTCTGGAGGCCTCACAGTTTCTAGACTAGTCTCTGCCCTTGCTCACCTTGCATAACAGTCCTCTCAGTCGAAAGGAAAAGCATTTTATAAAATTTTGCTAGTGTGACTATATCGTAACAACTTATCTCAAAGATAGTAGGACCCAAAACGCCTTTCCTGCATTTCAAGGTCAGAAAACATCCACATAAGAAGAGATCTTCGCGTTTCATTTACTGAGTAAGAAGAACTACTCCTGCAGCATCCCAGTCAAGACAGATCACCCCACATATGTTATAGACACTTCAGGTGCCAAGCAAACAACTCTCAGGAAGGCTGGTTGGTATCTTCTCACAAACTGCTACCTGCGGCTACAGCTAAACTTCAGTGGTACAGCTCTTGCCTGGTACCTGCAAGGCCTCCAGTTCAGTCTCCAACACTTCTCAGCCAATAAACCTGTCCTTAAATACACAAAATTTAGAGATATATGAGTAAACCTTTACAGACTGGCATATCATGGATTTTCTTTTCCTTACAGTAGAAGAACATTAATTTTTGTAAATATATCACAGTTTTAGTCACCTGTGTGTGTGTTTTCTAAAGATCAACTGTGTGCTGATCGTGTTACAGACACCCATGCTCTACTCTTGCTTTTTATTCTTGTGTAAAGCCTAACCCTGACCCTGACCCTAACCCTGACCCTGACCCTAACCCTAAACCTAAGCCTAATGTCCTTGTGCAGTGCTACAAAAAAAAAAAAATCATTTGCCTGCTTTCTTGTAATCAATTACAATTTCCCTTACAGTAATTTCGGTGCAGTGAATTGATTTAACAAAGTATATTCTGTTGTAAAAGCACATTCTTCAGTATGTTCTTAACCAACCTACTTTACTGAGGAATGTGTGCACTGTTCTTCTGATGTAAACATCTTCAGAGACACAAGAGTAAGACCATTTGTGTTGTAATGGGGGTCCAGTTTTTGCAATGGTAAAAGTACATTAGTTTTTCAAATAAGTCATTGTGCAATGTTTTAGTCATCTGGGCATGTGTTTGCTAAAGCAGATGCTGTGGACTGTTAACATTACAGGCACTCATTCTTTACTCTCCTGTTCCTTTTTGTTATAATATTAACCATGATTCTAACTCCAATGTCATTGTGCAATGCTACAATAATCAGCTCATGTGCCCTGCTTTCCTATACTAAACACCACTTCCCTTGCTGTATTTTCCAGAGTGGTGCATTGCTTTAACAAAGTTCTTGCTATTGTAAAAGTTACAGCAGTTTGCCCTCTATTCTGAACAAACCCATTTTACTTAGAAATGTACTCATTGCTCTTCTGATGCAAGCAACTTCACAGTTTCAAGAGTAAAATTGACCACCTTGTTGTAAATGAGATTGAGTTTTCCCTGCAGTAGAAATACGTTGGTTTTTGCAAATGCACCATTTTGCAATGTTTTAGTCAATTGGGCCTGTAGTTTCTAAAGAGGTCAGTGTACTGCTAAAGTTGCAGATACTGATACTCTTCCCTCATATTTCTTTCTTATTCTAACCCTAACCATAACACTCACCCTAACCCAAATGTCGTTATCCAGTGCACCTATATTGCTATTGTATTACTCATGGGCTGTGCCTTCTTGTGAGTAATCACCATTCCCTTATGTACTTCTGTGTGAGCACATTGTCACAACAGAATTCTTGCTGTTGTAAACATACTACTGTTTTCAATCGGTTTTTTAAAAACTCACTTTACCTAACAATGCATGCTCTGCTCTGCTGATGCAAACAACTTCAGAGATGTAAGAGTAAACCCATCCACATTGCTGTAATTGGGATTTAGTTTTGGCTACAGTGGAAATACCTTGGTTTTTACAAATACACCATTGTGGGATGTTTTAGTCACCCAGACGTGTGTTTCCTAAAGATGATACCTCGCACTGCTAAAGTTGCAGATCCTTACACTCTTCTCTCATGGTGCTTTCCTGTTCTAACCCTAACGCTATGCTCACCTTAACCCTAATGTCCTGAAGAAGTGCAACACTAGTGAACTCATGTGCTGTGCTTTCTTGTAAGTGAGCTCTACTCCTCTTACAGTACTTCCCTGTGAGGTGCATTGTTACAACAGAGTTCTTACTGTTGTAAAAGCATTACAGTTTTGCTCTGTTTTTTAAATATCTGCATTCCTTGGGACTATATGATCTGCTCTTCTGAGGCAAGCAACTTCAAAAACATATGAGTAAATCTTTACAAACTGATGTATACTGGATTTACTTTTCCCCATAGTAGAACATAAAGTTTTGCAAACATGCCACTTCGTTATGTTTGAGTCACCTTCGTGTGTGTTTTCTAAAGATCAACTGTGTGCTGATCATGTTACAGACACCCATGCTCTGCTCTTGCATTTTATTCTTGTGTAAAGCCTAACCCTGACCCTGACCCTAACCCTAATGTCCTTGTGCAGTGCTAAAAAAAAAAAAAAAAAAAAAAAAAAATCATTTGCCTGCTTTCTTCTAATCAATCATAGCTTCCCTTATAGTAACTTCAATGCAGGAAATTTAGTGTGCATAATTTTGCATTACTATAGCTGAATATCTTAAAATTAAGAAAAGATGCTACTTAAACCATTACTCAATTTGTAAAAATACCATATTTTAAGTCAGTGACTTACAAACCCTAGTCCACATATTTTCAGTTTTCCCCAGGAGGTCAGCCCTAGATGTTAGATTGTATGCTTTAAAACATTTATATGAGACCATTACTTACATCATTATTCAGCATACATAAATAAATTTTCTAAAGTATTTAATGGATGCCAAGTCTTAAATCTGCCCAAATTTAGTCATAGACTTGTGGTGAGTTGATATTTTTCACTGACTAATAGTGATGCAATGAGGAGAGTGAGTGGGATCCGAGAATGACACCTTTGCTTGCCTTTCAAACAGGACCAAAAAAGGTTAAGTTGGCAGGGAGGGCAGAGGTGGATGCGGTCCAATCTAGCACCACCTAGTGGGAATTTAGAAGAATGCATGGTTTTTAAAAAGTGCTTTGCAAAGCTGCTGAATGTCAGGTGAAACAGGGTTCACTCAAAAGTCTGCTCGGTGACAGATAAGCTCCTCAGAGGAACTCCTCGTGGTGATACAACATTCTTGGAGCTGGGTTCTCAAAAAAACTTGAAACTGGTGCACGCCTTTAATCCCAGCACTTGGGAGGCAGAGGCAGGTGGATCTCTATGAGTTCGAGGCCAGCCTGGGCTATCAAGTGAGTTCCAGGAAAGGCACAAAACTACATAGAGAAACCCTGTCTCGAAAAACAAACAAACAAAAAAAAAACACTTGAAACTGGAACTTTTATAAGCCTCAGCTGTTGCACTTCTGGGCATTTATCTAAAGGATTCTATATGCTGGCATAGAGAGACTTGCACATCCATGTTTATGTCTGCTCTATTCACAACAGCAGAGAAATGGAACCAGCCTCAAGATCTGCTCAACGACACATTAAAACTAGGGTAAACCTCATAGTTCCATCATGGGAGGATACATATTCCACAGTATAAACATCTGCACATTCACGTTTATTGCAGTACTATTCCAACAGCAGTTATGGTGGTGTCCGGTGGTAGGGAAACAGTACAGCTGTTACCATCAACCTGGGAACTTCCCTTCCCGAGTGGAACTTCAGACAGGTAAGGCTGGATTGTTGACTCCACTGTAGAAAAGAATTTCAGGAGGAGTCACCATGAAACAAAATTGGTGAGTTATTTAAGATGAGAAAGGCACATGGTTTGGAAAATTACAGTGTGTAGACAAGACATGTGTGAGGACTTCTTGGGAGGCAATCAGACATGTGTGCATGCAGACAGACACACACACAGTGGCATGCATGCACCCTCACACATGTCACAAACATACACACAAATAATCATAATTAACAAAATAATAAATTAATTAATTCAAAAGTTTTTTTTCAACTCTTTCTAAAGCAGATAGGCAAGGACTTGAGGCACGGCAGTGTAGCCTCAAGACCTGAAAGCTGAGGAGATACTCCCAGGCTTCCAAGCTTTATTCAGTTAGAATGGAAGATGTCATTGAAGACACACAGATAGTCAGTACTGTATCAGAAGCAGGCTAGCAAGTTAACTGTGCCATCAGCAAGACTGAGACTTGCCATGTGTGCCACAGCCATGGAGCTGGGGAAATGAGGTTTCTCTATCCTTCCACTGTTCTTTTCTATTATTTCTGTACAGCCTTATGATCTTGGACAAACGCTGCCACTCCTGTGATGATTTGCCTCTCACAGGAGCAGCATTTTCCTCTTGTGAATGCACAGGGCATGCTCTTGGAACTGTATGTTCCCCTTTCTTGGATACTGTAGAAAACAGGACACGGTGTTTTGTATTGATACGCCTAATATTCTGTGATGTTAGTACTCTTGAGTACAACTGTCCTCCAGTATCACCTGGATGGGTTCCAGGATCTTCAGAAACATCAAAGCCTGAAGACACTCACATCTCTCTAACTCAGCAGTTCTCAACCTGGGGGGGGGATGAATCGCCTTTTTGAAAACAGGTCTCCTAAGACCATTGGAAAACACAGATATTTACATTACTATTCATAACTGTAGCAAAATTACAGTTATAAAGTAGCAATGAAAATAACATTATGGTTGGGGGTCACTACAACATGAGGAATTGTATTAAAGGATCGCAGCATTAGGAAGGTTGAGAACCACTGCTCTAACTAATGTACTGTTTGTATAGGGCCTACATGTATGCTCCAATATCTTTTTAATAGATTGCTGCAAATGAACAATTCTTCACAAATACTTTGTAAATTGTTGTTACATGGTATTGTATAAGAAATAATGACAAGAAAAGATGTCTGTAGGTATTTGGTATAGGCATGTTTTTAAAAATGTTTTTGGTTCATGCATGAATCTATAGATTAAAAATCCATGGTCACCATGGACAAGTATGTTCACCTATTTCTTTCTCAACCCCTTTAAAATATATAGCCTAAGGATAGTTTACATTATCTTTAGAAATTAATCATATGATTTCTTTTTGAGATAAGGTCTCTCCCTGGCCTGGAACCCACCAAGTAGACTAGACAGACTGGCCAATGAGCACCAGAGATCTGGTCCACCTGTTTCCACCATCCCGGTGCAAGCATTACAAGTGTGTAAACCGTGCCTGGATGTTGATGTGGGTTCTCAGGATGAACTCTGCTTCTCATGCTTCCAAGGCAAGTATTTTACCAGCCAAGCTATCTCACAAGCCCCACATCTGACTTTTCAAAAAGCATAGGCTTCCCGGGCAGTGGTGGCACATGCCTTTAATCCCAGAACTCGGGAGGCAGAGCCAGGCGGATCTTTGTGAGTTCGAGGCCAGCCTGGACTACCAAGTAAGTTCCAGGAAAGGCACAAAGCTACACAGAGAAACCCTGTCTCAAAAAGACAATAGACAAAAACAAAAACAAAAACAAACAAAAAAAAAAACAAGAAAAAAAAGCATAGGCTTTTTTTTTTCCAATGAGAAAACATATAAAACTAAATTTTAATCTCAAGTTTTAAATGTCCATTTAGAGTAGTCTTACTGAACTTTGTACTGATTGTGACGTCTTCCATAAAGATAGGTTCTACAGATTGACTCAGAAAACTGAACTCATGATATGGGTTTGGGGGAAGATCCAGTGTTGTCTCAGTCACACAGATAGCACAAAGGTCACCAGGTTATGACCTACATCTGCTCCCAGTCTTCTGTGAAGAAAACAGGTTATACATCTCTCCCTTTGAAGAGACAACTCTGTGTGTTTAACATTCCTGGTTCCTCTAGGGCTTATCTGCGAGGGAAAGAACTTCCATGCGTCCTACATCTCCCTCTTTTTTATTTTTTTATTTTTTTATTTTTTGGTTTTGGTTTTTCGAGACAGGGTTTCTCTGTGTTGTCGCTGGGCCTGGGTAGAAGCAGGATTGGTCAACCTGCCTGCTCTCCTTTGTCTTCACCACCAGGGTGAGCTGCATTGACCTGGCCAGTTCAAGCCTTGCAGCCATGAGTAAGGGGCGGGGCCGGTTCTCCTGCTTTCCTGTCCTCAGGGTCGGTCCCCCCACACCTACACCTTCAGGGCCAGCCGTATGGTGCTGTCCAGGTGTGGTGTAGGAGCCACTCTCTGAGTGCTGCAGCTGATGAGGAGCAGGGTCAGTTCTCCTGCTCTTATGACCTCGGGGGTCAGCTCGCTCATCTGCCTCAGGCGTTGATGGGTGGGAGTGGAGATGGGGAAGGGAATCTCTCCCCCGCCCACGCCACCACATGGGGACAACTCTACCGTGCTTACACCTTTGAGGCTGGTTCACCCACACCTCTACCATGGCAACTCTTATAAAAGAAAGCATTTAATTGGGGCTTGCTTACATTTAGAGGTTGAGTTCATTATCAATGGCAGGAAGCATGGAGAGGTAGCTGAGAGTTCTACATCTGCATCAGCAGGCAACAGGAAGAGTGTGAAAGAGCCACTGGGCCTGGCTTGGGCTTTTGAAACCTCAAAGCCCACCCCTAGTGACACACTTCCTCCAACAAGGCCACATTTACCCCAACAATGGCAGACCTACTCCTCCTAATGCTACTCCCTAAGCATTCAAATATGTGAGCCTATGGAGGTCATTCTTTTTTTTTTTAATATTTTTTTTTTATTTATTCTATTTACAGTGTTCTGCCTGGATTGCCTGCACACCAGAAGAGGGCACCAGATCTCATTACAGATGGTTGTGAGCCACCATATGGTTACTGGGAATTGAACTCAGGACCTCTAGAAGAGCAGCCAGTGCTCTTAACCACTGAGCCACCTCTCCAGCCCCGGGGGGTCATTCTTATTCAGACCACCACACCTGATAGCAGAGAAGGCCCCATACACAGACAGCTGTAGTTCCAGGTGTCAAGCTGATGTGAGCAGCATCCACTACTAACCATGCACTAGAAGCTTGAAGTACTGTTTAAAACCTGCCTTCAATGGAAGACAGGCTCTTGTGAGCCTCCTCTAACTTGCCCCCTTTTCAGAGTCTAATCATTTATGTCAGACCAAGGGTTGGATAAGGCAGTGATCTGTGAGTCAAGCAGAATATCATTAGGAATCATTTTTATTGATTTTTTTAATTGTCAAAGAGGCTTCCTCCAGCAGCAGATGGGAACAGACGCAGAAATCCACAGCCAAACATTATGCAGTGAGAGGGTCTAAATTGGAGTTCTCCATTAAATACCTCCCCTCAGAGCTCAGGGAATCCCACAGAAGAGCAAACAGACCTATTGTAAGAGCCAGAGGGGATGGAGGACACCAGGAGAATGAGGCTCTCTGAATCAAGTAAGCAAGACACATATGAGCTCCCAGAGACTGAAGCAGCAAGTGCAGGGCCTGCATGGGTCTGCACCAGGTCCTCAGGGTATATACCTATTAGCTTAGTATTTTTATTAGACTCCTGCATATCTCCCAGTGATACCCCCTGTGGACTCCCATCAGTCCCAGGGTGCAGAGGAACTGGTGTAATGATACAGTGTGTAGGAAGCCTTGGTGTTTTGGAGCCAAGGTACCCCGAGGCAGGTGAGACATGCCATGTGGGCATGGCAGAAAGTAGAAAATTACTCACACAGCGATGTCCATGTGGCAAGTTTATTTTGGGGTTTGGGGAGAGGGGAGAAAAATGGAGGGAAGAAAAGAAAGAGTAAGTGTGTGTGTGTGTGTGTGTGTGTGTGTGTGTGTGTGTGTATGAGAGAGAGAGAGAGAGAGAGAGAGAGAGAGAGAGAGAGAGAGAGAGAGAGAGAGAGGAGAGAGGTGCTACCTTTGGTGAGAGGGGAGAGTAGAGGGTTTTTTTTTCCCTCCTAAGGGGGCTTTAACATAAGATGACATCAGGATGCTGGGCAGGTCTCCAAGGGATGAGTATCCTCCATTTTGATTATTATAAAAAGGTGAGTTATGCACAAAACAAGAACTACAAATGGCTGAAAGACATTTAAAGAAATGCTCAACATCCTTAATCATCAGAGAACTGCAAATCAAAACGACTCTGAGATACCACCTTACACCTGTTAGAATGGCTAAGATCAAAAACACCAATGACAACCAATGTTGGAGAGGATGTAGAGCAAAGGGAACACTCCTCCACTGTTGGTGGGAATGTAAACTTGTACAACCACTGTGGAAATCAGTATGGCGGTTTCTCAGAAAATTAGGAATCGAACTACCTCAAGACCCAGCCATCCCACTCTTGGGCATATACCCAAGGAATGCTGATTCATACCATAAAGATACATGCTCAGCTATGTTCATAGCAGCACTATTTGTAATAGCCAGAACCTGGAAACAACCTAGATGCCCATCAACGGAAGAATGGATGAAAAAAATGTGGTACATATACACAATGGAGTACTACTCAGCAGAGAAAAACAATGAAAGCATGAAATTTGCAAGCAAATGGATGGAACTAGAAAAAAATCATCCTGAGTGAGGTAACCCAAACCCAGAAAGACAGTCATGGTATGTACTCACTCATAGGTGGATTCTAGATATAAAATAAAGAACAATCAGACCACAACCCATAGAACCATAGAGGCTATATATATAGCATGGAGGTCCCTAGGACGACTGTGGCTTATAATAAATTTCAGTTTTACTCAATTATTGAAAAAAATAGCCAAATGAATGGAAACACATGAACTATGAACCAAAGGTTGAGGGGCCCCAGCTGGATCAGGCCCTCTGAATAGGTGAGACAGTTGATTGGCTTGATCAGTTTGGGAGGCAACTAGGCAATGGGACCAAGTCCTGTGCTCATTGCATGAGTTGGCTGTTTGAAACCTGGAGCTTATGCAGGGACACTTGGCTCAGTCTGGGAGGAAGGGACTGGACCTGCCTGGACTGAGTCTACCAGGTTGATCACAGTCCTCGGGGGAGGACTTGTCCTGGAGGAGGTGGGAATGGGAAGTAGGCTGGGGGTAAGGGGAGGAGGTGGAAGGGGGGAAAATAGGGGAACCCATGGCTGATATGTAGAACTGAATGGTATTGTAAAATAAAATATATATTAAAATAAAAAAAAAGGTGAGTTATGGAAGCAAGTGGGGGAACAAGGGCACTGAATTCTCAAGACTGCTTCCTGCTGATTTGGGTGTGAAGTGGGAGGGGGAAGTTGGAAGTCGGGGTCACGCATGGCGGGAGGTGTGAGTAAAGAAGCATCATTGTGGAGTTCTGAGGCATCTGTTCCTTGAGGGAGCTGAGAAGGCAGGTTGCAGCAGTAGTGTTCCAGGAGCTTGGCAGAATGGCATGCCAAATCAGGGGTACAGGAGCCATCACATCTGCTGTTCCTCTGGAGGTGGAAATGCCTCTATTCATCTTGTAAAATGTGTCAACGAATTAGGAAATAGCAGAGTTTTTATGAGTGGGCACGTATTTGAAGTTAACCTGTCAGTATTTAACCGGTTGACATCCTCAGTTGGTGGTTGGGATCCTTGGAGCTGCTTCAGGGGCTGGTGTTGTATCTGAAGAGTTCCTGAGGATTGGTCTTGGCATAAGTCTGGCAGGAGGGGTGGTTTCTATGTGGGAACCTGTAAGTGTGTAAAACTGGAACAGACTTACATTTTGGTGTCATAGCAAAAGGCTTTGGCTTTGGGTTAAAAGGTATGAACATTCTTAGGGGCCTGGTTTCAGCCCAATGAAACACATCTTTAAATCTATAACCAGAGGAAATTTGCTGAATGGAAGTGGTTGAGTGAACATCATCAGATCTGGGAAGAATATGTAAGTGAACAGAAGTAAGACAGTTTTCCTATTTTCATATAAACAAAACTTAAAGTTGTTTTGTTTTAATGTAATTCTCTAGGAGATACTGAGAGCAGTCAATAGTGAAAAGTTATATTGAAATTTGTTCTGTGAGTTTATCTGATCTGGTAACAAAGTAAATTGTATCTAGACCTTGTCAGACAAATTGCTAAACGGTCTTATTAAAAAAAAAAAAAAAAAAAAAAAAAACAGAGCCAGATATTGGGGTTAAAACTGAAAGATCAGAGAAGCAGAAAGAAGCCAGCCACATTCTTACCACTAGAAATCCTCAGCCAAAGAGAGATCTACTTCCTGTATACCCATGCCTATATGCCTTTCTGTGCCTGCCTTCTTACTTCCTCTCTCCACCCAGCTACATCACTTTTCTCTTTCCACCCAGCTCTATCACTTCCTGTCTGTCTGTACAGTCCTCCAGACCTCTAAGGTTAACTACGGTTGGAATTTAAAGGAGTGTGCCACCACATCTGGCTCTGTTCCCAGTGTGGCCTTGAACTCAAAGAGATCTGGATGAATTTCTGCCTCCCGAATGCTAGGAATTAAAGGCGTGTGCTACCATTGTCAGATTTCTGTGTTTAATATAGTGGCTGGCTTTTCCCTCTGATCCGCGGGTAAGCTTTATTGGGGTGCACAAAGAAAATATCACCACAAGACCTAGTAAGTAGCCCTAGGAGAGGGAGACCTGTGAATTTTATAGAGAGAACTGAGAAGGCAGCTGAAGCAAAGCCTGGTCATCAAATGGAATCAGAGATCTGAGAAGGATAAATTATACAGCTTTCGAATCTATTAAAAATGACCAGTCCATACCCAGGTCTCCACATTGTTAGAAGCAGAAGTATTAAAACACCATCAATCTTGGGCCTCCAAGTCTACATGGGAGTTTTTCCCATGGGAGAGGGACATAGGAAGACTGACCTTACTTTGTCTAAACAAAAGGGTGCAATCAATTCTCTGATTTCCTGCTGTTTGTCCACAATCTGGCCTGGGGCCTGGCAGTGGGTGTCACATTGGGGCATCTTGCCAGAAGTCAGTGTTGCCATCACCCAGGTGGAGACATTGTGGTGCCTCATATTCTTCTTCAGAGACCTTGGGTCACTGGGAGGATCTGAGAGTCTCTGATATAATAAGCTTTTTGATAAACATTTTAAATGCTATATTTTTCAGATCTCTGAGCATTTGAGGACTGCCTGACTACTAGGTATGAATGACTGACTATCAGCTTATAGTCTTCAATATGTTAGCAGCTTCCATAAGCTAGGTCCTACTCTCTCCTGAGAAGGCAAAGAGAGACAGGGAAAGATCTCAGGGCTGAATGGGAACAGGAGAAAAGGGGCTCATGAGTCAAGGTGTGGCCCAGCTCTGAGAAAAGGACCTTCTGGGAGGGGCAGAAATTCCATCATAGGATATATATCTTGTTTATCAAATGTCTTATTTATCAAATGTATGACATAATTTATTTAATTTCTCTAGAGGTATAAATCTCTAAGTTAGCTTTTGTTAATCTAAACAGATAAATTTAGCAAGGACAAGGAGGCTTATATTCTTAAGCCTGAATAGACCTTGAATAAGGAGAGATGCTTTTAAGCCATTGGCAGGGATATCTGCATCTATTACCATTTTTAAGGCCCTGTATGTAGTTCTGATCTCTGAGTACAGCCAGATTATAATCCTGAATGATTTATATAGAAATGATAATTGCTTAAGGTCATATAATACCTCTTTGGTTCTGCATAAAGAAGATCAAGTATCTTATACTAATACAGAACCATTTTAGTTAATAAACCTATTAATTGACAATATTGGGTCCAGTTTCCCGGTATATCAGTGGGCACTAAGCATGTCAAGGGTTTTACCTTTAACATAGCCTTTGGGAATAGGGAGCACAGGACAATGTATTCTCTTCTGTAACAGTTTCAAGGTGAAATGGGGCACAGGTTATCAGAGCCCAGGGAGGTTGAAAGGCCAGTTAAAGGTAAGGAGGGAATTTAAGCAATGGGGCATTAACCAGAAGCATTTGATTTGATCCAGCTGGAAACAAGGAGCGTTCATAATGGCTGGCTTGGTCCATATCAGCTTTCAGCAAGTCCATGTCTCACAGGTTGAAGTGAGTAGCCGATGCCTGTATGTGTCAGTCAGCCAAATGGAAGCCCACTGAAACAGATATAGACTAGAGACAAGAGTTATGAACTTATTTGGAACTTTTAGGCCTATGGTCTTAGTAATTGGGAAAGGGGGACCAGGAGAGAGAAAAATACCATTCTCAGGAATAGACAGGTGAGGAAAACTCATTTATCTGGAGTTCTTTTGAAAGAAAATCCAAAATCCTGAGTTTGTGACTCACATTGCATCAGAACTCTATTAATGTTAAAATCTGAAATTTTAAAATCTTAATATGACAATATCATAGAAGGGGAAAGTAATCTGAAGTATTTAAATCATTTATGTATATCAACAGACCTACTAACATTATGAAAAGGCTTGATTTTTTTTTTTAATCTATAAAATGAGCTAGCAAGTTGGCCATATCACCAGCATGTGGCGCTGCTGACTTCTGAGAGCCCTAGAGCCCGGGAGGGAGAGGGTAGGTCTCTGGGCCCTGCCCACAGGAGCATGTGAGCAGCAGTGGAAGAATGCCAGGCTGCAAGCAGAGGCACCAGTCCTTGGCCCCCAAAAACAATGCACTGGCACCAGGTGATTTCCTGGCCTCCCCCCATATAGACGGTCCAAACTGCCAGGCACCCAGCTCATGCTTGAGCCAGGGCAGGAAGTGACTTTTTGCTGCCCTTAGTAAAGATGGCCATGAGGTCCTATGATTTGTCCTTCTTTGACCTTAGCCAAGATGGCGCCTGCCCGACCACATGATTGCCCTTATCAAATATGGTGAAGGAGCCATATGGCCTGTCTTTGACCTTAGTCAAGATGGTGCCTGCCTGACTAAGTGATGGGAAGTCAGAGATCTGGGTGGTGATATAAAATGGAAAGCAAAGCAGCCAGTGACAGAGAAAGCAGACTTGTTACAGGCAGGAAGGAGCAGGTCTGCCACAGATGGAGGCAAGCAAGTTGGTACTTTGTGGCAGGCCCTGCCAAGGTATGCCACCAAGCAGACATGCTACATGCAGCAGAGTTAGTGGAAGAGTTTTAAGGGAGGAAAGGAAAAGAGTGAAATACCATGTCAGAGTAGGGGCAGACCTTGATTACTCACAGAAGTCATACATGTCCCGAAAAATCACAGTTCTCATGGATGAGAGGGGGGAAAGGAATCCCTACAGCCTGCAGCCATGGGCATCCCCAGGGCTATCGGAGGGACAGAACTAGGACCAAACCATCAAAGAGGGATATTGCCACACTCAACAGGGGTCGACTTAGCCTGCAGGCTGAGCCAGAAGTCTCAGCTCCTCATATTAGGATTTTTGAGGAGGCAAGAACGAAAACCGAGCTCCAGGAGGGAATCTCATCCATAGGGAAAGGTCAGGAATCGTGTTGCAAAAGCTGAAAGGCCTAAAGGAGCTGTGGGCAGCTCCAGAAGGGGTGTAACAACCCAGTTGAAACTTAGGAGATTGCTCCTGGTGAATGGGGTGGTGAGCCATTGGGTAAGCCAAAGACTGGGTCCAGGATCCTGGCATGTGAGGGGCCACCCTAAGGGCCTATCCAAGTCAAGACACCAATGAAATGATATAGCACGTGGGACGCCTTGGTGGCACTTGTGTTATTTATCTTAGCCATTCAAACAGGTATAAGATGGAATCTCAAAGTAGTTTTGAGTTGCATTTCCTTGATGGCTAAGGATGTTGAACATTTCTTTAAGCGTTTCTCAACAACTTGAGATTCCTCTATTGGGAATTCTCTGTTTAGAATTGTTCCCCATTTTTTAATTGGATTTTTTTAATTATCTAATTTCTTAAGTTCTTTATATGTTGTGGATGTTAGTCTTATATCAGAAGTGGAATTGGTTGAAAAAAAAAACTTTTCCCATACTGTAGGTGTCCTTTGCCTTACAGTCCCATATATTAATTGTTGATCTTGCCGGGTGGTGGTGGCACACACCTTTAATCCCAGCACTCGGGAGGCAGAGCCAGGCGGATCTCTGTGAGTTCGAGGCCAGCCTGGTCTCCAAAGAGAGTTCCAGGAAAGGCGCAAAGCTACACAGAGAAACCCTGTCTCGAAAAACCAAAATAATAATAATAATAATAATAATAATAATAATAATAATAATAATAGTTGATCTTAGTGCCTGCACTATCAGTGTTCTGGTCAGAAAGTTGTCTCCTGTGCCCATATGTTCAAGGTTATTTCCCACTTTCTCTTCTATCATGTTCAGTGTATATGGTTTTAGGCTAAAGTATGATCTATGTGGACTTGAGTTTTGTGCAGTGTAATGAATATGGATCTATTTGCATTCTTCTACATGCCAATACCCAGTTTCACCAGTACCTTTTGTTGAAGATACTGCCTTTTTCCATTGTGTATTTCTGGCCTGTTTATCAAAAATCAGGTGTCCATAGGTGTGTGGATTTCTGTCTGGGGCTTCAATTTGATTCCATTGATCAATATATCTGTTTTTATGCCAATACCATGTGGTTTTTATTACTGTGGCTACATAGTACAACTTGAAATCAGGAATGGTGGGACCTCCAGTAGTTCTTTTATTATTCATGCTTGTTTTTACCATCTTGGGTTTTTCGTTTTCCCCTATGAAGCTGAGAATTGTTTTTTGAAGATCTGTAAAGAATTGTGTTGAAATATTGATGGGGATTGCATTGAATCTGCCAATTGCTTTGGGTAGGATGGCCATTTTTATTATGTTAATACTGCTAATCAAATTCCATCTTGTGATATTTTCTTCAAGAACTTGAAATTTTTATCATAAAAGTCTTTTACTTGTTGGATTAAAGTTACCTCAAGATATTTTATATTATTTGAGGCTATTGTTTTGGTTACCCAATTTCTTTCTCACTCCATTTGTCATTTGTATATAGGAAGGCTACTGATTTTTTTTTTCCAGCTAATCTTGTATCCAGCCACTTTGCTGAAAGTGTTTATCAGCTGTAGAAGTTCCCAGGTAAAATTTCTTGGATAACTTAACCATACTATCATATCATCTGCAAATAACAACATTTTGACTTCTTCCTTTCCAACTTGTATCCCCTTGATCTGCATCAGTTGTCTTAATGCTATAGCTAGAACATTAAGTTCTATGTTGAACAGATATGGAGAGAATGGACAGTCTTGTCTTATTCCTGATTTTAGTGGAATTGTCTTGAGTTTTTCTCCATTTAATTTGATATTGGCTACCAGCTTGCTGTAAATTGTCTTTATTATATTTAGATATGTCCCTTGTATCTCTAATTTCTCCAGACTTTTATTATGAAGGGGTGTTTGATATTATCAAAGGCCTTTTCTATATCTAATGAGATGATCATGTGACTTTTTTTCAGTTTGTCTAGAGGATAGATTAAATTTACTGATTTTTGTATATTGAACTATCCTTGCATCTCTGGAATGAAGCCTATTTGATCATGGTGGATAATCTTTTTGATGTGTTCTTGGATTTGGTTTGCAAGTATTTTATTGAATATTTTTATATCTATGTTCATAAGGGAAATTGGTCTTTCTTTTTATTTGCTGGGACTTCATGTGGTTTGGGTATCATGGTAATTGTGACATAAAATGAATTAGGTAATGTTCCTCCTGTTTCTAGTTTACGGAATAATTTGAGGATGGTTAACTCTTCTTTGAAAGTCTGGTAGAATTCTGTCTGAAAACCATCTAGCCCTGGGCTGCTTATTTTTTGGTTGGGAATCTTTTAAAGGCTGTTTTATTTCACTAGAAATTATAGGTCTATTTAAATTTATCTGATATTGATTTAACTTTGGTAAATGATATCTATTGAGAAAATTATACATTTTCCAATTTGGTGAGTATAGATTTTAGCATATGGCCTTACGATTCTCTGAATTTCCTGGATGTCTTTTGTTATGCTCCCCTTTTTTGTTTGTTTGTTTCTAATTTTGTTAATTTGGATATTCTCTGTGTGTCTTTTTGTTACTTTGGATGAGGATTTGTTGATTTTCCTCAAAGTATCAACTCTTTGTTTCATTGATTCTTTGTGTTGTTCCCTTTGTTTCTATTTTATTGATTTCAGTCCTCAGTATGATTATTTGTTGCCATATACTCTTCTTGGGAATGATTATTTCTTTTTGTTACAAAGCTTTCAGGTGTGCTGTTAAGTTGCTAGTATGAGCTCTCTCTAATTTCTTTAGGAAGGCACTTAGTGCTAAGAACTTTTCTCAACACTGCTCTCACTGTGTCCCATAAGTTTTGGTATGTTGTGTATTCATTTTCATTCAAATCTAGAAAGTCTTTAATTTCTTTCTTTATTCTGTCTTGACTCATTTTTCATTCAGTAGAGAGTTGTTCAGTTTCCATGAGTTTGTAGCCTTTCTGTTGTTTCTGTTGTTGCTGATATCCAGGGAAGTGTGATGGGATGCAGGGGTTATTTCAGTTTTCTTGTATGTGTTGAGACTTGAAGGTGTATTCTTTTGTGTTTGGGTTAACTGCTCTGTAAATATCTATTAGGTTCATTTGGTTTACAATGTCCATTTGCTCCAGTATTCTGTTTAGCTTTTGTGTGGATGACCTGTCCATTGGTGAGAGTGGGGTGTTAAAGTCTTCCCCTATCAGTGCCTGTAGATCAATAGATGATTTATTCTGTAGTTGTGTTTCCTTTACAAACTTGGGTGGCCCTGTGTTTGGGGTATAGATGTTAAGAATTCAAATGTCATCTTGGTGGTCTTTTTCTTTGATGAATATGTAGTCTTCTTCCCTCTCTTTTGATTAGTTTTGGTTTGTAGTCTATTTTGTTAGACATTAAAATGGCTACACCAGCTTGACTCATAGGTCCATTTTCTTGGTATATCTTTTTCCAACACTCTACTCTGAGGTAATGTCTATTCTTGATGTTACGGTGTATTTCTTAGATTCAACAAAAGGATGGATCCTGTTTTCACATTCATTCTATTAGTGTGTGTCTTTATTGGGGAATTGAGATCACTGATATTGAGGAATATTAATGACCAATGACTGTTGATTCCTATATTTTGCTGTTGTTGTTGGTGGTGGTGTGGTGGTGATAGTGGTGCACAGCGTGTGCATGGGAGTGTGTGTATGTGTGTGTGTGTTTCCATTTTGATTTTGCTGGTGTGAAATTATTCATTTCCTGTGTTTTCATGGTTGTAGTTAATCTCTTTAGGTTGGAGTTTTCTTGCTATCATCTTCTATAGTGCTGGATTTGTAGATAGATATTGTTTAAATTTGACTTTATCATGGAATATCTTATTTTCTCCACCTATGGTGACTGAAAGTTTGCTAGGTGTATATATATATATATATATATATATATATATATATATATATATAGTCTTCGTTTTATTAGAGTCTTCAGCACATCTGCCCAGGCCCTTCTGGCTTTTAGAGTCTCCATTGAGAAGTCAAGTATAATTCTAATAGGTCTTCTTTATTTGCTACTTGGTCTTTTCCCCTTGCAGCTTTTAATATTTCTTTGTTCTGTATGTTTAGTGTTTTGATTACTATGTGCTGAAAAGACTTTCTTCTCTGATCCAGTCTATTTGGTGTTCTGTAAGCTTCTTGTACCTTTTTAGACATCTCCTCCTTCAGGCTAGGAAAATTTTCTTCTAGATTTTGTTGAAAATATCTTCTGGGCCTTTTAGCTGGATTTCTTCTCCTTCCTCTTATTTTTCTTAGATTTAGTCTTTTCATAATGTGCCAGATATTCTGGGTTTTTTATGGTCCTTTAGATGTAACATTAGTTTTTTTTTTTTAATTTAGCACTTTCTTTGACCAGTGTATCCATTTTTTCATCGTATCTTCAATGCCTAAGATTCTCTCTTCCATCTCTTATATTTTGTTGGTGAAGGTTGCCTCTGTAGTTTCTCTTGAGTTCCTAAAAATTTCATGTCCATAATTCTCTTAGTTTGGGTTTTCTTTATTAATTATGTTTCTAACTTCAGGTCTTGAACAGCTTTATTTATTTCCTTACACTGTTTGTGTTTTCCTGAATTTCTTTAAGGGATTTATTCATTTCCTCTTTAGGGACCTCTATCATATTCATAAAAAACTGTTTTAAGATCATTTTCTTTTGCTTCAGCTATGTTGGAATATTCAGGGCCTGCTGTGGTAGGATAGAGCCCAGTGGAGACATATTGTCTTGGCTGTTGTTGATTGTGTTTTTATGCTGGCATCTCAGCATTTGGGTTTGAGATGATTAAAGGTCTGGGTGCTGATTTCTGGATTTGTCTTTGTTGAGTGGGTAGTTTGTTCTTTGGTTTCTTTTTCCTCTCTGAATTTTTAAAGAGTTTGTGGACAGTGTGCTTTCTGTTTTCCTGGGCCTGTTCAGTTGGTATGTTCTCAGGGGCATGCTGGTGTTGGAGGATGAGTACCTGGGGTGAGCTGGGACAAGGAAGGTTGGAGAGGAGGTCTTTATGATTTCTTGGGGATGGGGTCACAGAGGAAAGGGAGGCCACAGCAGGTGCTCTGTGACAGAACTAGAGATGAGCCTTGGATCTGAGGAGCAGTAGAAGAGGTGTGAATCTCCCTTCAGCCTAGTTACCCTAGGAGGAGCAGCTCTTGGGTTAGAAGGGGTTGCCTGGTGGAGCTGGGGTCTGGGCCAAAGCAACAAGTGGGAAGAGGGAGTTTAGGAAGGGGCAATCTGTAGGATTCACAGGAGATGTGGATGGGGTGAGGGAAGACTGCAGCTAGTGTTCTGTTGCAGCTCTAGGGATGAGACTCTGGGATTGGGGGGGGGCAGAGAGAGAGAGGAGAATGTCTGCAGGCAGCTTACTGGTGGTATGCCTGGATTTATTTTTTGGATCACCATTTTTAAGGTGAGGAAACCCAGCTGTCAGAGCACACTAAACCTTCCTTTCATTTCTGTCTCCAAACTACTCATGTCCTATTGGTTCTTACTCCTTTACTAGACTCCCTCCTCAAGAACCTCATCTCAAATGTTTTCATCCTTTCTCTACTCCCTCTCCACATACAACCCTTCTATGCTATTTCTTTTCTCTCTTTAGGCCAGTTGCCATTCTCAATGCATCTCTAACCTTTATGTGCTACACATGAGGTCAGTTAAGGTTGAACCTCAGTCTTCCTTTAGGATAGCTATTTGGGGTGAGGATGTGCAAACTGGGGTTCCAAAGCTACCCATTATGGCTGGAGGACTCTGATTCCTCTTCAGTCCACTCAATAAACAGACATCTGAATTTAAATAGACAGCAGAGTCTCATTTTTAGAGACATATTTTGCCTCTCAGCTTTTTCCACTCTCTTAGGGGTCAGGGGTCTTGATGACTTTGGCTGTCCCCAAGTTTATGTTCAGTTAGCCAACATCTGGGTATAAATGTATAGAGAGAAAGCAGCCTTTTAAGTCAAGTATAACAATGTAATGTCCTTGAGAAATGATAGTGGGAGAGGGGAGCCTGGGCTGTAGGGTCCACATTGTTTTCACAGTAGCATTTATGTCTATGAGATCATGTAGCAGATGAAATTTATTCTTTGTCTTTTTATGAATTATGGAAATAGGAGAATTCCAAGGACTAATTGAAGGTTCTCTATATCCTTGTTACAATTGTTCCTGTACTAGAAGCCAAGTCTGCTATAATATTTCTCCTTGAAGGTGCAATTGATCAATCTATACTCAAGGGAAAATGAAAAGCCAAACACTGGGCAGCCAACTCCTGGGGCTCATGCTGCAGCAGAGCCCTGCCTGCTACTCCACTGAACTCATTCAAAGTCTGCCCAGCCTATCCTGCCAGGATCTGCCAACATGTGTCTGGCAGAGAATTTGTTTTTTTTTTTTTTTTTAGTGATCCTCCTGAGAGTGTCCAAGGAATACTTTACTATAGTCCAGTTTGAAAAATAATTGGAAGGATTTTCTCCTCCTTTGCATGGGCTCCTTTTAATTAGCTTCTGTATATTTCCAATTTTCACCACCAATAATTCTTTGTTCAAGAAATGAAAGATTAAATTTACAGATACTTGTACAAAGTACCTGAACTGTTACTCTGAATGTTTTGCTCTTCTGGATCTTAACAAACATCTCAATAATTGTATAAAATGCTTTGCCTCAGAGGACTGAGAAGAAGCCACATTGTTTTACTCTTTGTGGTGGTATTGTGTTCCCCAAAATATTGTGTACCTTAATAAACTTATCTGGGGTCAGAGAACAGAAAAGCCACTAGTTAGACAGTGATAGCACACGCCTTTAATCCTAGCATTCCAGAGGCAGAAATCCATCTGGGATCTCTGTGAGTTCAAGGCCACATTGGAAACAGCCAGGCATGGTGACTCACGCCTTTAATCCTAGGAAGCAACCCTTTAATCCTAGAGAGTGATGGTAGAAAGCAGAAAGGTATATAAGGCATGAGGACCAGAAACTAGAAGCATTATTTGGCTGGTTAAGCATGTGGCTGGTTAAGCATTTGACCGGTTAAGCTTCCAGGCTTTGGAGCAACACAGTTCAGCTGAGATTAATTCTGGATGAGAACTCAGAGGCCTCCAGTCTGAGGAAACAAGACCAGCTGAGAAGTTGGTCAGGTGAGGTTAGCTGTGGCTTGTTCTCTGATCTTCCAGTTCATCCCAATACCTGGCTCCAGGTTTGATTTTATCAATAAGAACTTTTAAGATTCCTGCTACAACTCTTTCTTATGTTCATGATCCAGTGGGTGAGAGAACTAAACTTCTATTCTCTGCTTCTATTTAAAGAAAATATTTCTTATCTTCCATGAGGGTAGAGCCCCAATGTGGTAGTTTTGATAATAAAAAAAAAATGGCCTCCATAGGCTCATAGATTTGAATGCTCTGTCATTATGGAATGGCACTACTTGACAGGTCTTAGGAGGCGTGGCCTTGTTGGAGGAAGGGTGTCACTAGGGGTGGACTCTGAGGTCTCAAATACTCAAACCAGGCCCAGTGTCTCTCTCTTTCTCTCTTCCTCTGCCTTCTGATCCAGATACAGAGCTCTCAGCTCCTCTCCAGCACCGTGTCTGCCTGCACACCACCATGCTTCCCACCATGAAATTAATGGACTAAATTTCTGAACATAAGCCAGCTCCAATTAAATCCTTTCTTTTATGAGTTTCTGTGGTCATGATGTCTCTTTACAGCAACAAAACAATGATTAATACCCATGTTGGGAGGGAGGGGGACCCTGCAACCAACATGGCCAGCAGAGTGGCAATCCATTTGAGGCAAGTATTTCAGTTCAGCACAACTCAGCAGCTGAGCTGGTTTAAACTTCAGAAGTTTCACACTGGGCAGTTTATTTTAGGCACATGTAAGCATAGCCCAATTTGGTGAAAATAGTCCTGGTGATAATCAACTCAACCCCATGTGTGCAAGAAAGCTGAAGGTATGACTACATTAAAATTCTCTGTAAAGTACATGTGCCATCTTCCACAAAGATAGGTTCTGTAGATTAGCTGGGAAAAAAAAAAGCTCATGATAAGGGTCTCGGGGAAGATCTGGCATGGTCTCAGCCATAGATAATGAAAAGGTTATCATGTTGTTAACCACATCTGCTCCCAGTCTTCCGGTGGGAAACAGGTTATACGTCTCTCTCTTTGAAGAGACAACCCTGTGTATTTAACATTCCTGGTTCCCCTAGTGCTTTCCTGTGAGAAGAAGAACCTCCATGTCTCCCATAAAGAACAACTGTGAATTAGTGCAGGAAGTGACTGTGAAGGAGTTAGAAGTGTAAAACTGTGTGAGGGTAGAGGGAACAGCCTGTACGAGATACAAAGCCAAGAGGTAAGGCAGTGCTTTGAGGGCATTCTACAGAATGCATTCTGCCTAGAAGGCAAGAGTTCATGAGTATGAGAATCGACAGGACCTAGGGGAAAGAGAGGAGGAGACAGGCCCATGGAATAGATGGCCGAATGTACATCTTCTGCAGTGAGTAAAACCTATAATTTCTCTTGATTTTATTCTAGTACATATTTTTACTATGTAATATTTAACACATTTTTACTATTTCATATTTTAACTATGTAATAGTAGCCAGGCAAAGCAGTATATGGCCATAATCCCAGCACTTGAGATGGAGGTAGAAAGATTAGGAGTTCAAGGTCATCTAGTACATAGTGATTTGAGGTCAGCCTTTATTATGTGCTGGAAGATATTTGAGCAGAGTTTCATATCATACAAATATATATGTGTATATATATGTGTGTGTATGTGTACATATACATATGTTTATATGTGTGGTGTGTATCCTAATGATAATGAATGCTAAAAATTATTTTTGAATTACAGGTTTAGTGAAAATTGAAGACAACTGTCTAGACAGAAGGCATCTGTGATAGATTTTAAGGGGAGAAGTAAAGTAAAATTCCAAATTTCAGTATCAGGTGACTGATGTCAGAGAACATTTGAAGGAAGAGTCAAAGTGAGAAATGAGGGGGGAAACTAAGGCGGTAGCCACAAGAATAGTGAAAACGTGACAGAGTGCTGTACGGAGGTGCAGCAGGGCTTGGTAAAGCAGCACATGAAACGTGGGAGAGAGACAGAAATGAGATGCCTCCCCCCCCCCCCCGGAAGTGAGAGCATTCAAGATCAGGGGACCAGATCAATAGTTTAATAACAGTACCGAACACATGTCCATCATGTATACTCATTGAATGGGAGAAGGCACTTGCGAGTGTAAATTATCAAGCCACATAGTTACAATAATACAGCAGATGTGCTGTGGAAACTTCCAGTCCAGATACATGTGAAAAGTGATGGGTTCTAGTGAAAACTGGTCTAAAGTTCTACATTTCCTTATTCTTATAAATACCATAAAATGTGTAAAAGACAGAGACATAATTACTGGACCCTAAACCATTAAGAGTGACCTTGTCTGAAAACCATGTGAAGCTACAGACAATGCCTGGAAATAGGCACAGGGTACAGGAGTGAACATATTTTTACTCCCAAACTCAGTCATGAAGTTCATTTGGAGCCTTGTGACAGAATGCTATTTTAAATAATGGCTGCATTTTCCTCTGTGCTTTTGACCCGAATGTGCTACATTATCTTATTTTCCAGTCAACATGCTTAGAAAACAAAAGAAATAATAATCATCTGAAAATAAGATCACCTTTAACCCCAGGACTTGGGAGACAGAGGCAGGCAGGTCCCTGAGTTCAAGGTCCACCTGGCCTACAGAGTGAGTTCCATGATGGCCAGGGCTACACAAACAAACCCTGTCTCAAAAACAAAACAAAACAAAAACAAACAAACAAAAAACAAAAGAACGAAAACATAAACAAAAAACAGAAAAATGAAACTAATATCTAAAATAATATAATAACATAATAACATGAAACACACACACACACACACACACAGACTGTGAAATAACCATAAAATGAAAAATTAAATTTAAATGAGTAAACTAAGCAACTATTAAATATTGGCAGCTCAGCGAGTATTTGAAGGCTGAGTTTAAATGAAACATCCGTGTTCCCACTATTTTCACTGCCTCTCGGAGAACTCTGAACTGAGTCTGATGTTCAGGAAAGAGACCCATTAGCTGTTTTAGTCACTTTCATTGGTTTCCATGAAGAAAATAACAAGCATCTAAGAGAAACATACTGCCGCCCAGTTCCGCTATTTGGGCCGTGCTGCCGCTGAAACCTGAAGCCCTCTTTCTGCTACCCTCCCCATTCAGGTTTGCTGATGTGGTCCACATGTGAGACTGCCTCCTGTTGCACAGGCCTTCTCCGTGTGTGTCTGTGTCGTTTTCCTCTTCTTAGGTGGGCATCAGTCATACTGACCTAAGACCCCAGCATACTCCAGTATAAACGCATCTTAAGTAATTAAACCTGCAAAACCCCTGCATCCTAATAAGCTCATATTCAAAGTTTTTAAGCACTGCCCCTACATAGCTGTCCCCACACAGAGCCCAAGGTGTGGAGGAGTCAAGTCAGGACATCGTACATTCACTCTGAGATACAGCCCCAGCCTTGGGCTTCATTCAACACTGGGCGGGAAACAACTAAACCCATAACATATAGGTTCTAGGTACCTTAAGACTAAATTCTCGTCACCGAAAACACAAGCTGTTTTTATATACAATGAACTAGCATTTGGTGGTTAAGTACCTATATATCGAGAAGAAGAAAAAATATTAGTAAATATGTCAGTTTTTTCATAATTAGCTAGACCCTTTCAGATTTAGAAATGTTTAATCCTGAGTAGTATATTAAAATGCTCAAAATATTTAAAAAGAGTGGCTCTTAGTGAGTATTGCTGATATAACAAATTAATAAAGAAATTACCATTTTCATAATTTGGTGTGGCTGTGTGTGTTGCCAGGGATTGAACCCAGAGCTTCATATATAGTGAGAAAGCACCCTACTACCTAGCTATAATCCCAGCCCTCACAAAGTACTGTTTCTAAAGTTTTATTTTTATGTATGTAGTATGCCTGCGTGCCTGTGTACATGGTTGTGGATGACAACAGAAGCCAGAAGAGGGTGTGGGAACCCATGGAAATGGAGTTACAAGTGGTTGTGAACCACCCAACCTGGGTGCTGGGTACCAAACTCCAGTCCTTGGCAAGAATAGCAAGGGCTCTTAACTGCTGAGCCATTTCTCCAGCCCCACAAAGAACTTTTGAGTGTAATTCCTCATTTATGCTTCAAAACTACAATAATATATTTTCCTCCATTATAAAATTTAACATATTGGAATTCTTGTCATTAAATGAGGGTGTTAAATTAGTGTTTTGAACACACCTACTTCAAAGGAAAACAGCACATATCTTAGTTTCGTTTTCTGTAACAAAATAGGGTTTTTTTTTTAAAATAAAATTATAGTTTATAAAATGAGATAATTTTAGGTATCTACTTAATTTAAATAAAAATTTAAAATTATAAAATGAGATAATGGATAATTTGTAAATGAGAAAAAGCTTTTGTAGCTCATAAGAGTCCAAGATTGGGAAGTTGCATCTGATGAAGTTCCTGTGTTACTTCAACTCATGATGAAGCTTAGAAGGCCACTCTGTGTATATGGAAGAGAAACAGAAGGTTCAAAGACCACTAACTCAGCCTCTAGAGACAAACCTTTAATTCCTTCACTGGTACACTGCCTCCATAACCCAAAGACCTCCTACCCTGCCCACACTGCTGCAAAGGTGATCAAATTCCAGAAAACCACACTCAAGCCATGATAACAGATGAATTCACACTTCCTTGGTGAAACTCTGGCACTCTTGACAGACATTTAAGCACATTTTAATATTACAGAGCAAGGAATGTGATAACCACTGTCTTAGTGACTGTTCTGTTGCTGTAGTGAAACACTATGACAAGGGCAACTTATAAAGGGAAGCATTTAATTGGGAACTTGCTCACAATTTCAGAGGGTGAGTCCATGAACATCATGGGGAGCACAATGTCAGGCAGGCAGGTAGGCAGGCATGGTGCTGGAACAGTCACTGAAAGCTCACATTTGACCTGCAAATTGCAGGCAGAGAGAAAGTGAGACTCGGTTTGGCATGGGCTTTTAGTGCCTCAAATTCCACCTCCACTGACACATTTCCTCCAAAAAGGCCACACCTCCTAATCTTCCCCAAAGCAGTTCCACCAACTGGGGACCAAGCATTCAAAGACATGAGCCTGGGAGAGCTATTCTTATTCAAACTACCACAACCACTAGCATTTATTGCATGGGTACCCTGTGCTAGAAACAGTATAAGCACTGAACACACATACACTTCATTTAATCCTTCCTCCAAGAACCTCAGTGGAGGGTATAAAACCAAGACACAGAAATGTTGAGGAATTACGGGGGTGTGCTTTGAGGTCCCAAACACTCAAGCTATGCCCCATGTGGCACACAGTCTGTCTGCTGCCTGTGGATCAAGATGTAGAATTCTCAGCTCCTTCTCCAGCACCATGTCTGCCTGAACACCATCATGCTTCTCACCATAATGATAATGGACTAAACCTCTAAAACTGTAAGCCATGCCCAATTAAATGATTTCCATTATGAAAGTTGTCATGGGTCATGCTGTCTCTTCACAGCAATAGAAACCCTAAGACACTAACCAAAGTAAGAGTGTTTATCAACACTCAACAAATTAATACGACTACTCAAGTGCCATTACCAGAGTTACTAAGTATTTCCAAATGTTAGTCGTCTTGTGTGTAAAATGAAGGTACACTTGTAGCATGCCTAAGTTAATTAACATATGTAAATGGCTTAGCTCACATCTGCCATGTAACAAACACTCATTAATTATATTTATGAGTCAGAACAATATGATAGATTGTTATTCAAACAGTACTCAGAGGGTGGGAGGACAAGGTTATTAATTTTGATGGATAAAACCAGAGAAGACATTCCAAGAAAAATGGGTCTAGAGGAATAGGGAAAATGTGAAGCTGCACAAAGTCTGCACAGCAGGACCAGTAAAGACCACTCTTTACAGAGTTATGGCAGTTGTGATCCCCAAGTTCATGTCCACCAGCATTGCTAAGAAGTTTTTAAAATGTCCTTTTATAGCTTGCCATCAACAGTTTTCAACCCTCTGTTCCCA
Source organism: Peromyscus leucopus (assembly GCF_004664715.2). Lineage (NCBI taxonomy): Eukaryota > Metazoa > Chordata > Mammalia > Rodentia > Cricetidae > Peromyscus > Peromyscus leucopus. The sequence continues at coordinate 135,714,317 of NC_051067.1, forward strand.
TGTGTGGACCACTGCCAGTTTTCTATCGACTACTTTCCTCTGTACCCATACGTTGCCACTCTTACAGTACCAGAAACAGCTGAATTCCATGCAACGGTCCCTCTGGCTCCTGGTTTTCTAAGTCACACGCATTTGATCTTTCTTCTCTCCAAGGACCGCCAAGCCTGAAGCCATGGGCCCCTCTGGCCACAGGGTGAAGAGAGCAGTGCTGTGGTTTGGAGCTGCAGGGAGAACAGGCAACTTACAGCCTTACCTAATTGCTGGGGTCAAGTGGTGGCAACTCTCCTCCCATTGGTCACACTCCACAGCTCCAATATAGGAGCTTGCTAATATCTGGTTTCTTCATGGGAAGTGGGGGCCAAGTAAGCAAATGGACTTCTCTCATACAGTGCTTTTTTAAGGTAACTCAAGAATTAGGATTTCTTCAGAAGTCCTGGATAGCACAGAAAACAGAGAGTTCCTAGGAGGATCACAGCCTGAGATGTTCCAGGGCTCTCCTGAACCTCTCCTGCCTCTACTTTTACTGCCCCAGAGGCTCTCAATTTCTCTACCAAAAACAATGGGAAATTACAGGTCTCCTGAATCTTTCATCTTTGGAGGTAAGTCTGTTTATGGTGCCGTCTGAATAGGCCACTTAAAAAGGCAGGATGTAAAACTGAAATTTATTATATGCCACAGTCGTCCTAGGGACCTCCATGCTATATATATATAGCCTTTATGGTTCTATGGTTGTGGTCTGATTGTTCATTTTATATCTAGAATCCACCAATGAGTGAGTACATACCATAACTGTCTTTCTGGGTTTGGGTTACCTCACTCAGGATGATTTTTTTCTAGTTCCAAATGAATGGAAACACATGGACTATGAACCAAAGGCTGAGGGGCTCCCAGCTGGATCAGGCCCTCTGAATAGGTGAGACAGTTGATTGGCTTGATCAGTTTGGGAGGCATCTAGGCAGTGGGACCAAGTCCTGTGCTCATTGCATGAATTGGCTGTTTGAAACCAGGAACTTATGCAGGGACACTTGGCTTAGTCTGGGAGGAAGGGACTGGACCTCCCTGGACTGAGTCTACCAAGTTGATCACAGTCCTCGGGGGAGGACTTGTCCTGGAGGAGGTGGGAATGGAGGGTGGGCTGGGGGTAAGGGGAGGGCGTGGGAGGGGGGAGAATAGGGGAACCCATGGCTGATATGTAGAACTGAATGGTATTGTAAAATAAAAAATATATATCACAAAAAAAAAAGGCAGGATGTGACCCTAAATTTCCAGTGTCCAGAATCTAAGAGAGAGCTTACTGGGCCCCTGGTTTAAGTCTATGTGGTGGCCACCTCTGATTGCCTTTACTGTCTGCCTGTTTTTGTGTCTCTCTGTGTGTTTCTTTCACTTCTGTTGTTTGGGGAAACAGATCTAAAATGGAAAGGGGAGTGGACAGACCCAAGAAACCATTGACATGCATGTTAAAACACTTCAGTGAGGGTTTTGCTGATGAGGATGGATATGGTGTCCACTTCCTGAAGATGGAGAAATAGTTTCCCTTGCCCTGCTCATGGAGTGGGGGGTAGTCTCTTCTACCCTAGGCCTCCCTCTCCCCTCCACAGACATGGAGTGGCTCTGGCTGTGGGAAGCTCTGAGAAGCATTTCACGAAGTCACAAGCAGTCCTTGTCCTCTCTTTAATAGTGGCAGCTCTGGTGAGCCTAAGGTTCCCCATGTACCCCTTTTATGGTTTACAGCTTCTTTTCAACCAATGATCTATATAGCTAGAAAACTCAGAACCCACCATTCTTTGAAAAAAAAAAACAAAAAACAAAAAACCAGATTCTCATTAGTCTCCTCAAGACTGTCTTTTACCCCGTGAGCTGACCGGGATGAATGCCAACAGTTCTTGGCCACCCTTTTTATGGTTGAGGAGTGGGACAGTGTGGGTATAGGAAAGGTGCCCTTGGCCTGGTGGGAAATCACTTGAGGACAGTGCAGCCTGAATGGCAGATGCCCCGCTCTGTCCAGCCTGACTGGGACCTCAACACCCATCAAGGCAAGGATGTTCTGGACAATTGTTGCTAGGAGTTGTTAGGATTGAAGGCAGCTGCTGCAAAAACCAGCAATCTGTCTAAAGTGAGTGAGGTTATACAGTTGCCCTAAGAATCACCCATGGAACACTTCTGTGAGACCTAAACATGCAGGAAAACCAACAAGCAACCAGTATTGCTTTTGTTATGCAGCTGGCTCCAGATATTAGAAAGAAACTTCACCTGTCAGAAGAGTTTATGAATAGAGCTGGTGGTGGTGGTGGCTCACATCTTTAATCCCATCACTTGGAAAGCAGAGGCAGGCACAGATTCGTGTTTCAGGTCTGCCTGGTCTACAGAGAAAGTTCCCGGACAGCCAGGGCTACATAAAAAAACCCTGTCTTCAAAAACAAAAAAAGGAGGGGGGTGGAGGTGTGAGTAGGTCCTAATTATTGGAGAATGCCCAAAGGGTTTACAATAATCGTGATTCTGTAGAAGAAAAGCAGAACAAAAGATTGGCTGGAGCAGTCATGGCAGTGCTTAGGGAGACAAAAAAAAGAGGTCCCAGAGGTGGAAGTCAGAGGTATTGGGGAAGAAAGAAGCTAGACAAGGACCAGTGTGCTTGTTATAGGCGAAAAGAACCCTGCAAGAATGAATGTCCAAATCAGAAAAAGGATGTCACATTCATCCTTCATTTCAGCAAGGACTGGTGAGGCTGACGCTCCATTTCCATGAGCCACCAGGAGCACATGGTAATATTAAAGGTAGGGGGCAAATCTGTTCAATTTCCTGGTCAACATGGGTTCATTCAGTCCTGACAGAGCCACTTGAACAAGTGACATCCTGATGGACTTTTATGCAAGGGACAATTAGACTGCTCTCTTTCCCTAGATGACAGTGGTCTTGGGACAGGGTACTGTGACTTGGCTACAAAGTAGGCAGCTCTAGAATCAAGGGCCTCCCCAGATCCTGGTTACCCTGCCCAAACCTTTACTCCAGTCCCCAAACTACATGCAGAAAGAAACCACGTGGGTATAAGGTAAGATGCTCAAAAGGAGGAAAATGAGTGGTGGATCTTGCTGCTGCTCTCAGAACATAGATGGTCACCAAACTCCACCAGGCACCCATCTGGAGACATCCAAAACTGCTGAGTTACTCAGGCCCAGATATTACATCCTTCATCTAGACAATCTTGTCAAAGACATTGTATCCATATGGACCACTTGTACACAAGTGAGCCCCTATGGAGGAAGAAAAGCCCCAGAAGGAATCTGTGCCTAAAGAAGCACCCCTGGAAAACACTGGGAGGTGGACCTTACATAGAGAAAACCCACAGCTCTTGGGTTTAAGGATTTGTTAGTTTTCATAGACACCTTCTCTGGATGGGTGGAAACCTAACCCACCCAGAGATAGCCTCAACAGTCACCAATAAACTCCTCCAAGAGTTAATTCCTGAATTTGTGTTGCCTGTCTCTTTAAGGTCTGACGATGGCCCCAGTTTCATGGCCAAAGTTTTCCTAAATCTGGCAAAGGTCCTATTGCTGATTGTAAATGGCATTGTACCTATAGGCCACAAAACTCGGGACAGATAGAAAGCATCCTTGAAATCAGTTAAATTTTGCCCAACCTCCTACTATCTGCCTTTGTAAAGGCTAGGTGCACCCCACATCAAGAAGATTTCACCCATTTGAAATTATGTTTGGAAGGCCTCCCCCCTCCTCCCTAAGCTAAGAGATGTTCATAAGGCAGAATTTACTAACCATTCCCTCCTTGAGTCCATAACAGGCCTTGAAACAAGCCCAGAGGACTGTTCATCAGCTGGTTCGAGAGGCTGTGCCCTTGCCAGTGTTGGAGTCTGCTCACAAGTTCCAGGCTGGTGACCTTATATGGGTAAAGAGGATCCAGATCTGGAACCAAAGTAGAAAGTACCATGCCCTGCAGTTCTCACCAACTCGACAGCAGTGAAGGTTGCTGGTTTCACCCTGTGGATCCACCACACCCAGATGAAGGAGGCTACAGAGGACAATGATAGATGGGTCATGGCCAGGTCCTCTGACTCACTAAAGATAGAACTGACCTGGACCTTATGACTATAATTTTTCTTCTTTGTCTCCCTGTGGGAAAGGCCCATAAGCCCCATAAGCCAAGAGCATTAGTTAAGAGATTAAGGGAATTAAGAAGGACCAAAACTGGTTAGCTCATAGCCAGTCTATCTATCCCCTGAAACCCAATTTACCTTTCAGATTGATTTCTGAAAATTTTTACATCCAATTGGAAGAAGAGGCCACAAAGGAGTCTGTTCCTGGAGCTGTAGATCCACTCACTATTAAAGAAAAGGGGCTTCGATCTACCCAATTCTATGTCTGCAACTGATGCCCCCCACGAACTGCCAAGAGCCAGGCAAATACCATTGTGCTCAGTGGGGTTGCAAAACCAATTCCTCTGGAGAGCATACCAACTCCTTCATAGATCTAGAAAGGAAACCATCATAACTTACTTGTGGTCTTGGGCAATGCAATTCCTTATCAATAAAGGTTAAGGCCAGGTAGGAAACTGAGGGTCATTATTGGGAAACGGGTAGAACCTGTTATATATAAATAGGAGAGACCCACCAAATTTACTATCCCCAAAACCCTCCACCTAGGGTCATCTGGCCCATTGGCCTAAACCCCCATATTATGTTGGGATTGAAATGAATTAGGCAACAAACTACACTTCCAATCTTGACAATTGTAAATGGAACCAACCTAAGCCCATCCTGGGGGACTTGGGAAACCTGCTTAATGTCTCCAATATACTCACCAGATATTTCCTCCTACACTGATGCTTTTAGCCATACACAGCAGGTTAACTCCAGAAATGGCAGTCAAGCATATTTCCAGGCCCCAGACACTACCTGGTTGGCTGGCACTATTGGCTTAACCAAGTGTGCTTCTTCTAAATTGTTTACAATGGTGGAAACCCTATTCTTTTATGTATGTTATACCAGTGTTCATCTATAATGGAGAAGAGGGCAGAGCCAACCTAAATCTAGATTCTGAGCTTCCCTGTGCAGTGGGCCACCTCTATTCTTGTTCCCTTGTTCACAGAGGAAGCCATTGCAGGCTCCACTGTAGTAGGAATATCAGCATTATTTGTAGGGGATCAAAACCTTAAGGAACTCAGTGTTTAAGGAGACAAAGATCTAGGCCATCTAGAAAATTCTGTTTCCCATCTGGAAGCCCAGGTCGACTCCTTGGTAGGGGTTGTTCTTTATGATGGCAAAGGTTCAGACCTCCTCTTCATGAAATATGGAGGCCTCTTTACGACACTGGGAGAAACTTGTTGCTCCTATGCCAACCAATCAGGGTTATTAGAGAAAGTTTAACTGTGGTAAGACATAACTTTAATGAAGGAGAAAAGAGACGCCAAGAACCTGACAGCTGTTATCTATCCTTGTTCTCTTGGTTAACTACTCTACTTGAGGCAATTGCTAGGCCATTAATGCTTTTGCTACTAGCCCTCACTCTAGGACCCTGCTTGCTCAAATGCATACTTCACTGTGTAAAACCGAGAGTGAATTCTACTGAATTGTTAGTGCTGAGATGTTAAAACTCCCTCCCTCAAGATGAGCCCGTGATATGACTCATGCACAAAGAACTAGTGGGGAATGTAGCAGGCCTCCAGATGTTAGCACAACTGGTGATGTGATAGAGGTACCATTCTCACCTTAAAACCCAACACATAGGCCCAAGACCTACCAAATTGGAACAGAGACCTAGTCCATAGTTCCAGGGAAGTCTCTGAGTTAAAAAAAAAAAAAAATACTCCAAATGTACTAACCTTGTTTTTTTGGCATTTGTAGTTCTGTTTCTTGCTAACTGACATGGGCTAACCAGGCTGTGGGTTTTGTGCATAAAAGAAAAAGAGCTATAAGGCTTGGGGCTGCATGACTTGGGCAAATTCCCCATGCAGCTTCTGGCCAGAAATACAGTCTTTTTAGTGGGTTTTAAGAGTGTCTGTGTGGTGGTATCTAGTGGATTTACCTGCCAATAAAGGGACCAGAAAGCTAGAAAGGGTTCAATTGGGAGAAAAGGGAGAGAAGCCTTCAGGGAGGGAAGATAATAGAATACGTGTGATATGAAGGTAGAGGAGAAAAATATTGGGAGTAGAAATATTTTTTAAAGATTTATTTATTTTGTGTATTTGGTACTCTATCTGCATGTACACTTTCATGCCAGAAGATGGCATCAGATCCCATTATAGATGGCTGTGAGCCACCATGCTGTTGCTAGGAATTGAACTCACAGCCTCGAGAAGAGTTGCCAATACTCTTAACTGCTGAGTCATCTCTCCAGTCCCAGGAGTAGAAATATTTAAAGGAGGATGGGAGTGGGGCCATATAGAAGAGGAAGAAGTGAGAATGGGGGTTAACCAAACTAAGGATGTGTAGTGGTTTAAATGAGAATGTCCCCCATAGGCTCCTGTTTGAATACTCGATCCCTAGTTAGTGGAACTGTTTTGGTAGTAGAAATATTTTTTAAAGATTTATTTATTTTGTGTATTTGGTACTCTATCTGCATGTACACTTACATGCCAACAAGACACACGGAGGTGTGGTCTTGTTAATGGGTATGGGTCATTGGGGACAGGCTTTGAAGTTCCAAAAAGACTTTAGCTATTCCTAGTGTCTCTCTGCTTCCTGTTTGTAGATAGGGACATGAGGTCTCAGTTGCTGCTCAGTCCCATACCTTCCTGATGCCCTGCTCCTCACCATGATGGTAATGGACTCCATCCCTCTGGAACTATAGATCCCAAATAAATGCTTCTTTCTATAAGTTGTATTGGTTGTAGTATTATATCACAAGAGGAAAAAAAGACAAAAATTAAAGTTGGATGTATGAATGTGAGAGACCTACTAGTTTGTAAGTTAATTAAGAAATATGATTTTTTAAAAGAACTTTGAATGGAGGTACCCTGTGTGTTTATACAGTGCTGTTCCTGAAAGCAATGGGTTATTAAATGAAAATACCCATGCCTCTTTATGAGTTGTTGGTCAGGGAGGCCCCTGGAAAGCTTGCTAGCTTACATAGGACCATAGGATGCTATGTGAGCTGATGAGGAAGAAGAGTCATCAGTTGTTTTATCCAGTTGGGGACCTCGTGAGTGATCCTACCAACTATACAGGCAAGTGTGCCCACTGGTATGACTGTTACAGAGGTATTTAAGAACTTTGTGACTGGGTTTGACACCTGTTCCATGAGAAAGACTTCCTGTTTGGTATGATAAACTCAGTCAAAAACTCATAGCTGGGCGTACCATGGGCCCTAGGGGGTGATTTGCTGTAGATTAGCAAAACAGACACGGTGCCAAATAGTTTACTAAATATTTCTGCTTACACCTACAGATTAATGCTATTCTTAGCCTTAGCCAGAGAAGTTGCTCTTTACAGCCAAAACATGTAGCTGCTCAAAGTGCTGAGAATAAGTGGCTATTGAATCATCAGTCATAAATGGGACATCTAGATCATGCCCTCTAAAATTCAGAAAGCATCACAGAAGAGGTGTCAGAAAGAATGGAAGATGTGGAGGATGGGCAAGTGCTGTCATCGGGGTATGATGTGGCTTTACTGATGTTTGCTTTTCAGTAAAGCAACTGTGGTTACCAGCACAAGACGGGACTGGTCAACACTCCATCCAAGATAGAGGATGGGCCCATGAGACTCCACCCCTCTCTGAGGAGCCACTGGCTGTTAATGTTTTCTGGGAGTCAGATTTCTCAATGGCATACACATGGTTAAGTTCCCAGGTGTAGTCGCCATTAAGTTCCCCGTGCTCCAGTAAATAGCACACCCCCCCCCCATGCTCTTAGCAACTGTAATTAAATTCAGTGAGTCACAAAAACAAACCAACAATCAAAAGATGAAAATCAGAGAAGGGAATTGTTAGGATAAAGAAAGGGTTCAGCAGGAGTGAGAGAGAAATGAGAGAAGATAATGCAGGGTGAAAATGACCAAAATACATTGCATATTTATGAACTTGTCAATGGATAATACATAACCCTTTAATCACCCCCAAATAATTTTGTATTGTCTGCACCAAGAGAAGGAACACTCACTTACTTATCACAATGTGTCAATTTAAATATAGTTTGAGACTCTTTGTTTGCTGACATTGTATTTATAACAGGCTTACTAATTTTAAGGTATTTGTAGGCTCCAAACCCACCGGATAGCACGTTCTTCTTGGTCACAGCCATGTGGATGTGCAGGATGGTGAAAAGATTTGCACTGCTGGAAAAGAGGTTTGGTCCCAGAATGTGTGAACCAGGCCATGCTCTGCCCTCTTGTTTCAGAAACAAGCTTCCTTTGGGTAGTAGATTTCACACATTTAAACCTTTTCCTTACTGATTTCGTTGTTTAAAATGGCTGCCACATATAGTGCTGAAATTTAGTGTACCTCCTGCAAGAGACTGAGATATGCCTCACAGAAAAAGTGAGTGTGCTAGATTACCCTCATTCAGACAGGTGTCACTGTGCTGTTGTCTCTGAGTTGGAGGTTAAAGAATCAGCAGTTTATATTAAACAAGATGTCTTTAAGCACAAGCATTAGCAAAACAAGGCTACACAAATGATCTGTTAATGAATATGTGACTCAAGGCTCGGGGGGAATATAACCCTGTGTTACACCTGGGAGCAATGGCCCTATGATAGTCAATTCAGCACTGGAGTTGACTTTATATAGACTCTAATTTGTGAGTAGCAACAATGGAGTATACACTTGTTTTTATAATCCTATTATTTTTAAAATGTTTTTATTGTTGAGAGTTTGCAATAGATACGTAGACAGAATAATTCATCCTTAGGGAGCTTTCGCCCAGGCTCAACAATAACTAACTCATGACCAATCTTGTTTCCTCTCTAATTCCCCCAATCCCTTCTCTCCAGGGAATTTGGCTTTCTTTGGCAGGAGGGGCCACGGAGACAAAATAATATGAAAAGAACCTTAGTAGCCACAGTGGCAGCATGGAATCTACTTAGTGGGAGGAGACTGGGCCCCAGGCTGAGCAGACATCATACAGCCTGTGCTTTGGGCTTTGGTAATTCCTAAACTCTCTGAGTCACATTCCCTATGGTCAGGGCTATGAGCTCCCACCCAGGATGGTTCCCTAGAGGAAAGGATCCTCAGCTTTTAGAAAATGGAGCATCTGAGAGCACTTGTGGGATGGAAAACTGGAGAAGCTGCCAGGAGGGGGGTAGCAGACTGGAGATGCTTCTGGGCTAAGTGAAAGCCCTAGGGGTGGTGGCATTTGAATCTACTGCTGTCTGGAGTAGAAACCACCCTAGAAGAATTCATAACAGACAGGTTGTTGAGATTCAAGGCCCTATCATGGACCATGTTTAGGAAGAGTGACTATTGTTAGGAAATGCCATCACCAAAGCAACATGGGGAGGAAAGGGTTTACTAGGCTAATACTTCCACATCATAGTTCATTGTTAAAGGAAGTCAAGACAAGAACTCAAACAGCAGGTACCTAGAGGCAGAAGCTGATGCAGAGGTCATGAAGCAGTGATGATTACTGGCTTGCTCAAGCTATGTTCTTATAGATTCTAGGACCACCAGTGTAAGAATGACCCTACCTGTAATGAGCTGGATCCTCCCACATCAATCAGTAATTAAGAAAATGCTTTACAGCCTTGACTACAGTCTGCTCTTACAGACATTTTCTTAATTGAGGTTCCTTCCTCTCAGATGACTCCAGCTTGTCTCAAGTTGACATAAAAATAGCCAGCACAGACCATAACTGACCCTGTCATCATGTAGACCTAGAGTCAAACCCACACTGGATTTATTTGGCTGCTCATGCTGGCCTTTCCCACCCCCCATAGTGGGAAACAGTGATGGGCTGCTTCTGTATAGTTAGATAGATACAGCAAACTGAGGATTAGTCAAAGGCTGCATTGTTGTGTGAAGATCACAGCAGCAAGGTATCAAGCCAGTGGTTGCAATTGAGGGTGAGGGGTATTGTCTGGAGAGGTGGTCAATCCTCAGTTGGGAATGTCGGGAGATGGGTTTTGCCCCTAGGAGTGATTCCTAGTCATGTAGCTTTGGTTTGCATCAGGAAGAACTAAACTATCTACCTGGCTTGGTATAGTCTGCTTACTCTTCATGCTCATTCTTCTGGAAATCCTGTCCTGCCACAAGCTTAGGAATGGGAAAGGAAAACATGTTCCTGTTTGGGGATGTTGAAGTTTTATACTTCAGGGCAGAGAGGGATATATGCCTTGTTGATTTGCTTGGAAAGAATCACTGTTTAGTTATACAAAACTTGATAGAAGTAAGAACTCAGACCAACAATGGGGGCGGGAGAGGGAAGTTGTACAGAACTGGTAGATTAGTATGGTGTGTTGGAAGACACTTGGAATCCCAGCTTTTAGGAGGCTGCGGCAGGAAGGCCATTACTTGCAGGAGGTCAGCCTGGGTGGGGTTGAATCTCAAAACAAACAAACAAGAAAAGGGAACGAAAATTTAGTTAAAATCCTATTGCTTGGTTTCATTTCTGTAAGAATGAAAGCTCAGGAAATTTCCATTCTTGTGTCACTTTAACTAGACTAAGGGATTTTGTTTTAATTCTGATTTCCGAAAGTAAGACAAACAGTTTGGTGATGAGGAACGTAAGTGTGTATGGCTCCATTGTTATTTTCAGTCTGACTTTTGGGGTCCCCTAAAGGAGCTTTACTGAAAACAATGCCTTCCTATAATTTGTATTCATTATTCAAAGACAAGGACATGTGAAGAAATTGCCATGGATCTGATGAAGTCAAGAAAACATGACATTGAAATGTAACATGGTATTCTGGAACAGAAAAGGAACATAAGTGTGGAAACTAGGGAAATCTCAGCAGTGTGTGTTGTGCGGTAGAGAAGACTGCTTAGATATGGGTTTAAGCCAATAGGAAATGTTTATTAGCTGGCTGGTGACAACACTGGGCTCAGGATCCCAGTGTAGCCCTGAGCTTTTCTTGGGGTGAGCTTTTAAGTACAAAAAAAACCATGTTCTGGGTTGACATACTTCAGTTAACAAGAACAGTTAGTCAGAAGTGGAACTACAAAAGCTAAAAGGCAAGGTTAGTATATTTAGAGACTTTTCCAGAACTATATAGATTAGGTCTTTGTTTCTATTTGGCTAGTATTTCTGTGTAGGTGTTGACTTTTACTGACTGAATGACACTTCCATCATGGAGTCAGTTGTGCTAAGGTCTGGGGGCCTACTAAGGTCTGGTGCTCTGTTACAAGTATAGCTGGAGTCAATCAACCAGCAGGGGATTTCCTTGTTTTTTTAATTGTAGGGTGGTTGTGTAAGACAAGAACATTAGGGGAAGCTGAGCAAGAGATGTGTAGGAACTGTGGGTACCATCTTCGCAACACTTCTGTAAATCTAAAATTACTTCAAAATAAACACCCTTTTTTCTTCTGTCTAAAAATATATACTTTGTTCCATACTCGATCATTTCTAATTTAGTAAAGTTAGCCTAGGTCTAGAGACTCTGCTTCTCTAACAAATTCCTGGGAAATGGGAAAAGCTGTAACTGGCCCAAGAGACAAGAGCCACACTTGAGAAACACCACTGAAAGGAAATCTAAGGCTACATGCTGTCTTCTGTCTTTTTCTTGCCACTGTAAATTTCCCCGAAATAACCACAAGAATCTTTGGGAACTATGCGGGTTTCAAAACAGCATTTATTTATTTTATTTATTTATTTTTTGCCTTATTCAATGTCCTTAACTCTTAGTTTTACCTTTGCATATACAACATTTAGGTATCTTAGCTTTAAAATGCAGCAGTCAATTCTATGAATTTACTGTGTTACTTGAAGATAATGCAGGTTCCTAAGATTTTTTAGCTTAAGCCGGGAGGTGATGGTGCATGCCTTTAATCCCAGCACTCGAGAGGCAAAGCCAGGCGGATCTCTGTGAGTTCGAGGCCAGCCTGGGCTATTGAGTGAGTTCCAGGAAAGGCACCAAAGCTACACAAAGAAACCCTGTCTCGAAAAACAAAACAAAACAAACAAAAAAGAGTTTTAACTTAAACACTGGAAAATTCAAGGAAACATTTGAATACTAGTAGCAAACACAGTGAAGCTGGAAAAGAACTATGCACACAGTTCATTACTTGTTATGTATCTCTTTAGTCATCTGTCATTCTTCCTGGGGAGTAAGTTTCGTGATTCTCATTTGAGCATACATTTCACAATACATGTTCCAGTTTCTCCGCAACTAAGCACTTTCAGAAAACAATGTTGTGGTTACTAGGAGGTAGACAGAAGTAGGAAATAAAATTGCTATGAAATAGCCTCAGAGAGAGCTCTGCCCTTCCCCCACTTTTTCTTTCTTCTTTTTTTGTATGACGGGAATGTCATGGAGATAGCTGGATGCACAGTAGCCACCTCAGGCCACTGGTGGAAGTGTCAGTGCAAACCTAGGGGAAGCGGGCTTTTAGTTACTTTTTGTGAAATTTTAGATACCACGTCCATTATGGGTTTGTATATGAAAATGTCCTCTGAAGGCTCCTATGTCAAAAAATGGACGCTTAAGCCGGGCGGTGGTGGCGCACGCCTTTAATCCCAGCACTCGGGAGGCAGAGGCAGGTGGATCTCTGTGAGTTCGAGGCCAGCCTGGTCTACAGAGCGAGACCCAGGAAAGGCGCAAAGCTACACAGAGAAACCCTGTCTCAAAAAACCAAAAAAAAAAAAAAAAAAAAAAAAATGGACGCTAGTTGAAGGGTTTTTGATTGTATCATGAGCCCTGTAACCTCAAAGGATTAATCCATGGCAGAATAGACTATGAGGAGGTGGGGCTTAGCTGCAGAAAACAGGTCCCTGGGGGAGTGCATCTTTGCAGAGTATATCCATCCTGGCCATGATATTTTCTTCCTGGGTGCCTGTGACCCAGCAGGAAGTGAGCCACTTTGGCATGTTGAATTCTCCCTGAGAACAGGAGCAGTAGATCCAAGTAGCTGTGGATGACACCTATGAAAACGTAAGTCACAATAAATCCTCTTTTGTTTTCCGAGGCATTATGCCCCATGGATGTAAGGTGACACAATGCTAAGTAATAGATTCCCATGAACTTTCCTATGGACATAATAACAGTTTATATTGTTTTTCAAGCATATGAAAGCAACTCAAATCAATGATAAGCACTAACCCTTTTTTCTTGAACCAGCATCTGGTGGGTGACCCCTAGAGCATGCTAACATTATATTTTGAGCATACATTCCATAAAGAACCATCGAGTTTGATCATGCATACATAGCCCACCTATCACTTTTCCTTATCCAAAATCACCTTGCCCTGTGCCTTAGATTGCTTGGCTTCTTCTAGAAATATCCCTAAATGCTATACTGTGGGAGGTGAATTTGAGACTTGCCCGTTACTTTCTATACACTTGACTTTCTGGTGAACAAACTTTCTCCTTCACAAAATCTGTCATTTCATTGATTGATATACTGCATAGTTGAGAAAAAACTGACACTGTAGCAGTTTCAGCCCTGGACAACCTCTGGATCACATTTACAGAAAAGAAACACAGACTACCATTTAAATTCCCACTATTTTGAAATTGATGGCCCATATAGTTAAACCTAACTATACACAATATACAATATGAATGTACACAAAAAGTCATCCACAAATTACAGTTAGGCAGAAAGGAACCTCACTGCATGAGAGCACCAAGTCCGACATAGTGAATGACTAAGTCAGGCCAACCCTCTTCTTTTCTGAGCTGTGTATAGTATGTTTTGAAGACCATGGGACTGATGTATTCATAGCCCTCTAGGAGAATGGTTTGTCTGTCATCTAGATTCTGCAGAAGGATTTCCCCAGGTTCATCTACAGACTCTTAGCAGTACTGGAAGTGGTTCTAGCTAGTTACTAGACACACTTCTAAAAGTTGAGCATGCAAACTGTTTGGGGAACACCCAGGCAGGGGGGTTGGGATCCATCCCTGGTGCATGGGCAGGCTTTTGGGAACCCGGTACCTGTGGTGTGGCACCTTGCGCAGCCTTGGTACAGTGGGAAGGGGCTTGGACCTGCCTAGGCTCTGTGTGCCGGACTCTGCTGACTCCCCATGGGAGACCTTGATTTAGGGGATGTGGGGATGTTGGGGATGTGGGGTGGCTTGGGAGGGAGGGCTGGGAGATGGGAGGAGGAAGGAGGTGGGATCTGTGGGTGGTATGTAGAGTGAGTAGAAAATTTCTTAATAAAGAAAAATGGGAAAAAAAGTTAAGCATGGTTGGGGGCAAAGTTCAGTGACAGAGTAACTGCCTGGCTTAAGCAAAGTCCTGAGTTTTATCCCCAGCAACAGCAAAAACTTTGTTTTAAGTGGATTTTATCAACAGGAAATTAGCATTCTACTTATCAAGTTCAGACTGTATTGTTAGGAGAAAAAGCCATAAAAAGGAAACAAAGTTTATTTAAAGGACAGGAATGAAGGACAACAGAAACTCATGAGAACAGTATTTTGTTAGGCAGTATTACATGGAGGCTATATAGAAACTCAAGAGCCCATGTTTAAATCCTGCCTCACATACACTAATCAGGGTTTCCTCCCCCTTTCTCAGCCCTGCACATTCTTTCCTTTCTGCAGTATGAGGGACTGTGCTTTGAACCCAGGGCCTTCATAATCTAGGCAAGTCTTCTATCACTACTTTTGTCCCCAGATGCTGTATGCATCTCTGTGTGGGTATGTGCACATGAGTACAGCTTTCAGTGACGGCCGGAGGAAAGCATCTAGCCCCTGGAGATAAGTTATAGGGGTTTGTGAATCACAAGTGGTAGGTGCTGGGAAACGAACTCCAGGCCTCTGTGAAAGCAATACTTGCTCTTCCATCTTTTCAGCCCATTGTTTCTATGTATCTATCTTTTTTCATTTGCACGTGTGTGTGAACACATGTGGAGGTCAGAGGAAAATTTTCAGGAGTGGTTCTCTGCTTCTACCATGTGGGTTCTAGGTGTAGAACTTACATTGTCAGTTGTCAGTTTTTGTTGCAATTGTCCTTACTTGCCCAGCCATCCTGCTGGCTTTGGATTTCTTTCTTTCTTTTTTTTCTTTTTTTTTTTTTTCCGAGACAGGGTTTCTCTGTGTAGCTTTGCGCCTTTCCTGGAGCTCACTTGGTAGCCCAGGCTGGCCTCGAACTCACAGAGATCCGCCTGCCTCTGCCTCCCGAGTGCTGGGATTAAAGGCGTGTGCCACCAACGCCCGGCTGGATTTCTTTCTTAACCTTACTGTTTTTTTTTTTTTTTTTTTTTTGACAGTGTCTCTCTACATAGCATTGTCTGTCCTGTAGACCAGGCTAGCCTCAAACTTACTGAGATCCACCTGCTTTTGCTTCCCAAGTACAGTATTTAAAGGCACTTGACACCTCACCTGGCCTTCAATTTTTATAACAGCAGTCAACACATGAAATACTGTGAATATTTAATCAATTATGGTGGCTGACGTTTAATGAATAGTAAGTTACAATTTTGACCCTGGGACTCACTCAACAAAGGAAGAACTATCTGTACAGTTACAGATGCGGGAAGCTTACTGGTGCCACTGATTATACATGTAGTCTCATTTTACTCACAAAGCCAAGGTTTAGTTAGGTTCTGTGCTTTCCAAGGTTATAAACCAATCATTACCAGGTAAGAATTCAAGCTGAGATTCATGGGATTCCAAAGCCATGCTTCTCAAATAGGAGCAATAAACTAATCATTGCCAGGTAAGCATTCAGCTGAGATTCATGGGATTCCAAAGCCATGCTTCTGAAAAGAAAAGGCAAGGCCTTCCAGCTTTCCTATTCTTTCTCTTGTCTAATCTCAATTTCCCAGCCCCAGTGCCTCTTCCAACAAACTCCCTAAAATCTCCAACTGTCTGGGGAGTGGAAGATAGGCGCAACAATGGAGAGTAAGAGAAACCTTGGGCAATGGAAGGATTCGCAGTTTGAGATTAGAACAGAAGAGAAAGGGATTTGGGCTGCCCACACCTTAAAAATGCCATCCGAGGATTTACACGAAAAGCAGTCTTCTTCCAGTGCTTCTAAACTATTGTCATACTACGACAGAAGATGGATTTTTTTCTTCTAATTTTCTAAGTTAGCACTTAAACTAGGTAGTTTTGAAGTTTTGAAAGGATTTGACTAGTTATGTCCACGCTACAGGTGCCAAGCAATCTTTCTTGGGAAGGGAATTCAGTAAAAACGTCAAAAGTACAAATGGACGGACCTCCTTTGTGTTTTGCCAACTGGTAAGAAAGTAACTACTAGTTTCTAGTGGAATTTTAACATTATTATTGTGTTGTCGGGGCGTGGGGCGGCAGTCTTGCAACTGTTTCTCTCCCGGAAGGCTACTTGATTCACAAAAACCAAACCGACCCGAGCCGAGAGGCACAAAGTGGCGACTGAGCTCGTGGTCCCGGACCCCGCACTGGCTTTGCGGGATCGGCACCGGAGGATGCCTGAGTCACCTTGTTCTGCGTTCCGGTTCTGGAGCCCCAAGGCCGACGCCGCCCGACCGGGACGCGTTCCGTCCCGCGCATGCGTCCCGCGTTCCGCTCTCGTCAACCCCCCTCGCTCCTATTCCCCCCTCCCACCCGCTCAGATGACGTGACGAGGCGAGGGCGGAGCCAGGGTCTGTGGCGGGAGTGGGGGAGGAACTGCGAGGTGTGCGTGGACGTCAGACTGGATAGCGGAAGGTCAGGGCGGCCCGGAGCGGAAGTGGGGCTCGGGAGCTTGTCCGCCATTGTGGGCCCGAGGAGCGGAGGGCGAGCGGGGACGAGCAGCGTGCAGGCGGCGAGCTCGGGCCCCCTTCCGCGATTCCCTAGCGCGAGCCCGCTTTCCGTAGTCCCCGCGATCGGCGGCGGCGGCGGCGGCTGGAGCAGAGCTTCGCGAGGGCGGCAGCCGACTGCTGTGAGTGCTCGCGGAGAGGCCCAGGCGGCGGCGGCGGCGGCGGCGGCGGCTCCTCCTCTCGGGTTGCGGTGAAGAATGTCAGCCACTAGCGTGGATCAGGTGAGGGAGCAGGGCCCCGGGCTCGGCGAAGGCCCGAGCCGCAGAGCTCCACCCTCGCGGGCGGCGCGGCTCCTCAGGCCGCCGCCGCCGGCCGGCCCCGTAACGGCGCCGCGGCTGCCGGGGTCGGGGCTGCCGCCCAGGTCCGGCGTGCGCGCTGGGCGGCTGAGCCTGCGGCCGGGGCCCGGCACCGCTCCGAGGGCCGGATGTCCCGGCGGCGGGCGCGGCGGGGCCCCGAGCAAGAGGCGGGCGCTGGGGGCGATGCAGAGGGGCGGCGGGAGGCCGACAGGCGGAGTGGCTGCGGAGGAGCTGGTGGGGTTCACTCCTACGCGGATTGTTCGGAATAACTTGTCTCCGAGAATGTCTCTGATTAACACACTTTTCTTTCCTCTCCTCCCCCCACTCCTCCCTTTACCACATCTTTCGTCTTGCTCCAGAGACCTAAAGGGCAAGGAAATAAAGGTGAGTTTGGTTATGATTTTTTTTTTTAAATCCTCAGAGGTTGCCTAGATGTTATTTTTAAACGGCGATAGGTTTCTTGCTTGTTTTTTGCTCTTCTTAAATATTAAATGTTAGGAAAACATCCGTCGCAGCTGAGACAGCCAACATTTAGGTAGTTTCTGGGTTTGAAGCTACGTTTGTAGAAACCGAGGTACTGCAAGAATAAACAGCTGTCTTGGTTGTATTTCAATTATCGTAATGGTATTTCTTTAGTTTTCTATTTTATCTTTGTTACATAACTTAGGTCACACAATTTTCTGCTTTTGTGTATAGTTAAGTGCGTTTTTAAAGTGAACATTCTGTTTGAAATGTCTGGTTTACATTGAAATTCTCATGGAGTTCTATGTCACATTAATGAAAATCATACGGTTCGGTTAATCACTGATTCCATAGAAGTTGCTTGCAAAGAGGCAACAACAGTACAGAACTCCTAACAGCAAATATGTAATCTTACTGTATAGCCCTGATTGCAAGGTGTGTCTCAATCTGGTATCTTACAAAAGCCCGAGAAGGAAATTATTTGTGCAGTTATTGCTAGTATTATATGATTTACTATTTAAAAACTACCACTAAAAGTAAGGCATTTAAAACATAAATGTAGCTTGTATTTATGCCTGTGGAACTAAGTAGTCAGCTGATTGAAACATTATGACATAAATCATGTGATATTAGTGTAGAACAATAACTCCTTTCTTGGGATGGTGCCAATTAAAGAACATTACAATGAACTATGTATTTATAACGTTTTTGTAGTGCCGGAAATGACACTAAATACAATTATACTTCCTGTTTTTTACCCCCAGTAATCAAGTACTGCTTAGAAAATAAGATCTATAATAGCCCTTTAGGTGTAAGTTTCATGTTTCTATTGATGATTTTAATTTTTTTCCTTGGGTTTTTATGTTGCAATGCTGGTTAATTAGAAAATAATTGGGTTCTTCGCAAAATAATTTCCTTCATGTTGTGCTACATTTTATATAAGAATTTGTATATATCAGATGCATTGTAGTGTGTTAGGTAACAAGCTTACTGCTTTATTTTAATTAATGATGTTTTTTTTTCAGCATATAAATATTTAGGAATTTTTAATTCATAGAATTTCAGTTATAATTATAAACTTCAGAATTAGAGGTTAATTTAAAATTAGTTATTAAACATTTGTAAATTTAAAAGGAATTTCTTTTTCTTTTTCGGCTTATCTGACCATCTGTGAAATCTATGGTCATTATTGCCTAGTGTAAACTATTTTATCCTAGAACTATGGGGAATGGCACTTTGCAAGGCTATTTGAAGTGCTAGGTGCTTTGTGTTACCTGTTTTAAGGTAAGTGACTTCCGTGAAGTTTTTTTTTTTTATATATATATAGAAATATAGACCATCTAGATTGGGTATTGTAAGCTTGTTCTATATTATCAAAGTTAGGTTTACTCAAGAATCACTTCATTTTGCCAAATGACTTCTTTGTTGTTATCACACTTATTTATAAATCACCTTACAGATAGAAGTGAGCCACAGACTGCATTACCTGGTGACTAAATTTTTTATATGACAATTTTTAATTATTAGTATCACTTCTGATTTAATATTTAGATACACATACAAATTGTGGTTTTGGGATAGTTCTTTTTTCTTCCAGTTTTTCTTTTACTCTTTTTGTTCAGTTTATAATTTTTTCTTAGGATAAGTCTGGGATTTCTTAAAGTCCTGGGTTCTAATACCACATAGAGCTACTGATTTACTAAGTTTGCTGAGCATATTGTACCTTTTTGTTAAAATTTCTCTTCTGTAAACAAAAAAAGCCAGTGACTATTTTTATTAGGATTATTGTAATTATAATAGCTTATTGCTCTAGTTACTATTTGTTGAATTATTTTTTATCCTCTTGAGGAGGAGAAGAAAAGCTACTGGTCCAAAAGTATTGGTATATTTAAAATCATGTAAGTTGATTTAAAATGATAGAAACCATAGTAAGCTTATAAATACTTTACAGGCCAAGTCAGGGCAACTTTTGTGTGTTTGAGAAAAGCTTCTGCCTTAGCTGACTTAATTTTAATTAGTGAAATTAATTGTCTTATAGTCTGTGCATCATTATCAAGCAGAAAGTATAACTTATTCCTGCTTTACAACTGTAAAGATAGGGTTAGTAATTTTGAATTCAGAGCTTAAGAACTATGTTCCTAAGAAGTTGGTATCAGTTAAAATTCTGAAACTAGCTGACTTAATATGATTTCTGAGATGCTATGTTTCTTTTCTGAATTACCTTTAGCTGATGTTCTTAGCCTAACACCTGGCTTTAGAGTCTATTTTTCTGCAAAGTGTTTTCAAGCATATCCTTAAGGCTTATTGTAGTAAAGGAATGAAAAGGAGTTCTGTTCAGTCTATTTGGGAAGACAAAAAAGCTTCTGAAATATAATTTCTAATTTTTCGGTTTACTTATTTTTACATTTTTATTTTCCTTTTTTTAACTAATTTTTTTTTCCTATATAAAATGTCAGAATTGCTTGTTATACTTGGCAAGATATTACCAAAGGATAGTTAAAATTTAAGGATAATTACTTGTTGGCCCATAATTTTCTTTATTAACAAGAACTTTGCTTGCTGTGTCTTCATTTGTGTGTCGGATGTCCTCTTGGGCCTTCCTCCTTCCTTTCTTTTGTCCCTTAAGTTTATATAAGTAAGCAACACGTGGAAATCAGTTTTCTTTCTCCTCCTCTTTCCTTCTGTAGGAGGGACATGTACACCATTTTATACAACTGCAGTTTAAAAGAATTAGGTTGAAGTTGGTTGTTTGAATGCTTCAGAAAAGTAGTGTATTTTGGCAATATTATGTTGTATCTCTTCTCTCTGTCCCCCCAAGAAATGATTTCAAAGCACCATACTATCATTATTTGGCTTCATATTATTAATCCTCACAACATTCCTGTAAGGAGATAGAGGGTATATGGTATTGTCGCTGTTTTTGTAGGTGGGAAAACATGATGCACACATCTGTTGACTTTCCTAACTTGATGTAGTCAGGACCAGAGCAGAGAATCACCTGGCTTCTAAGGCCCATGTTCTATCTTGATTTGACTTTGCTTCATAGGGCAGAGGAAACAGGCGAAGAATCATGTAAGTCATCTGTTCTTTTTTCCCCTGGAGAACTTTTACACAATATAGAAGTGGCTTAGATTTCATTAACTGTTCAGTGACTTTCAGTCTCCAAGACATTAGATTGCCCTTAAACAATGATCAACAACAACAACAACAAAACCCAGTTATTTTAAGAAAAATACGATTCTGAAATGAAAGAAACAGTCAATATCTTATTAGGAGCCTTTTAGTGAATACTTTTTTGATTATATAGCAGTATGGATTAGATAACCAAGAACTAATGGATGCAAGAGATAGAAACGATTGTTTTAGATACTGGCTGATATGCATACCAGTTTAGTAGTCCAGAAGTAGGAAACTTTTATTTATTTATTTATTTATTTATTTATTTATTTATTTATTTTTGTTCTTCAAGAAGTAAAAGATGGTGCATTGCCACTGTTGAGAAAGGAATAGTCAAACCATTGGGAAGCACAGGTGTAGCAGACTGTGGGACTGCAGTGGTTACCTCAGCCCTCAGATGGCATTGGGTATATCCTGTGGCACCCTCCTTTTTATTTTGTTAGTGGTGACAAACAGATTTTAATTCTGGGGCACATTTAGCTTAAGTCTAGCTCTAATGAAGACCTTATGAAATACAGTTAAATCTTATAAGTGGAGTCGGGATCCATTTGATCTTTGGGTCATAGAGATCAGCTTTGAAGGCTTCATGTTCAGAGTAGCTTTATTTTTGAACCATCTCTGATCATCACTGGATGGAAACAATGAAGGGATTTTACAGATCTTTGCTTATAAGCCACTGCTCACTAACATTACATTTTAGGAGATGTACACTTAGGGCAAAATTAGAGTTGATGCTCTGGATAAAATTAACCCCACATTAGTTGGCACTACTTTGTGATATAGTTTTGAGCAGTAGTTCTAAGAGATTGATATCCCTCAGAAATTGCTTTTTTTTCCATTTCATGTTCCAATAATAAATATTGATACCATATCAGATATTATCCCAGTAACCTTTGTCTGTTTTTCTGGTTCAGAAAAATTTTAGTTTTATTTGGGGTGTTGCAGTATTCAGTATTAATAAAGATTATTGAATATGGTCATTTAATACGAAGATGAAATGAAGTAGGCAGTGACTGAATAACCTGAATAGTCATCAGATTAGTGAGCTCAAATGGAGATCACCAGCCTCCTTGGTAGTAGACCTGAAATTGAATCCAGGAGGTGGCTTTATATGTACTCAGTCACTGCTGGGACAGTGTCCAAATATATTTTTTTCTTGACTACAGACACATTTTTTACAGTGTTTATGAAATAGCTTTTTAACTAGCGTGACATTCTGATTTATCCTCTAATTTGTTTTCTCATGTGTTTCATGAGTAATCATCATCATCTTTGGTGTCTTAATTGTTTTACTTTCATGTGAAAGTCTTATTTATTGGTGTTTGGATTTGAACTCAAAGCCTCTCAGTGCATGTTAACTTCTTCACCAGTGAGTTGTTACCCTCAGTTAGCCTTTGGGAATCAAGGTATGTGCACACACATGTATTAGAGAATCAGTCTTACATATTTGAATTAGAATACGTAAATAGCATACACGGGGTCTGGGTTGGCGCCTCCAGTACTGCCAAAAACCAAACCAAAACAACATAAGGCCATAGTCCACACTGGTTTTTAACCTTGTGATCCTTTTGCTTCTGCTTCTCAAGTGTTGTGATAACCAGTATGTGGTATCAGACTAGTCCTTTCTAGATTTTTCATAATCATGAATTTTAACCACTTTGACTTGAGAAATTTAAGTAATTACTGGAACTTTAGGTCATAAATAGTTACTAGAAGGCTGGGCCTGGTACTGTATACATGCCTGTATGCCCATTGCTTCACAAGCTGAAGTGGGAGGATTGAGAATTCAAGGTCAGCCTGCATAACATAGGAAGACCCAGTTTTGGTAAGAAAAAAATTCTTACCTTTATCAGATTATTAGACTTTTACAAAGTTAGGTCACATGCTCAAATAATATTGTCTACATCATTACTTAAAGTTATTTTAAAGTCACACAAAATTTTAGGAAGCCCTTTCCAACATTTGTGTGTTTCTTTGTTCACTACAGTGTTGAAATTGGGGTATTTAAGATTTTGGTCAGGGGGAGTGTATAGATCTGGCTTATATAATGTTGGACTTATGAATCACAGGATTTCTAAGTTTTCTGTGGCACACATTAAATATTTATTTCTAAAGGTTATCCTTAAGAGGGTTCTTAAAACAGCAAGGAATTCAGGATTATTTTTTGCGGAGTTGACTTAAAAATTTTAAAATGTTAGATTGTGCTATAAATTTTATAAGGATTACATTTCTAATACAAGTATGTTTTTTAGTTTCAGTACAAAATGGTTCGATTCATCAAAAAGATGCTGTAAATGATGATGATTTTGAGCCATACTTAAGTAGCCAGACAAATCAGGTAAGTTTTTTGTAGATTAAGATTTTAAGAAGTTAAACTTCTATTAGATTTTGCTAATTTTTCCAGATAGACATCTAATTGAATACAAGACTAATATAATGTGAATTAATCCATGTAGTTTGCCTATGTTTGGTAAATAACACTTGCAGGTTTATGGCAGAGAAGACTACTTTTGAGATTATAAGTAACTGAATGGGGTTCTAAAATATTTAAAGATGAACATCATTTTTATATATTATGCTTAGATTTTTTTTTTTTTTTTTGAGCTGAGGACTGAACCCAGGGCCTTGTGCTTGCTAAGCAAACACTCTACCACTGAGCTAAATCCCCAACCCCTTAGAATTTTTTAATATTAAGGTAGTTTAATCTTTTACTATTGCAGCCATGTTCTTTCTTCTTGTTTTTTTTTTTCTTTCCTTTTTTTTTTCTCTCTCTCTCTCTCAAGACAGGGTTTCAATGTGTAGCCTTGCCTGTCCTGAAACTCACTTTGCCCATTAGGCTGGCCTTGAACTCAGAAATCCACCTGCCTCTGCTTCCCAAGTGCTGGGATTAAAGGAGTGGTCTACTATCACCCAATACAGCCATGTATTTTTTTTTTTTTTTAAAGACTTATTTATTTATTATGTATACAGTGTTCTGCCTGCATGTATCCCTGCAGGCCAGAAGAGGGCACCAGATCTCATTACAGATGGTTGTGAGCCACCATGTGGTTGCTGGGAATTGAACTCAGGACCTTTGGAAGAACAAGCAGTGCTCTTAACCTCTAAGCCATCTCTCCAGCCCCACAGCCATGTATTTTTAACTAAAGCAAATTAAACTTAATTTACTGGAAAGTTTTACTAGATAATTATTTTTTGTTTTATAACTTTAGTTAAATGTATTTTCTTTTAAGACATGAATTTAAGTTACTGCAGTTTTTCATTTTGCAGTATTAGAGAATAGAATTAAGGACTTTATAAATACTTCTTTATTGTGGACATGGAGATTAAATACATATTATTAGTGCTCCCCCTCCCAATTCTGGGATTGGAATCTATGATGTTGTACTTGCTAAGTCATGTTCCACAATTAAGCTACATGCCTAGCCCCTAGTAGCTTCTGAGAAGTTGTTTATAAGGATAATTTAAATTCTAAGAAGCAGTAAAATAATGGTATTTGGTATTTAGACAAAATTTTTGCTGTCATGTTTATTGTTAAATTTGTGTCATTGGTCGAATCAAATTTTGAAAACACAATTTCAGCCTCTACCAGTTCATGAGGATATTCTGGAATGAAGTTTCTAGTGCTGTTTCTTTCACTTGTAAAAAGATATATGAAAAATGTACTCTGAAACTTTAACCTAGGTTTTTAAAAGTGTAAGAGGAAAAGGCACTAAGTGTTCCCATTGAATTGCACAGTTAGACAATTTGAACAAAAAGTTTCTGCTTTGTGGATTGTAGACTTGATTTGTAGCTTATAGAAGTGATGGCTTTGCTCAACCTCATCTACCTGTTGGTCATTTCTCTTTATCCACTTTTCTTTGTGTGCTGGCTTAAATTCTTACCATACATTGGAGAGGAATAAATAAATGAGGAGGAATGAAAACAAGTGGTAGAATTTGTGAATGCTTGGCAGGAAGGAGTAGAAAAAAATGTTAGCATTTGCCTTTCCACAGTACCAAAAATGATTACTTCTAACAAGACTTGCATTTTAAGAGCAATAACAGTTTAGAATGTTGGAAACTAGGTTTATTGTATAGAAAAAAAGTGGAAATTTGTCCCAAATCTTAAAGATAAGTTATATAAATAAGGTTTTAAATAATTCAGAATTTCTTAGCTGAACTGTAAAATTAAAATAACTCAAGAGTATTGTCAGTTTAGTGGAAACTGAATATATTGCTGGAATATCTCAAGTAATCATGATTGACAGACTTTATAAAGTTGTGTAAATACTCAAATATTTAATGAATTAGTTCCTTGCAGTGCTGATCTAACTAAAGTAGTTATTCAGTTAAAATTCAACTTGATAAATTGTGAGGTTCTTGTTAAGATTTATTTTTATGTGTATGTGTATGATTGTAAGTTGGGTGTGTGTATGTGGGTCCTGCAGAGGCCACAAGAGGGTGTTGGATCTTCTGGACCTGGGATTTATAAGTTGTGAGTTGTTCAAGGTGGGTTCTGGGACACGAAGAACAGGAAGGCTCTTAACTGCTGAGCCACCTCTCCAGCTCTACGTATTTTTAAATGTGTTTTTTAAATTAATCTCTTTGTGCAATTTCAAAAGTTTTAAGTAACAAAAATGAATCATCTGGTGGGAAAGGTGTTTTAAACTTTTGACTGATGATTTAAATTGTTTTATATGCTTAGATCTAATTCATAGCAGCTAACTCTAGGATTGTGCTAAAAATGTTGTTGGCTTTACTCCTCTGGCAGCATACTTCTTCCATTTTATAGTGTTTTATTTTGTAAAGGAGGAAGGAAACAGATCATTGATTCCCTGAGTCCAGGTTTCTTGTTTCAGCTGCCCTTTTTTTTTTTTTTTTGGTTTTTCAAGACAGGGTTTCTCTGCGTAGTTTTGCGCCTTTCCTGGAGCTCACTTGGTAGCCCAGGCTGGCCTCGAACTCACAGAGATCCGCCTGGCTCTGCCTCCTGAGTGCCTTTTTGTTGAAGATGCCATGTAACTTGCAAATACATTTAAAGAGGAAGTTGGAATACTGATGTTACCTGTGCTCAGTGTTGGCGTTTTGTGTTTCCAGATTCTTGGCCATTTATTCAGAGAATTGAAATTAAAACCCACACTGATTTGCAAAAGTAGCAGGGAAATTTTATTTAAAGCAAAGCGGTAGAAAAATTTAGCATGTACTTCAAGGGAGCAACCAGCCACCTGAGTGAAAATATTCAAGGCCTCAAGTTGCTGTCTGGGTTCTCTCTTCAGGAGGTCTAAAGGAAGGATGGGCTGATTGCTAAGGTTGTAGTTTGAATGGTTCTCTACTTTGATTGATTGATTAGGTCATACAATAATTTTTCCATTGTGCATATTCCTTCCCATATGCATCTAATTTTAGTCATATACAGAGGAATAAAGTGGATTTAGAGTATAATTCCTAAAAAAGATGCAGTTTTGTTTTACTGTTCATGTATACCAAACCAGCCCTGGCTGGATCCGTCCTCTGATCTTCAGACTAGAATGCATTGAGAATACTTTTGAATACAAACTTGCTGAGTTTAATTGTTAGAGTAAAAACTTGTTCCCTTTTTCAGAGAGATACCTTCATGTAGGCCCCTGTGGGTGGGACTCTGAGGTTGCTGATTGCATTGATTGGAGAGGAGTGTGTACATATGTATATTACTAGAAGAGGGGTATATACGTACCACAAGCCAAGTGGAATCCTGAGTCATTCAGTCAGCCCCTGTGTTTTTCCAGTGGAGGCTTGGGAAAATAATTACATTTGAGTTTTATTCTGTTTTGGCATCATGTGCCATTGGATGTGATTTTTTTTCCACTGGCGTTTCAGTAACTACCAAGCCACAGACCAAAATCCAAGTCTGATTGTGTGATCGTCAATACTAACTAAAAAAAAAATTACCTGCCAGATGTGATGGTGTACTTAGCACTTAGGAAGAGGCAAGAGGATCTCAAATTCAAGGCTGACTGGGATACATAGTTAAGTTGAGTTTAGCTTGCACTGCATAGCAAGATTGTCTCCTAAAAATCAAAACAAAAAATAAAGCCCACATAAAACCGCTACTACAGTTTCACAGAAGTGGTTCTATTTGTCATGAGTGCATTTAAAATGACTTGCATACTTGATCTCCTCTTTAGTTAACATTGCCCATCCTTGGGAAATAAGACTTATTTTCTGGAGATACAAATGTTTTCTTGATTTCTTAAAGAAAAAAAAGTAATTACCCTAATCTTTGTATTTGTCATGCATGTTTTTTTTTTTTTTTTATGAAAAGCCTCAGAGTCATCACTCCATGAAGTTTTATATTTCTGAGTTAGTTATTTGCTGATGTGTTTTGTTTTACTTTCTATACATGAGTATAATACCAGTTAAGTTGGAGGGTTAGTTCTTGTTGCTGGATTGTGGAGTGCTCCAGTACAAAGAATGAGTTCTTTATCTTTCTATTTCTAGTCACTGGTGTGATGGTATCTGGCAGGTCAAGGGATTCATGAAATATATATTAAGTGGATGAATGTGTTAGGATATTTGGTAGGATTACAGAATGAAGAATTACAGTTGATGAAACACAGTTTTGTTATATTTAACAATTTTATGATTGTGTTTTGACACTCTCACTGTATAGCCCTGGCTGGCTTTACCCTTAAGACTCTTCTGCCTTAGTCTCTCAGGTACTGGTATTCTTGCCTTGACAGTGTTTTTGCACTGCATTGCATTGCAAAAAATCTCAGTTTTTGCAATGAACAATAGAAGAAAGTAAATATTATCATTATAGATACAGTGAAAATCACTAACCCATTCATTAATTCCAGAATCAGGAGAGCTTTTTGTTTGTGTGTGTTTGAGATTGGGTTTGGTGGTATATGTAGTTCACATTAGGTTTGGCTCTGAACCCATCAGTTTCCACATGTATTAGGATCATAGATGTGTGCTACCATTCTGGGCTTGGAAATTGGGAGTCAGTCTTTGAAGTACTTGGGTACTTTTTTTGTTGACCTGTTCATTTTCTGAGACAGGGTCTCACCATGTTTCCCTGGCTGTCCTGGAACTTCTTCTGTAGACCAGGCTGGCCTCGAACTCAGAGATCTGCCTGCCTCTTGAGTGCCGGGATTAAAGGTGTATACTACCACTGCCTGGGCAACATCTCCATTTCTTAATGTTTTTCTTTTTAATAAATATTTATATTCTCTGAGAATTTCGTAGGATTTTTTTTTTTTAATCATTTTTAGCTTTGTCCCTCAACTCTTCTTAGGTTCAACCTCCTTAGCTTGTTTTAAAATTGAATCTTATGTCTTGTTTAAAATTTTTTTATTCATTTAAAAATGTTACAGACTTATAATTTATTTTTAAGTGGATCAGCATTCTCATTTATAAGTATTTTTTAGTTTTCTTTTAGAACTAAAATTTATATAAAAGGTGCAAAATCCAAGTGCACCTGTGACCGAATCCCGTGTCCAAATATAGACCATCTTTCATTAAAAATTTTCAGTTCTTGAGTTTAATTTTGTATTGACCTCCAGGGACATTTTGAGGATTTTTTTCTTACATGAATCAGATGTTTAGAGTTACACATATTTATAAGGTTATGATTCATGGATATATAACATGGAATGATTATATCAAGGTAGTTAAACTATACCTTAAATAGTTCTAACAATTTCTTTATGCTGTGGACACTTGAAACTTTTACTATTACTTGTTTTGGAATGCACTAGATAGAAACTATATTTGTCATGCTTTGGCTTTATTATACATTGGTGTCACTATATTCTGTTCTCATTGTTTTCCTCCTGTTTTTTCTTTTCCCCCCTTTCCCTGGGCAGTTCCTTTCTGTTCTGCTTTCCCATTTACACACATTCTTTTACCTCTTCTATTTCCTACTTCTATTAAGTAATCTTTTTGTCCTCATTGGTTTTCTTTGTGATACAAGGTCAGTCAGTCTACAGTCTACCCCCACTCACTTTGTGTGTGTGTGAGAGAGAGGGGGGCGGGAACAGGGGGGAAGGAGGGAGGGAGGGATGGACGATGTAGTAGTACTAAAATATCTAAGTTTTCAATAATAAGCTCTTTAAAAAACCGGAAATTTGTTCCAGATAGTATTTGTGATGTTACTGTGATAAGTTTATATTAGCATTTCTTTTTGTGGGGTCAGGACTTGAGCACCAGGGCCTCTTGTACTCTAATTAGTGCTACGCCATTGAACAAGGTCCCCCAGCTTTTAATATAAAATCTTGGACTTTATATCTTTCTATATAAATGAAAAGCCAGCCTCAATGGTACTGACCCCTGAGAGAAAATACTGACTGATGAGGTAGGTTTTTTCCCCCCTACCTTTCATGATTTTACAAATCCTAAAACTTTGTTCTGAGCTTCAGATATCGAACATAAAGACTGAGAAATCTGTTATTAAATGTATTTATTTATTTTTCATCAATAGAGACTCTGGTGAAAATCAGGGAATCACTTCAAAGACAATTCCTTTTTTATTAATGTGTCTTTCTAAGAAAACATTTTATTTTATATTTTTAGCAATATAAAATATAATAAGAGAAAACAAAAATCATTATATTGAAGTTGGACAAGTAACCAACAGAAGGAAAAGAGCCCCAAGAGAAAGCACAAGAATCAAAGACCCATTCGGTCACACACTTAGGAATCCCATAAAAATACTAAAGTGAAAGCTTTAATTAATTAATTTTAAAGATTTATTTATGTATACTGTCTGCATGTATGCCTGTAGGCCAGAAGAGGGCGCCAGATCTCATTACAGGTGGTTGTGAGCCACCATGTGGTTGCTGGGAATTGAACTCAGGACCTCTGGAAGAACAGCCAGTGCTCTTAACCACTGAGCCATCTCTGGAGCCCCCCCGAAAGCTTTAATTTATATGCAGAGGACCTGGTGTAGGCCCATTTAGGCCCTGTGCATGCTGCTTCAGTCTCTGGAGTTAATAGCAGCCTTGCTTAGTTGATATAGAAGGCCTTGTTCTGTTGTCTTCAATCACCACTGGTTCCCATACTCCTTCCATCTACTCTTCCTTGGGGTTCCCTGAGCTCTGAGGGGAGAGAATTGATGGAGACATAGCATTTAGGGCTATGTGTTCCAAGTTCCCTCTCTATGCATTATGTCTGACTGTGGATATTTGTTCTCATCTGCTACAGGAAGACAGACGCCTCCCTGATGATGGCTGAATAAGGCATTGATCTATGAGTATAGCATACTATCATAGGAGTCATTTTATTGTTACTTTTTTTGTTGTTGCTTAGACTAGTAGTATTTGGTTTTACCTTAGGTCTCTGGACTATCTTGTCTCTGGTTTTTGGTCACCTAAGCAGTGTCAGGTATGGGTTCTGTCTCATGGAGTAGGCTTTAACTCAAACATTGGTTGGTTACTCCCACAAGCTTTGTTCCACCATTGCCCTAGCATATTTTTCAGGCAGGAAGATTGTAAAGTTTTGTGGCTGGTTTGGTGTTTACGTTTCACTTTTGGTAGCCTGCAGAGTATCTTTCCATACCAAAGACCCTAGAACATGGGGGTTAAGGTTCTGTGTAGGCACCAGCTCGCCTTTCTATGTTCAGTGAGTTGTGTGGGTGTTGTCTTCATCAATGGGGACTTGTTGTTAGTTTGTGGAGAGCAACCTATTGTCTTGGCAACAGCCTGGGTTGTTTGGGGATTTCCATGGGACCCTTATGGCCAACAACTCAATTGGATGAAACCCAGTCCTGGTATTGGAAGCTTTGTGGTGACAAGAGATGGCCAGTTGGGACTCTGTCTTCATTATTTGGAAACTTCATTAGAATTGGCTTAATATATTTTAGGAAGTTTCCACTGCACTAGGTTTCCCTACCTCTTCTCAAATGCCCCTCAGTTCTGTCTCTCCCTACATTCTCTCCCTCAGCCCCATATCCCCTTCCCCTCACCAACTGATCCTCCCATTCTACTCTCACCCCCTAGTCTACCCATACAATCCATCCTATTTCTACCTCTAGGGAGGTGTGTTCCCTCTGGACCCTTTGTCTATACCTAACCTCTCTGGGTCTATGGATTGTAGCTTGATTATTGCTTTTTTAATGGCTAATATCTATATATAAGTCAATGCACTATATTTATCTTTTTTGTTCTAGGTTACCTCACTTGGTGATCTTTTTTTTCTAGTTCCACCCATTTGCGTGCAAACTGCATGATGTCATTTTATTTTAATAGCTGAGTAATACTCCCTTGTACAAATATACCACATTTTCTCTATTCATTCTTTTGTTGAAGGATGCCTAGGTCATTTCCAGTTTCTGGCTATTATGAATAGAGCAGCAGTGAACGTACTTGAGCAAATGTTCTTGTGGTGTGCTGGAGCATCTTTTCTGTATATGCCCAAGAGTGGTATGGTGGATCTTGAGGTAGATCATTTCTCAACTTTTTGAGGAATTGCCTTATTGATTTCCATGAGGGCTTTACAAGTTTGCTCTCCCACCAGCAGTGTGGGAGTGTTTCCCTTTCTCCACATCTTTGCCAGCATGAGCCCACTTGTGTTACTGATCTTAGCCATTCTGACAGGTGTAAGATGGAAACTCAAAGTAGTTTTGAGTTGCATTTTGCTGATGGCTAAGGATGTTGAACATTTCTTTTAAGTGTTTCTCAGCCACTTGAGATTGCTCTATTGAGAATTCTTTGTATATATCTATTCCCCATTTTTTAATTGAATTATTTGTTTTTTTATATCTAGTTTCATAAGTTCTTTATATATTTTGGATATTAGTGCTCTCTCAGCTGTGGAGTTGGTAAAATCTTTCCCATTCTTTAGGCTGCCATTTTGTCCTATTAACGGTGTCCTTTGCCATGCAGAAGCTTATCAGTTTCATGAGGTACTGTTTACTAATTGTTAGTTTTACTGCCTGTGCTAATTCTGTTCAGAACATTTTTCTCTGTACCAGTGTTTACCTGATCTTGATTTAACTTTGGTAAGGGGTACCTTTTTAAAGTGTGTCCTTGTGATTCTCTAAATTTTCTTGGTATCTGTTGTTATAATCCCCCTTTTTTCTAATTTTATCAGAAACAAAATTTTATCAGGGTAAGTTTGTCAATCTTAACTAATTTTCTCAACGAACCAACTCTTTGTTTCTTTGATTCTTTATTTTTCTCTTTGTATGTTTCTCTTCTATTGATTTCAGCTCTGGGTTTGAGACTATCTAACAGTCTCCTCCTTTTGGATGTGATTTCATGTGTTCTAGAGCTTTTGGTGCTCTGTTAAGTTGCTAGTATGAGATCTCTTGCTCTGTGGGACAATCTTTCTATACTCTATGATTATATGTTGCTCCCATTGGTTAATAAATATGCTTGGCTGCTTTGGCCCATGATAAGGCAGGATAGAGGCAGGAGGGAAATCCAAGCAGAGACAGGGAGAAGAAGGGCAGAGTCAGGAGACACCATCTAGCTGCCCAAAGAACAAGATGCCAGCAGACTGTTAATGCAATGGCCACGTGGCAAAATATAGATTAATAGGAATGGTTAATTTAAGATGTCAGAGCTAGCTAGCAATATGCCTGAACCATAGACCAAACAGTTTGTAATTAATAGTAAGCCTCTGTGTGTTTATTTGGGACTGAACAGCTGCGGGACACAGAAAATTTCTGGCTACAATCTCTCCACTTTTTTTTTTAAACCTAGGCATTTAGTGCTATGAACTTGCCTTTCATTGTGTCCCAAAAGTCTAACTGTGTTGTGTATTCATTTTCATTCAATCTAGAAAGTCTTTCATTTCTTTTTTCTGTTTTGATCCATTTTTTCCTTCAGTAGAGAGTTGTTCAGTTTCCATGAGTTTATAGACTTTTGTTTCTGTTATTGAAATCCAGCTTTAATCCATGGTAGTCTGATAGGATGCAGGGTGTCATTTCGACTTTCTTGAATCTGTTGAGACTTGCTTTGTATCTGAGTATGTGGTCAATTTTGCAGTAAGCTCTATAAGGTGCAGAAAAGAAGGTATATTCTTTTGAGTTCGGGTGAAATGTTCTGTAGATATCTGTTAGGTTCATTTGGTTTAAAAAGTCTGTCAGCTCCAGCATTTCTCTACTTTTTGTCTGGATTACCTGTCCATTAGTGAGAGTGGGGTATTAAAGTCTCCCAACATCAATAAGTGAGGGTCAATATGTGATTTAAGCTCTGGTTGTGCTTTTACAGATTTGGGTGCTCTTGTGTTTAGGGTATATATGTTAAGAATTCAAATGTCATCTTGGTGGATTTTTTCCATTGAGTATGTAGTGTCCTTTCCTATCTTTTTTGATTACTTTTGGTTTGAAGTCTATTTTGTAAGATACTAAAATGGCTACACCAGCTTGACTCTTAGGTCCATTTTCTTGATATATCTTGGTATATCCCAACGCTTTACTCTGATGTAGTATCTGTCCTTGGTGCTCAGGTGTGTTTCTTGGATGCAGCAGAAGGTTGTATCCTGTTTTTCATCCATTCTGTTAATGTGTGTCTTTTTATTGGGGGAAATCAGTTCATTGATACTGAGAGAGATTAATGACAAATGGTTGTTGATTCTCGTTATTTTCTTATTCTTGTTTTTGTTGGTAGTGGTGGAGGAGAGAGAGTTTCCCTTTTGATTTTGCTAGTCTGAGATTATTTCCTGTGTTTTCATGGTTGTAGTTAACCTCCTTAGCTTGGAGTTTTCCTTCTAGAACCTTCTGTAGTGCTAGATTTGTTGATAAATACTACTTAAATTTGGCTTTATCATGGAATCTTATTTCCTCCACCCATGGTAATTGAAAGTTTTGCTGGGCATAATAGTCTAGGCTGGCCTCTGGTTTCTTAAGAGTCTACAGCACATCTGTCCAGGCCCTCTGGCTTTTAGAGGCTTCATTAAGAAGTTAGGTGCAATTATAATAGGCTTATTTCTTCTGTATGTTTATTGTTTTGATGATTATGTGCTGAGGGGACTTTTTTTTCTGGCCCACTCTATTTGGTATTCTGTATGCTTATACCTTTATAGACATCACTTCCTTTAGATTAGGAAAACTAGATTTTGTTGAAAATATTTTGTGTTCCTTTTGGCTGGGTTTCTTCGTCATCTTCCTGTTTTTCTTAGATTTGGTCTTTGCATGGTGTTCAGATTTCCTGGATGTTTTGTCTTAGGAGTTTTTTAGATTTAACATATTTTTTGACTAATTATCCATTTTTTTTTTCCTGTCATACCTTCAATGCCCGAGATTCCGTGTTCCAGCTCTTGTATTCCATTGGTGAAGCTTGCCTTTGTAGTTCTATTCAAATTCCTAAATTTTTCATTTCCAGAATTCCCTCAGTTTGGGTTTTCTTTACTCTCTTTCCATTTTCAGGTCTTGAACAGTTTTATTTCTTTCTTTCTGTTTATTATTGTTTTCCTGGATTTTTTTTAAAGGGATTTATTCATTTCTCCTTTAAGGACTTATATTCCTAGTCATATCGGCTATTTTGAGTTCTTTTTTTCAGCTGTGTTGGAATATTTAGGGTCTGCTGTGGTAGGGTTCTGGGCTCTAGTGAAGACATTTTCCTGGTTGTAATTGTGTTTTTACCTGGCATCTGCAATTGGGATGATTACAGATCTATCTGTATCTGGTGCTGATATCTGGTTTTGTCTTTGTTGTGTGGGTGTTTTGTTCCCTTGGTTTCTGTTTCCTCTCTGGATTTTAGGAGAGTGTGATACCTGTGTGTTGCTTGGTAGGAAATTTTCTGTTTCTTTGCCTGCTCAGTTGTGTTCCCAGGAAATGCTTGTTGGTATTGGAGACTGGGATAATTGGATGAGTTGGGTAAGGAAGGTTGGAGGAGTAGATATTTTGTGATCCTTTGGCAATGGAATCAGAGGAAAGGGAGACTGCAGCAGGTCGTTACATACAGAGCTGGAGATGAGACTGGGGGATTGGATCTGGAAGAGCAGAAAGAGAGGTGAAAGTCAGCTTTCCTGGCAGGAGTGGCCTTTGGGTTAGTGGCCTATTGGGTAAAGTAGGGGGTGGGATTCAGAGGGGAACATTTTAGGAGGAAGAGGTTAGAAGGGGAAAATTTGTGAGATCTACCAGAGATGATTTTGTCGGGGGAGGGGTGGAGAGGCAGAGAAGGCTGCTTTTGAAGGTGTTTTGTTGTAGAGCTGTTGTGAGACTGGGGGATTGGGTCTAGAAAAACACATTAAGAGTCAAAGATTTGCCTTAAAGACATTTTTGGGGAATACCTTATTTTTAGGGAAATTTTAGAGTATTTTTTATATTGATTTGTAACAGTTTGGGGTGTTTTTTTCTCATTAGTAAAACTTGCTATTTTTAATTTTGGGAAAATTTAAATGTACAGTTATTTAATATGCAAACTGAAGCTTGATTTTTTTTTTATTGTAGTAATGAAAAAATTGCTGTTTCTATAGTGAAAAATTTCTGATCCATAAAGTTAAAAGCATGGCGGTTCATAGCTATTGTCTCAGCACTTAAGGCGTGAAGGGAAATCATGGTATTGAGGCCAGTCTGAGAGCATGAAGAGTTAGAAGCCAGCTTTGGCTACATATACATAGCAAGACCTTGTCTCACGTTTTAAATGGGTAGTCAGAATTTGATAAGTAGTGAACAGCATAAGAGAAATGGATTTCTTAGTATCATATCCTTAAGCCAAGATTTAAAAAGAATTATTCTTTCCCAATCATTCTCTTGTTCTCTCTCCTTCTCTTGTGTATGCGTGCATACACACACACACACATACACACACACAAACCTTTGAGGATATTTCCCCCTGTTATCTTCTTATTCCCTTCCTCTCCTATCCAGTCTCCTCTTAGCAAGCTCCCCTCCTTTCATGTCCTTTTGTGTGTAAGACCTACTTCATTTAGAGTTGCTTGCATGAGAGCTTGGGTAGAGGATTCCTGTCCCCCAGCAGCCATTATCTTCCTATAACTCCTTTTGAGAGGCCTTATGAATGGTCCCTTCCCCATCCATGATACAATGCTCTGGGCCTAAGTCTTGTGCAGCTCTTGTTTAGATAGCCACTGTTTCTGAGAGTTCCTAAGTATAACAGCTATACCATGTCTAGAAGATAATTTTTTCCCAGTGTTTTTTATCCTCTGGCTATTAGACTCTCTGCATTCTCTTTTCATAGTATTCTCTGAACCTTAAAGAGGGTGATACAGATAACCCATTTAGTGCTAAGCTCTCTTCACTTCTTAGCACTTGGACCAGTTAGGAATTCCCTGTATTAACTGCCACCTGCTGCATATAAGCTTCTCTGACCAATGCTGAAAGCATTATTAATTTATGAGTATAAACATTTTGACACCATATCCATTTAGAAAAGGAACAATAGTAGGTTCCTCTTTAGGGCCTATGACCTCCCCTGCCATGGTCTTTTGACCAGGTTTACAGTACTACATATAAATTCTTGCTGTGGTGCAGACCTAAAATCTACCCAAGCAGCAAGCTGTTGATTTTTTTTATTGTAGTAATGAAAAAATTGCTGTTTCTATAGTGAAAAATTTCTGATCCATAAAGTTAAAAGCATGGTGGTTCATAGCTATTGTCTCAGCACTTAAGGTGTGAAGGGAAAATCAAGGTATTGAGGCCAGTCTGAGAGCATGAAGAGTTAGAAGCCAGCTTTGGCTACATATACATAGCAAGACCTTGTCTCACGTTACCCCTCATAACAGTCATGCCAGTATTGCACCGTTGAGTGCTTCTTGCTTGGCAGGTTGGTATTGTAGCTTGAAAGGTCCAGAGATGGGTGCACACTTAGTGCCTTTTCTCCCATAAGATCCAGTGTCTTCTGACACCTATAAAAGCTATCAAGCAGAGAGGAAGAGAGGAAGCTTCTAATTTATTTCCCTCTTGATTTCTTGATTACTGCAACTAAAAGTGTATGGTCTCTTCAATAGTGGGGTCTTATCATCTAGTTCTGATGGGCAACCAAAGAGCTATAGCAATAGCCTGTATTGTTTTGAGGGCCTCTGGGGTCTCCCTGATTGGCAATGGGATTTTCTTTTAAAAAATGTGTGACTTCTGGGAGCAGCAATAAGATAAAGAGGATATTTTATTGTATTTCATTTTAAAAATAGAGGAGAGTAAAACAGTTAATTGTGTTTAATGGTGTAAGCATAATCTTGATTTTTATTTTCTTCTCAGATATAGCATTTCTACATTTTGTTTTTTCTTAAGTACAAAATTTAAGTGGCCAAACTTGATTCCATAAAGATTGCAGTTTAATTCCTCTATTTGACATACATTCTGGATTTGTTTAAGTCTAGTGTGTACATTATAATTTAGTGCCTGTAAAGCTTACTAGCATTTTGTAGAAATTTCAGAATTTTTTTTTTTTTTTTTTTTGGTTTTTCGAGACAGGGTTTCTCTGTGTAGCTTTGCGCCTTTCCTGGGACTCACTTGGTAGCCTAGGCTGGCCTCGAACTCACAGAGATCCGCCTGGCTCTGCCTCCCGAGTGCTGGGATTAAAGGCGTGCGCCACCACTGCCCGGCGAAATTTCAGAATTTTAAAACTGGGACAAAAACCCAATCTTTATTTTACTCCTATACCTTCTGCCTAAAAATGCTATAATTTTTAATATTTTTAAAATTATTCATTGCTGACATAATCCTAGCACATAATCCTAGCACTTAGCACATAATCCTAGCACTTAGCAGAAGCAGGAGTATTGTTAAGATTGAGGCCAGCTGGGCAGCAAGACTGTCTTAAGGGTGATGGTACTCATCTGTAATATTTCTGCTGATAATATTGATTTGAAATTTTAATTGTGTGGAACAAATACATCTCTTTTCCATTCACCTAAAACTGCTCTCAGTCTTTCATCTAACCTTTTTCTCTTTTCCGTTTAAGTGAACATTTCACTACTGATTGTGGTTTTCTGTTTTGCAGAATAACAGCTATCCACCAATGTCAGATCCATATATGCCTAGTTACTATGCTCCATCCATTGGATTTCCATATTCTCTTGGAGAAGCAGCATGGTCCACGGCTGGAGACCAGCCTATGCCGTATCTGACAACCTATGGACAAATGAGTAATGGAGAACATCATTACATACCAGATGGTGTTTTTAGTCAACCAGGGGCATTAGGAAATACCCCTCCATTTCTTGGTCAACATGGATTTAACTTTTTTCCTGGTAATGCTGATTTCTCTACATGGGGGACAAGTGGATCTCAGGGACAATCAACACAAAATTCTGCTTATAGTAGCAGTTATGGCTATCCACCTAGTTCTCTTGGGAGAGCTATTACTGATGGACAGGCTGGATTTGGCAATGATACTTTGAGTAAGGTGCCTGGCATTAGTAGTATTGAGCAAGGCATGACAGGACTGAAAATTGGTGGTGACCTGACAGCTGCAGTGACAAAAACTGTAGGTACAGCCTTGAGCAGCAGTGGTATGACTAGCATTGCAACCAATAATGTGCCCCCTGTGAGCAGTGCAGCACCTAAACCAACTTCTTGGGCTGCTATTGCCAGAAAGCCTGCCAAACCTCAACCGAAACTTAAACCCAAGGGCAATGTGGGAATTGGGGGTTCTGCTGTGCCACCACCTCCTATAAAACACAACATGAATATTGGAACTTGGGATGAAAAGGGGTCAGTGGTAAAGGCTCCACCAACCCAACCAGTTCTGCCTCCTCAAACTATAATCCAGCAGCCTCAGCCATTAATTCAACCACCACCATTGGTGCAAAGCCAACTGCCTCAACAGCAGCCTCAGCCACCACAACCACAGCAGCAACAAGGACCTCAGCCACAGGCTCAGCCTCACCAAGTGCAGTCTCAACAGCCACAGCTGCAGAATCGCTGGGTAGCTCCTCGGAATAGGGGAACCGGCTTCAACCAGAACAATGGAGCGGGCAGTGAAAACTTTGGTTTAGGTGTTGTACCTGTTAGTGCTTCACCTTCTAGTGTAGAGGTGCATCCAGTGCTGGAAAAACTAAAGGCCATAAACAACTATAATCCCAAAGACTTTGATTGGAACCTGAAGAATGGACGTGTGTTTATAATTAAGAGCTATTCTGAGGATGATATCCATCGTTCTATCAAGTACTCTATCTGGTGTAGTACTGAGCATGGTAATAAGCGTTTGGATGCAGCTTACCGTTCTCTGAATGGTAAAGGTCCACTCTATTTACTCTTCAGTGTGAATGGCAGTGGACATTTTTGTGGAGTGGCTGAAATGAAGTCTGTTGTGGACTATAATGCATATGCTGGTGTCTGGTCTCAGGATAAGTGGAAGGGCAAATTTGAAGTTAAATGGATCTTTGTCAAAGATGTTCCCAATAACCAATTACGACATATTCGCTTAGAAAATAATGACAACAAACCAGTAACCAATTCAAGGGACACTCAAGAAGTACCCCTAGAAAAAGCAAAGCAAGTGCTTAAAATAATTGCTACTTTCAAGCATACCACCTCAATCTTTGATGACTTTGCACATTATGAAAAGCGTCAAGAGGAGGAGGAAGCCATGCGAAGGGTAAGTAAGAATCCAGTCATTTTTGTGTGAAGATTCATCTTCATGGGTGGAGTGTATTGAATGGCATCCTTTTTATACCTCTTAATATTATAGTTTATGCACTTTATTCTGAGAAAAGTCAAAAGCTTAAGAAACATAACTCTAAACTACCTCAAATCCACAGCCCTTCTAGTCACTGTTCTTAAATATTAGTTTTATGAGAAAATACATTTAAAATTTGGAGCACTATTTTCAAATAAATGTCTGCTATTGCTTTGTTTCATGAGAAAGGTGGTGTGTGTGTGTGTATGTGTTTGTTATGTAAAACTATAGTATATATTTTATAGGACCAAAATGTGTAACAAAATAGAACAAGAATTAGGAAGGGAGATCCGAAGGTCATGACCTTTAGAATTAGATCTGTAGCATTTGATTTTCTCATGTTAACGCTCTTTCTGTGAGACTCGGGGAGACTTTCTGAATTTACATATATTTGTATATGACTGGAATGTCCCAAGGTAAGACAGGCTTGAGTTGCTGTCTCTTCAGAACTAAACATCAATTTGGGGGCCTGATTTTAGATGTAAAGAGAATGGGGAGGGTAGGAAATGAATTTTTTTTTCCATAAAAAGTACACTTAAGGTTCTTTTGAACACAGGCAAGAGTAAATACATTTGCTGTGGAAATATTTGTGGGAAACTTAATGTTAAGGCACACACTTCTGTCTTCATGAAAACACAGCAGTGATTCATTTCGATGTACGATCTCAAATATATTATGGCTTCTTACGTGTGTGCAGAAGAGGAAATGGCTTCAGCTAACATTGAGTGAGCACTCTGGTGAATTTTATTGAGATAAGGATCTGTAGTAGTTTCCAAACCTGAAGGCTCAGAAGTACTTATTGGAGTGTTTGTAAAACATACCCCTTTATGGATTTGATAAGGACTTCAGTTATATTTCTGACAAGCACCCTAGGTGATCCTGGTGCCAGTCTTTGCTGTGCTGAACTGTTAGAAACTTGGCTTTGGGGTGATTCAGAGCTGTTCAAATGAATTGCTAAATAGAGTTTTCGCCTAGTTAAATGTGGGAAGTGAGGGAAATAATAGGATCAGAAGTTGTCAGGGAGTCTTTTTAGTTTAGCAGGTAAGTAATAGATTGTAATTGCTACTATGAGACAGTGGATCTGAGAACAATTTGGAATGTGGACAGTGTGATGTGGGTAAAGATGTTGTTTTGGGATATGCTTATTTTTTATGATCTTTGAAAAATAGAGGTAGAGCCTTCCTTGATTTAGACAGTTGAGATGGGAATCAGACTTGGGGTTTTTGTTCTTCCATGGCTGCGCCTGTTGAAATGGGATGAGATTGTCCGGGAGAAAAGATATGACAAAGAAATACTTATAAGATTTTTCATTCTTCTACTACAAGTACATTTTTTTATGTCTCTTTCCTATCTAGTCTGAAAATTTAGTTGTGGTTTCACTAATTTTATTTATTTATTTATTTATTTATTTATTTATTTATTTATTTTTCGAGACAGGGTTTTTCTGTGTAGGCCTGGCTGTCCTGGAACTCTGTAGATCAGGCTGGCCTCGAACTCAAGATATCAGCCTGCCTCTGCCTCTCAAGTGCTGGGATTAAAGGCGTGCACCACCACTGCCTTGCTTAATTTTAATGTTTTAATCTTATTTACTGAGTTTTCCCTTCCTGAATATTTTGGCAGTGGGAGTTCTTCAGCTTGCTTTTCCAGGCAACAAGATTCCTGTGGAAGAGCCAATTTGGTATATTCTATCTGCCTTATATAGTTTAAAATGTCAGGTTCTCTTATTTCAGAATGAGAAGTTTCAGGGGAATTTGAATTTTCAAGAGAAATCTATTCCAGTCATTATATAGGTACTGTCTCATTGTTTGATGTGGACACATTCTTAGATTTGAACAGCCAGTTTTCATTATATTTGAGTAAAATGAAGTTTCATGAAAAGACCAAGATAAAAAAATTGGATAGTTCATGGAGCAAAAGATAGTTTAAAATATAGAAGCCAGGTGTAGTGGTTCACGCCTTTAATCCCAGCACTCAAGAGGCAGAGGCAGGTGATTTCTGAGTTTGGGGACAGTCTGTTCTACATAGTAACTTCCAGCACAGGTAGAGCTATGTAGAGAGACCCTTCAAAAACAAACAACTGTATATATAACATACTTACATACATACATTACATACACATATAAAACAAAATTACAATCTGTCTTGTAGGAGGGATTCCTATTCCTACATGATTGGAGCAGAATACTCAAAAGTGTTTCTGAAAACTTAAAACATGATTATCAGAATAAAAAATAGGTTAGCCAGCAAATTAATGGGAATATATTTCCATGATAGATCTTCTTAAAGCTTTAGAAGTTCATATTGAAAACACTAACCAAATGCAGAACAGTTGACATGAAAATATAGTGGTCTGAGTTTTTTAAGCAGCAGGAAAAAAACAGTGGGAAAGATAATTACAGGAACCTTTCCAGGATCCCATGTTTTCAGATGGAATAATGGGCTTAAATGATTAGCAGATTAGTTTAAAATAATAAAAGACATGAAAGCAGAAAAATCTTAAGACTTCCTAAGCAAAAGATACTGCAAAGGAAGGATAAGCAGGTTAATCAAAAATGTTTCCTGTCCTCTCTAACCCTAGGTATGAAAAGTGAAATATTTCAAGGTGCAATAGAGGGGAGTATAGAATTGCATCCCTCAGGTAGGTAAAGCAATGAAGTCCAGGCTTATA
The DNA here is from genome assembly GCF_004664715.2 of Peromyscus leucopus. Lineage (NCBI taxonomy): Eukaryota > Metazoa > Chordata > Mammalia > Rodentia > Cricetidae > Peromyscus > Peromyscus leucopus. The sequence continues at coordinate 135,756,276 of NC_051067.1, forward strand.
AAAACTTACCAAGTGAGTTCCAGGAAAGGCGCAAAGCTACACAGAGAAACCCTGTCTCGAAAAACCAAAAAAAAAAAAAAAAAAACTTAGCCTCCATAGTTTTTGTTTTTTTGAGATAGGGTTTCTCTATGTAGCCTTGGCTGTCCTGGAACTTGCTCTGTAGATCAGGATAGCCTCAAACTCACAGAGATCTGCCTGCCACTGCCTCCATAGTACTGGGCATACGCCACCACTGCCTGGCTTCCTCTGGTTTTTAAAAGAAAGGTTGAAAGAGGCATTTCAACAAAATGAAAAAAGAATCAAAGAAATGCTGATAATTCCTGGTAGCTATTGGTTATACTGGAATAAATACCCTCTCACAGGGACCCTGAACACATTTTCAGTTAAACAGATTTGTTTCTCAAGAGCAGTAAGAGTCTTTAAGCCTAACATACAAAATGGGCTTATGATTGGGAGCCACTATCCTTGGCGGGTAGAGGAATATGGGAAGAAGAAGGGGGGAAAAAAACCTGTAGATAATCTTTGTTGATACAGGTATATAAGCTGATTGAGAGCAAGTGAGTTTGCTCTTTGTTCATTTCTTACTATCAGGTAAAAGGACTGTCACAGAGTCTTTAAGAAGATACTGCCAAGTGAGTAAATGCTTGAAAGCAGTGGTCTTCAACCTTCCTAATGCTGTGACCCTTTAATACAGTTCCTCATGGTATTGTGACCCCAACCTTAAAATGATTTTCAAAATGATTTTCTTTGTTACTTCGTAACTGTAATTTTGCTACTCTTATGCACTATAATGTAAATATCTCTGTTTTCTGATGGTCGTAAACCACTTCTGTGGGTCTTTCACCCCTAAAAGGGCCGTGACCCAAAGGTTGAGAACTACTGCTCTAAAGACTTTCAAAGTTTGTGTCTCGGAATTTTTCTTCCTCATTGGTCTAATCTCTAGTATTTACTGGTTGTTCAGCATATATAATAAATGCTGCCTGTGGATATGATTTCTCCATTTGTACAAACAGTAAGTTATAAAAGTTCAGTGCTAGCTAGGACATTAGGAGATGGGGTAGGGGACACATGCACATTTTTATCTTTCTGAAGTCAGCACAGTTTATTCAAATACTATGGTAATTTAGGAACTAGTTCCTTAGGCATATTATTTAAAGCCCTGAGATATAACACTGATACTCTAGGCCCAACTTCTTTACAAGTGGCAGCCTCAAGCTGGGCTTAGAGTCACACCTGAAGCCCTGATTGGTATGAGAGATTTCCTTTAGAATCTAAGTCATTTTTGGCAGAATTTAGTTTAAAGCTTGCCAGACCAAGAGCCTTGTTTTGTTTCCTTTTGACGATAAGCTACTTTCTACCAGACTGAAGAAGCAGCATTCTTGTAGAGTGCTTGCCCGGCATTTAGGAAACACTACATAAAATCATTTTTTTCTGTTAATTTCTTCATTTTTCCTGTTTTTTTTTGTAGTACACATTTAGTTTATTTGATCTTTGGCAAAAATGATTGGTTTATATTTCAGTAAAGTGTGTTTTTCAAGTCTTAAATATTAAAAAATAGTTACATGGTGTATTCAGAGTTACACAGTGCACAGGTTAGAGGACAACTTGAGTCTGTCTCTCTTTGCATCTTGGGTTGTGATGTTAGACAGTTAACATGTGTGCTACAAGTGCTTTAAACCGGTGAGCCATCTCACGAGCCACCGAAATACTTACTTTGTAAGTGCAGACTTCGTCACTGGGACCTGTTAGTGTAGTTGTAAATCAAACTGTGGCTGGGCAGAGAAGGGCAAGGGTAGTATTAGAATAGGAATAGAAATTTAAAACAACCGCTTTATTCAAAGCATACTCATTGCCTTTTCCCTAGTGGCTCTAATTTAGAATCTGTTGTGTACCGCAGACTTCTTCTGTTTTCTTTTGCTTTCTAACAAAAAAGGAGCTACCTTTGTTGGGGCAGATTATACCAGAAACTTAGCTCAGGCTTGTACAGAATGAAAGGCTATACCACACATGCTCTGGCTTCTGAATGGATAGGGTTGTTAACCCATTGTAACTGTCCTTATCCTACATATTCTTATTTAGTATTGGGGTGTGTGTGTGTGTGTGTGTGTGTGTGTGTGTGTGTGTGTGTGTGCGTGCGTGTGTGTGTGTGCATGTGCATGTCATAAGACGTATAGTGGTCAGAGGGCAGTTTTGTGCAGTTAGTTCTTCCACATGGGTTCTGGAGTGGTTTCATCAGTTTGTGCTACACTTGCCTAACCCACTGAGCCATGACACCATCCTTGTGCATCCCTACTCTGGAGCATGGATCTTTCTAACATTTACAGATGTTCTTTCATGTAAGCCATCAAGTTTCCTGAAGCATTGAATCTATGAGCTATTTTAACTTCAGTCATGGTCCATCTTAATTATATATAGTACAGGCTTTTCCTACATCCTTGTATTTTCTCAGTAATATCCTTTTCTGTTTCAAAACCCAGTCTGGATACCAGCGTTGCATTTTGTTATGTTTCTTAATTACCTCCAGTCTATTATGGTTTCTCTGTCTTTGTTTCTCCTTTCATTTTTAAAGACTACTGACTAGGTGGGTTTTCTGTTGTTCATTTTGTTGTTATTTGTGTGTTTGAGTGTTTTGCCTGCATGTATGTCTGCACCATGTGCATGAAGTGGTGGAGGAGTCTGGAAGAGGTTGTTACATCCCCTGGAACATGAGTTACAGAATGATTGCTAGATGCCAAATGAATGCTGAGAATCAAACCTGGGTCCTCTGGAAGAGCAACCAGTGCTCTTAACCACTAAGCCATCTCTCCAAACACCTGCCCAGGTGTTTTTTTAATGTCCCTTAATTTTAGGTTGCTTCAAGCATTCATTAGATTGAGGTTATGAATTTTGGCATGGCTATAACAAATGTGTTCATTTTATCATATGTCACTTAGTATTGGTGATTTTAACTTTGATTACTTGTTTATGTGAGTGCCTTTTAGGTTTCTTGTGTCTGTTTAGTTGTTTGTTTTTTTTTATTTTATTTTTTTGTACTATACTGTTTTTTTTTTCCTAACTCAGATATTATTAGGGAGTTAGTGATCACTTACCCCTTTAGTATATAAACTACTTTTTTTTTTTATAAAAAATTAGATTTTGCCAGGTGGTGCCTTTAATTCCAGCGCTTGGGAGGCAGAGGCAGGCATGGATCTTTGAATTTGAGGCCAGCCTGGTCTACAGAGTGCATTCCATGGTAGCCAGGGCTACATAGAGAAACTCTATCTGGGGGACAAATTAGTGGCTCTTATCTACAAAAAATACTTTGTTTGTTTGTTGCATTTGACTTTTGAGTGTTTTGCTTTGCCTTTTCCAGGCATTCACCACCTCCTTCAGCTCAGCTTCAGCTCATTTTCTTACTGGGTGCTGTGCTTCTTAAATACCTTTGTGGCTCATTTGCAGGCTTAGGTCTGGTTGTAGAAATGATACTAATGATAATGAACCTCAGGTCATTAGAAGGAAAATTGGCAATTTGCCTATGATATAAAAGAAGCTACAAGGCCTTCTTAGGATACTGGAAAAGTCTTGTTTTCTAACTCCTTTCTAGTTTGAAGGAGATGGAAGTCTTAACTCTGTCAAAAGAATAGAAGATAGTAAATGTGCCAAATATCCATGGGCATATTTGTGGTCCTGGCCCTGGGCTCTTCATTCATCTCTCTAGTGTTTTATGCTTAGTTGGGGTAGGCATTTTGCTATGGATGGAAAATGGAGGAAGGATTTTTCTCAATTAGTTTTTAAAGTATCATTTAGTTATTAGAGTAAAAATCTAATTTTCTGAATCACTTTGGATTATAACATAAAAGAATGTCTAGTGACTTTCTGCATAATTAATCCTTTCCTAGGTTGCACTGAATGGTAACCCTCTATATGTAAATCATGTTTCCCTCATCTCTCTTAGCTTTAACAGCACATGTAATTGTGATGCCAACTGTGTGATAAATTTTTCATTTTGTAACAAGTGGATGAGATCATTGGCAATCCATCATTTCCAAGTCTCATTTTCTTCTGATCTGCAGCTGATAGCCTATAAATACTTCATTGCGAATATATACTTAATTCAAGACGCAACCCTACCTTTTAGAAGTGTAAATGTGGATTTTTGTTCTCTCTCTCTCTGTTCATGTGCAGGTAGGTGTAGGTATGCTTATCAGTTCTCACCTTGCATCTTGTTTGAGACAGGGTCTCTTGTTGTTTACTAATAGTGTATATGCTAAGCTAGTTGGCCTGAGAGCCTCCAGGAATTCCAGATGTGCATTATCTGTCCGGCTTTTAGTGCATACTGGGGATCAGAACTGAGGTCCTCATGTCTGAGTCATGAGTCATTGAGCCATCTCTCAGCCTTATTACTGTTTTGAAAGAAATGGATTATATATTTCTGGGGACTCAAGTTTTCTTGGTGTACATTTACTATACACTGACAATTTCCAAATTTGCATTCCCATCCTGAATGGTCTTACTATATCCAGGAGCATCTATTTCGATCTCTATTTGAAGTCCTCACTCGTAAACATATTAAATCCAATATAATCCTTATTTCCTTGCATGGCCCTGACTCTTTCTCTTCCTTTTAGATGGCAGGACACTATAATGTTCCTCTTTTAAAAAATCATATAGGTATAATTGTTGTGTGCCTGTGCATGAAGTTTGGGGAGGGAAACACACATTTCCCAACATGCCTGTGAAGGTTAGGGGGACAACTTAGAAATTGGTGGGTTCTGTGGATCAGATTCAGGTCTTCTCAGCAAGTACCTTTCCTCACTGCAAACCTTGCCAGCCCAATACTTCTCTTCCTTGCTTCTGAGCTAATCCATCAGTAAGTCTTGTGGCTACACTTTAATATTTGTTCTGAGTTTCTCTCTGGCTCTGCCTTTTTAAAAGTTGTTCATTTTGTCTTAACCTTCTCGACTTACCGGCATATTGCCATTCTTGGTGCTTTTATTTCATCCTAACAATTATTTATTTATTTATGAGACAAGCTCTCCTATGCAGCCCTATGTCACCTGCCTCAGCCTCTCAGGTGCTGAGATTACAGGTGGTGTGCTACCAAGACTGGCTGTTTGAGTTTTCAAAGCAGTCATTCACTGGTTACTAAAAATTAGCTTTTAATTTTTGTTTTGTTGCACATTTGAATATTTTTTGAAACTCTACTGATGTAAATTTTTAGTTCTTTGGTAGGCTATAATTAACATTTTATTCATAGAAAAATGTTCTAACATCAGATATTTTTTGAAGAGTTTTAGAGGTGTAAGAATTTTTAGGTGTGGCCAGGCGGTAGTGGCGCACGCCTTTAATCCCAGCACTCGGGAGGCAGAGCCAGGTGGATCTCTGTGAGTTCGAGGCCAGCCTGGTCTCCAAAGAGAGATCCAGGAAAGGCGCAAAGCTACACAGAGAAACCCTGTCTCGAAAAACCAAAAAGAAAAAAAAAAAAAGAACTTTTAGGTGTGTGTGTGTGTGTGTGTGTGTGTGTGTGTGTGTGTGTGTGTGTGTGTTTGCTTGCTTGCTTATCTGTTTTGCTTCTGAAATTGATGTTCAAAAACAGTGTGTGTGTAGAATTGATTCTTTGGGCCAGCAAAATGGCTCAATAGGTAAAGGTGCTTATTGCCAAGTGTGATGAGCTGAGTCTGAACTCTGGAACCTACAAGATGAAATGAGGAAAGTGACTGCCACAAGTAGACTAATTACCCCCCCCTCCCCCGCCCCAATACAGAGGTTTTTAGAAAAGTACAAACAATTGAACACTGGCATTATTGGAACTTGCATTCTGGGCTGTCATGTGATCATAGCCTTGTGTCCTAGTTAGAACTCTGAATTCAGTTTTCTGTGATTTTTATGTTTAACTTTTGATGTACTTGTTTTACTAAGGAAAACTTGTTACATTCTCCTATTATGAATTTGCTAACTATTGTTACAGCTTTTGGAAACTTGAATGTACCATTTATACCATTCAAATGTCTGTCTATATAGCAGTAGCTTTCATCTCTGATTATTGAATATTTTGTCTGACATGATTTGGTCTATGTTGTAATGTGTATCTGTTACCTTAACTTTTCTTTGTCCGTGTGTTTTGGATTTATTTCTCATAAATATGTAATATGAGATTTAAAAATGCTTTTGGTTTTCATTTTCATGGATGAATATACATTTATTATGACTCATGTTATAAAAATTAAATATTTGTTTTCCCTCTTATTTTCTAATCTAAGATCTTTTAGTCTTCTCATCTTTTAGAATTATGGAGTTTTCTTTTATAGTTTTCTTTACTATCTCCTTTTCTGTCCCTTGACTTGAAAGTTATGTTTTATAAAGAGAGATGAATTAAGTATATAATCTGTGTATTTTAGTGATTTTTGTAAAAGTTGATTACAGGAGCTGGAGAAATGGTCCAGAGGTTAAGAGTGCTGCTTCTGGAGGTCCTGAGTTCAATTCCCAGCAATCACATGGTAGCTCACAACCATCTATAATGAGATCTGGTGCCCTCTTCTGGCTTGCAGGCATACATGCATGCAGAACACTGTATACATAATAAATAAATAAATAAATCTTTTTTTAAAAGTTAATTACAGTTCAAACTAAAACATTGTATTTCTTTTTTTAAAATACATTATTCTCATTGTTGTTACTGATTCTCACCTTCCTGTCTAATGTAGTCTTAAGTAGTTACCTCTTCACCTCCCCCTCTGATCTCTGTTCCCTCTAAAATAGCAAACAATCCCCCTCAGGAGACAGTCTTGGGTCTTCTTTATTTTTGATATAAAAAGTTGCAATATACTAAATTTGAGAATAAGTGGTGGATACTTTTTAATCAGAGTCATTTAAAAATTATACTGACCTCTTAATATACCTTTAATGCAGTGTTGTCTCCATCTCAGCCAATAAAAAGCTTTTAAATTGATATACTACACTATTTAAACTTCACTTGGAAGGACTCAGAAGAGCATAATATTCTCACCTTAAAATAGGAATGTAAAGAGGATATAAACTATCTTGAAATAGGCCTTTGTTTTTGGAGTTGCTTATTTAAAAGGTTTGTATCAATCATCTTACTGTGATAAATAGAGATAATAATTAGTAATTGAAGAGCTGTGTCTAGAGATGATTTGCATTATATGTACCTGTAGTTAAAATCAGTACATGGTGATTGTATTATGTTATAATATTTATATTTTTCTTTCAGGAGAGAAATAGAAACAAGCAATAACCACCGTGTGGAGATGTCCTATTAAAATGACAACACTAATGATGTAGACTCTGGAAATGCCTAATAAGTCAAAGAAGACGTTATTAAAGCTTTTTTTTTTTTCTGCTTAAGGTGACATCTTTGAACACTTTAACACGAAACTGACTCTTCTTGTAATGGTTTTCATCAGCGCATCTGCCCTTATACTCTCACCAAACACACTTGAGAACTGTAACTTCATCAAGCACTTTCTGTCCTGAAGCTTTGACCAGTACCTGCTGTCTTTTGTAATTATGCATCCTAGCTAAGGCACAGAAGACTGAATGAATGCAAGGATTCATTAACTTTTGAATTTGTTAAGTACTAACAGTTAACCATTAGAAGTGGTTCAATGATGTAAGAGTCTCACTGCTTCAACCTTTTCTTTGTTGTAGTTTTTAAATTGTCCATTGTTAGCTATTTGACAGATTAAAAGCAAAATAATCATGCCATATTTAGTCCTGGAGTTGTTCAAGTCTGAATGTTTATGTGAAAAATTATTGTAGCAAACTTTTAATATGGCAAAGCAACCTTATGCTCTATTTTAGCCAAAAGAAACATAATCTAAAATTATATTAGAACATTGCCCTTGTCTTCAAACTATTGGTGTAACAGAATATTGATATGCAGCTTGGTGGACTCAATTAATGCACACCCCCCTCCCCAATTATATGTACATTGGTTTGAGGGATGATTTTTGTTTCTACCACTTAACCGAATCTCAACATTTTGAGTAAATGTACCTCAGTCTACTCAGACTTTTTATGACCTTTATAACTACGTTTAAAACCCTTCAATCCTGTTTCTGGGTGTTTGTGAGCGGATTGCTATCATGAAATAAAAATTTATTACTCTAGGTACTCACTAGCTAAATAAACATAGTTCTTGTTTAGCAAGCATATACTGTTCCTCAACTCTTCTCCAGCTTTTGCAATGTCCTGGCATCCTTAAAGTACTTTGAAAATATGGCCTTGATCCATGAATTAAATCAGTATCTAAGTGAATGTGTTGATGTTTTATTGATCAGATCTATATAAGTGGGAATACAGCATATATCTGGGTATTCTTATAGTTATCTTTTTAACATCCTATTTTTTTCATATCAACATTAATTTTGTATCTTGAAACAAATTGATTTTGTATAATTGAATGTGTTGTGCATCTGTATTGAGTGATTTGATGGCATAAGGTTATGAAAATAATGTCCTGCCCCTTATATTACTGTTTTGAAAGGAGAAAGCTATGTAGAATGATATGTTAAAGGTGAAAATAGCAATACAGTAGATTTGAATACCTTGATGTTTTGCATTACTCCATTTATGTTTACATCGTGTTTAGAGATACTTTCATTTGCTCTCGTCTTTGCTCACTTCAACTCAAAAGCCTCGTCATGGATATGTCTTTGAAACTTTGATTTATATAATTTTTTGTACAATGTTTTAGAATGTGCAAATATTGTATTTTTTATTAGAATACAGTATTTGTAGATAACCATAGCTACTTCACAGTTACTTGGTAGTCCCAGTGTAGTTATGTCAGTGTTTACTGAAGGGAACATCAAAATATTAATGGTATATTAAAGAATGAACTTTCATAAAGGAAAATTGCACCTATTTTACCTTTTTGAGACTAAGCCATGAAATCTTGTAACATGTCTCTTAACTATTTATAATGAAAATTGGCATTTGGGTATAGTCAGCACAGCAATGTTCTATATCCTTAAGATTGTATAGGTAGGACATTTCAAAGATGACTCATGTCATTCTGGAGCTCCTACTAGAGAAAACTGTAAAAGGGTGACCTTGAAGGAAGGAGCTGAGTCCTCCCCCTGAGGTTCTCTTTTTCTTGGTGCTTTATTAGCAACTCTGGATATTTTTATAAAACTAGTTACATTATGAACTAATTCAGTCTTGTTTAATTTACATTAGGTTTTATGTAAGAAATGTCATCAGATACCCAATGAGCAGGCTGACTGCAGTAGACTCAGACAGGGCCAGTGTAGCTGAGAGTCTGTTCCTGGTGAGAAGAACATCCCAGTGCCTTTAACCTGAATTTCTAATCTTAAGTGAAATGGGTGCAGCATTCCTTTGGGAAAAAAAGCTTCCACTTGGTAACTTTGTGTTTTTCTCACCTAAGTATTCCCCAAAGCACCAGCCTTCTCTTCCTTCTTGGTCAGTCAGTATATTGCAAGATTATTTTTCCATTAAGTGAAATCATTACAGGTTGTCTCTATAGCACAACCAACAGAATGTTTCTTAACTGCAGGGACCAAAAGGGAGAGAGCCTGGGCTCTACAAGAGTAGATATATAATAACATGTTTGAATAATCTTAAATTAAGACATTATTGGTCCCGTGATTTCTTGCTTAATGTTTTTCCAATTTGTCATTTGAATGATTCTTATTAAAGTTATCTTATGTGGGTATTTTATTTTTAAAGGTATTATAGTTTGTATATTTAACAGTAAGGGGGAAAGTGTAACCAAAATTAGTATTCTCTCACTATACATATTGGTACTTGAAAATTCCTTAAAAAAACAAAAAAACAAAAAACTCAGCCTTTTAGTGCTTAATTCCTTATTTTAACGTGATCTTTCTAATTGAAAAGCTGTGTTATTTTTGAGTACCATGCATGAAGGTTAAGCTGATGTTCAAACAGTTTGCAATAAAAAAACTCAATCAGCTTAAGTCATTCAATCATTTCAAGTGCATTCTGCATCCTTTACAAGTAAGTTTGTGAGATTTTAAGAGAATTGTGTTTTCATTAAGTTTTGCATATCTTTTGTTATGCCATGTAAATTCCCCTTTTCATATGATTAAAGGAAGGATATGATGAAATGATTAGTTCATTTACATTCACTTGTAGCAGTTACAAATGAGAATTTGAATTTTGTCGTGTTTGGGTTTGTTCATTCCTGTGAATGATGGTACAGTAGGTGAGATTTTTTTTTTTTTTTTTTTTGTTATGGTACCGAACTCACCATTTGGTCCTCTTTAATCTTTGAGGGTTTCAATAAAAATTGTTCACTCATATCTGTGTTCTTTCCTTTTTATCTATCTTTATAAATATATGCTGCTTGCTAGGAAATATCTTTTGCCTATTATGATTTTCCTGATTGGCAAATGCATGGAAATTAATCATTTTAGTTGGTCATTTAGATTGAGTGAATTAAAGACAGGGAGGATCCCTTTATTCAATCTAACCAGCCTGTTGGCTTACATATTCTTAATACTTAAAAGAAAAGAGGAAGAGAGGCCTTTTTTAATGCAGCAGGAGGAAGTAGTAATGCCAGCTGTCTAAGAGCCTATCTCTTTCTTGGCCCCAAGGAATGCTTTTCTAACAGTTATACATTATCTTTTAGAATTCATGGAATTTATCTGGATGGGATGTTCATCATTAACTTAGCTCTCTATAAAGCATTTGTTTGGGTGAGAAAACTAACATTTTAGTTTTGTGTTCTCAAAACCAGTTGTGTGTATACAAGAATCACTGGCTGTGTCCAGTGCACCCACTGCAGTAGCAGCAGGAGCCTCCTTTTGGTCTCCCCAAGAGAAAGTATGTGTTTCATTAGTGTACATAGAATTGAGGGTAGTCATTAGTCACCTGTAGTTAGAACCTGATTATTCTTCACTGATCTTGCTTCTCAGTGCTGGATTTGGGGATTTCTGTTCTAGGAACTAAGATATTCCTAGAGTTAACTGATCAAGGTGGTTAACTTTACTTTCTACTTCTATAGTACTTAACAGTATATAATCTCAAAATGTATATTTCCCCTGCTAAAATGACAGACAGAATTCTTGTGTAGTACCTGTATGTAATGGTAGTAGGCTAGGTACAGTTTATTCGTAAGTAGTGCACTAAATCCAGAATTGATTTAGTGTTGGTTATCTATGTAACATTGGAGCTAAATTTAAGTGAAAAACTATTCCCATGAAAATGTAAAATGAAGATAGGGATTCAGAGTAACTGCCCAGGTTGAATCCCCACCTCTTCTGCCATCCTACTTGGTCCTTCAAAGAACATATATTTGAAGAATTCATATATTAAAGTTGGATTTTTACATACTGTGCATTTGGAAACACTGGATGATGGAATTGCATTTAGGGGATGTAGGAATAAGTCAGTTGAGTTACATCTAACTGATGGGATGACACCGAACCAGTCTCTTAGTTGTTAGTGTGCAAATAGAATACGGCTAAGATTGTGCATTTCTGAGATTTTGTAACAGGATTTATTTAGACAATTAGAGTTGTAGGCTATGGTAGTGTCTAATGATGTCAAATGTTTTTCCTTTGAAAGTAAGTTTGGCCAACCATGTGATTTTTGTGTGTCAAGAGTATTAAACATGTCCCAAAGACATCCAATTTTTTTTCTTCTACCATTTCATAGTATCTTTTTATTCTTCATAAATGAGGTTAGAGCAATTTTACAGAAAATCTGAAAAGAATATTTAGAGTTTTTACCTACTTTGTACCCAGCTCCCCGAGTTCCTGATATCTTAGAAATTAATGAGTATGGATTCTTCATTTCCTCAATGTACACTTTAAAATTTCTCTTAGTTTTTACTCAATGTTCTTTTGTCAGGTTCCCCCAAGAGTACCATGGCACTTCTAGTTTTCACATCTCCTTGGTTGTAGTGGTTTCTTGGGCTTCTGTTTGATGATAATGATTGATACTGTGGAGAATATTCCTCCTTTGGAATGTAGCTGGTAGGTAATTCTGTTTATTTGGGTTATACGTTTTAGGGAGGAGGACTACACACATGAAGGGCTTTTTTTCTGTCACATGTCAATAATGTGACTGGTGATGACTGGCTGAGGTGGTGAATGTCAGGTTTCTTAAATTTACTCTTGTGTACGATGCCCGAGGTTAAACCTAGAGTCTGGCACATTCTAAGTACTCTACTGCTGGCCCACTTAACTTCCCTTTGTCTTACGAGACAAGGGTATGATGGCTAATCATGAATGTCAGCTTGTTTGAACTGAGAAGTACTTCTGGGGTGCTTCTGTGAGAGTGAAGACTTTTCCAGGGACCATTAAATAGGCGAGGACTAATCCTGAATGTGGAAGTAGCATCATCTACTAATAGACTGAGGGCTCAGAGGGAATAAAAGGAGAAGAAAGAAATGTAAACATCTCTGCTTCCTGGCCACTATGATGTGCCACCCTTCTGCCATGATAAAACCAGGAACCAAAAAATCTGTTTCCCCAAGGTATTTGGTTAGTGTTAGAAACTGTCTAAAGCATAGGTTCTTTCTGTGACTCATTCTGGCCTCAAATTTATAATCTTCCCTTTGCCGTCTCTGCTAGGATTGCAAGTGTGCATCACCACAATGCCCTGCAGGTTACTCCTCCAATGTATTCAAAGGGACTTCTAGTCCACATTTGAGGGGAGAATTAATACTGTAATTCTTGTATTTAACAAAGATTTATAATTATAAAATAGAGAAATTTAATTATTCACCCTCAATTGCTGAAAGCTTGTATGTCAACACTTCCCGTTTAGAAAGATACATCTCCTCACTTTCTATACCTTTTTCAAGGGGACAGCAGAGATCTTGAAGGACTTCTAATAGGACTGACCTATTTCAAGCATAATTGTATGAAGAAGCAATGATTCTAATAAAGGGGTAAAAGATAAGCAAATTTTAGGTCATGGGGGAAATTCTGACTGTTGTGTGCGAGTAGGAACTGATAGTCATTGAGCTTTTGCTGGAGAAAAATCTGAGGTAGATGTATGCTATGATTAGACTGGTGTGTTCCTTTAAAAGAAAAGGTGTTTAAAACAGTGTAGCATCTTTTGTAATTGAGTCTTTTTATATATACTTTTAAAAATCAACATAGCATTTGTACATATTTTGTGGGGTTCAATGATACTGTGTGCAACATGTAACGGTCAGGTGAAAATAGTCATGTCTGTCACTCAGACGTAAGCATTAATTGCTGTCAGTTGTAGCTTTATTATGATAAGGCTGTCCCTACTGACCACCCCTCCCCCACTCTTCCCAAGTTCTGATAACCACTGTCTCAGAGGTCATGTGAGATTATGCAGTATTTACTTTTCTGTGCCTGGCTGGCTTTGCTTGACATAATGTTGATGAACTTCTTTTGAACATTGTAAGGTGATTTTTAATATAGTGGCCAAGAGTTTTGGAGGTGGGTAACTAACTGTTCCTGGAATCTGAAACCCCTGCCTAATTCAGTATATTTTCTAGTGGGTTAAGAGAGCAAAATAGTACAATAATGATAATAAGATTTATTTCAAAATGGTTAAATGAGGTAATACCATTGTGTGTTTATTTCTATCCCTGGGCTTACTTTGAGCCCTCAAATATGAACTGTCCTTTTTTGTTGATGAAGAATGTAGGGTCTGTTGTGCCCTAAAGGTTATTTTAGGGTAATCTTTACTGCTTGAGTGCAGTTTAGAGGTTGCAGTGAAAATGGACTACTTTCTTACTGCTTTATTGAGAACCCAGAACAATCACTGTAGTAATAAAGCTTTGTTAATTATGTATCCTTTGTTTGTTTCTTTTTGTGTGGGGGTGGGGTGAGGAGGCTGTCTGGCAAGGTGGTAATTTGGTTGCTTAGCCTTTACACACACACACACACACACACACACACACACACACACACACACACACACACACATTACTAGAATGTTGGTCATAAACTGCACTCCCAATCCAACATCCCCAGTCCCAAATGCAGAGTAGCCTGGCTTGCAGACATAAATAAAGCTGGGCGGTGGCACAAGGCTTTAATCACAGCATTTGGGAAGCAGAGACAGACAAACTGGACTACAGAGTGAGTTCTAGGACAGCTAGGTCTACACAGAAACCCTGTCTCGAAAAAACAAGATACAATTGTAGTGGGTAGCCCTTCCAGCTTTGATCTGTAAGTTCCAACCCCCATAGAGGCTAACTCATGGCGGTAACTGTCACACCTACAAAGCAGGGCCTAGAGAGGACTCTGAAGACCCGAGATCCAGATGTGCTGGCTCTCTTGGACACTGAAGGTAGACCAAGCAGAGTTCTCCAGAGAACACCTCTGGACTGCGATACACCTTTCCCAGACCCTGTAACCAATTCCTTCACATGTAAGTTACCCCACAAAATAAACCTCCCTTTTAACTAAATAATAATAATAATAATAATAATAATAATAAATGAAAAAGTTGCCCTCTAGGAGGGAGAGCCCATGCAGATGTCTCTTTGCTACTTTGTCTTTCACTGCTTTTTTTTTTTTTTTTTTTTTTTTTAAGAAGAGGGTGCTAGATCTCATTACAGATGTTTGTGAGCCACCATGTGGTTGCTAGGAATTGAACTCAGGACCTCTGGAAGAGCAGTCAGTGCTCTTAACCTCTGAGCCATCTCTCCAGCCTTTCACTGCTTTTAGTAATAATCACCCATAGTTTTTCTAAGGAAAGTGTCAACAGTACTTTATCTTCCTGGAGCTGACTTTAAAACAAGGTCAAATAGACTACACAGAAAGTAAATGCAGAGGCTGAATGGTTAAGAGAAGCCAGTAAACAACTGAAGAAGTTCCGGAAAGGAGAGTAGAAATTGTCTTTTTCTTACTACACATGCCCCTTTGATTCTGTCATGTAGGCAAACTTAACGCCTCACTGACCAGTCACATTTCAGAGCTGAAATAAATGTGCACATGTTACCTCATTTGTCAACAGTGGAATCCTGCAGTTCTAAAAGGAAGCGGCATTTGGTATACACAAAATGAAATGTCAGCTTTATTCTAGTGCCACACTAAGGAAAATATCTAACATTTACAAGTGAAATTGTTACCTTCAGTATAAAAGTATTGTGTGCCAGTATTTGAGATACTATCTCCAACAAATATGCACAAGCTTGTTTTTACTTGGACCACTGGGTTAACTGGTTTTGTGCTGTGTGGGAAGTGCCCTAAGCTGAGATGTACAGTTGCCTCCATATGTTTGGGTCTTAAGTCTGAGGAGTCTGCCATCTATGGGTTGAAATTCAGAAAAATTATGTCTGTGTACTGTGTGTTCCTTATCGTTTCCCAGACTACAGGCTAGCAGCTGTTTACCAGTATTTACATTGTGTTAGGTATTACAGGAAGCTGGAGGTGATTGGAAGTGTGATGGAAGACTTAATTAAACACCTGCAGATTTGAGCATCCAGGAGGAGTCCTGGAGTCATTCTTTGCAGATACCCTAAACATTTCCTGTTCTTACCAAGACTCATTAGTGTTTCTTTGTAAGTTTGTTTCTCCCATTGTATTTGTTTGCATTGGAAGTTTTAAGTATGTGAATTGATCAAATATGACAGAATTGTTTATGAGATAATTTGGCTGTTTTGAATATATCTGATAAAGATGAGCTATTCAGGTAGACATGAAACCCTAAAAGTATTTGGGGAAATTGTAAAAATGGAAGAGTTTATGCTTATAGTGTTTACAAAATGAGTCTTTCAGTTCTCACCCCATTGAGAAATCTTGATGTATTTTAGAGGTCATAGGAAAGACATCAGGGAAATGAACTCAGCATATTGTTTACTCAAAGGAAAATGTCTTGAACCAGTGTTAACCAATGCAATTAAATTATATTTTAACCAGTTTAAGGTTTGTATGTGTCACATTTTATAATTCATTCCTCAACAAATATACTTCCTTTAATACTGTCCATTTTTGAAGTTTTAACCTAAAATACTTTTTACTAAAATTCTGAAGCTTACTTTTTGTTTGCAGTAAATAAGTTGACTTCTTTTGCATGTTGCTGCACATGTACACATATAATCATAAACTGCTATGCTTCTTCAAATGCAAAAAACTAAAAAGTACTTAAGCCACTTAGAGAGTACAACATTCTTGGTCCTTGCATACTTATTTCAGACATCTTAGCGACATGTTCTCTAATGAAAAGTTGGAGAGAGGAAATGTACCCGGCAACAGTTGTGGAGTCTAGTACCACTGGGATATCAGGCTTTGAGGACTAGTTAAACCACCTTCTGTTCTCTCTCAAAACTTAACAACCCATCCCTCCCCCCAACTGGAGTGTACGAGGGAGCTAATGGTTAAATACGGCAGGAAATTCTGTAGCCTTGGGTTGTCAGCTAAGTTTGCTTTGTTTTAATGCCCTCTTACTTCTCAGGTACTATTTTTAAGGTCATGCAATAAAAACAAATAGAATAAATAATATGTAGAAATAAACTAATTTTTGATCAGTGTTGATTATTTCAGATGATTGTATTAGTCAGGGTTCTCTAGAGGAAGAGAACATATATAGAAGGAAGCTTCCTTCTTCCATGTCACTCATTCATATATAATAAATTACATATAATAAATTATATATATATATTATTTATATATATATTATATATATATAATTTATTGGAATGGTTCACAGGCTGTGGTTCAGCTAGTTCAACAATGGCTGTCTACCAATGGAAAGCCCAAGAATCCAGTAATTGTTCAGTCCATGAGGCTGGATGTCTCATCTGATCTTCAGTATACTCTGGAGTCCTGAAGGTGTAGGCTTTAATGCTAGTGGAAGAATGCACTTGTTTAGCAACGTGAGAACAAGCAGGCAATGAGTAAGAATTAACTTCGTTATTTATTCAGCTACAAGAAAGAATCAGGAATAGGAATCATCCCTTATATATAACTCACATCCGATCTCATATGGTCTGTCAGGCCCTCTAGCACAAGGCAATGATGAGATTGATCAATTATTGATAGGAAATGTGCTGGAGGCCTCAGGATTTCATAAGAAACATGTCAATAGGGTTTAAAAATGGATTTTTCCACAACCTGGCAACAAGCCAAGGCAATTATAAGGAAATGTCCTACTTGTTCTCTTTTTTCTTTTCCTTCCTTCCTTCCTTCCTTCCTTCCTTCCTTCCTTCCTTCCTTCCTTCCTTCCTTCCTTCCTTCCTCCCTCCCTCCCTCCCTCCCTCCCTCCCTCCCTCCCTCCCTCCCCCCCCCCCTCTCTCTCTCTCTCTCTCTCTCTCTCTTTCTTTTTTTGAGACAGGGTTTTTCTGTGTAGTTTTGGAGCCTGTCTTGGATCTTGCTCTGTAGACCAGGCTGGCCTTGAACTCACAGGAGATCCGCCTGCCTCTGCCTCCCAAGTGCTGGAATTAAAGGTGTGTGCCACCACTGACCAGTCCTATTAGTTCTTTATACAAACTCCACTATCAGCAGGATGTAACTCAAAGGGTACTCAGAGGAATGGAATCTGGCAGATGGATGTGTTTCATTTTGTAGAATTTGGAAAACTGAAATAAGTACACCTCACCATTGATACATATTCAGAATTTCAATGGGCAACTGCTCTGAGTTCCGAAAAGGCTGATTCTGTAATCATTCATTTGCTAGAAGTTATGGCCATCACGGGTACACCTGCACAAATTAAAACTCACAATGCTCCAGCATATGTCTCTGGTAAAATGAAACAGTTTATTGCTTATTACAATATAAAGCATATTACAGGTATACTGTAGATGTAACCAACTGTCTTATTAAATAAGAAACACAGAACCAATGTAAAAGAGAAAGCCAAGAGGTCAGAGCTCAGAGCTAAAATCTTACCCTTCCTCCTGTGGTGCTCCTACTTCTCCGAAAGAGAGCTACTTCCTGTGTGTGTATGTCTTTGCATAGTCTTTTTGTTTTGCCTTCTCATTGGTTGTAAACCCAAACACATGATGGCCTCGTCACTGCCTGTAAGTACAGCCCTCCAGGTCATAAAGGCGTATGTCTCCAATACTGGGTGTATCCCTGAACACACAGAGATCTATCTAGCTCTGTCTACCAAGCGCTGGGATTAAAGGCGTGCGCCACCACTGCCACGCTCTTGCTATGGCTGTAATAGCTCTGACCCCTGGGCAACTTTATTTATTAATATACAATTAAAATCACATTTCAGTACAAATAGAATACCATCATAGTATACCACATAATCCTACAGGCCAAGCAGTCATAGAAAGATCAAATCAAAGGATATGCTAAATAAACAGAAAGGGGTAACAAAATCCCCCAGAAATAGATTATATAATGATCTGTTAACTTTGAATTTTCTCAGTGCTAATTTGAAAGGAACAACAGCTGCAGAGAGACATTGAATAGCAAAAACTACAGAATTAAATTAGCCTATATACTTTAAGGATATGCTGACTTCAGAATGGAAACCAGGATATGTGTTATTGTTGGGGACGAGATTTTGCTTTTGTTTCTACAGGAGAAGATAAGCTGTGGATGCCATCAAAATTGATAAAGGTTCGATTTGAACAAGAGAGACCTCTTAATTGGGAACCTCCCTAAAGTTAGGCTTGGGGAACGTTTTTTGTTTTTGTCTTTTATGAGACTGAAGGCTAAGGAATCTAAAGAACATTGGACCAATAAAACATTTAAAGAAAAAGGACATCATCCAGAAAAAATGTCCCAAGGAAAAGAGTAAATTGGCCTATTGGTATATTGAATATCTAACAGGATAAAATTTCATAAGTCTTCCTAAATGTTTCTGCTGTTCTCTACAGACACATAATGCAAATGGTCTTTATGTAGTTCCAGTTTAATTAAAAATTAAAGCTGGCTTTGGGATTGGAGTGTAGCTCTCTCCTCTAAACCTAAGCATGCTTGTTAAAAGAAAGTGCAAAATCTCTGTATCATGTCAGAACCTTGGGTGACTGTCCAGGCAGTCAGCTGTTTCTGTCATTTCTCACATTTTTTGGAAGTTGCTTACTTGTACTTCCTGCTTACTTAGGTAATATTTTTTTCCTTCTTGAGTCTCTGAGGGAATTGAAGACTGGATAGTTATAATTTTCCTTGTTAACAAATTCAGAAAAGATGCTCACTAAATTGATGTAAAGTGTTTAAGTTTGAAAGACATCAAAAGTTAGTATTCAGTTGGTAATACAAGTTAGGATAGAAAGTGAATTAGGTACAACATTTTGGATTCAAAAAATAGGATCAATAATGGAATACTTTCTCTGAACCTGCCTAATGTTAATAGACTGGACATTGTTAATATAATTCTTGGCTATATATTGTATATACTTATTGTACTTATTGTGTATAGTTTTTCTTATATTGGTTATAACCTTTTATTATTTTAGACAAAAAAGGGGAAAATGTGGTGATATATTCTGTACCCTAATAAATTTGCCTGAAGATCAGAGAACAGAACAAGCCACTAGATTAAACATAGAAGCCAGACAGTGGTGGCACACACCTTTAATCCTAGCACTTGGGAGGCAGAGATCTGTCTGGATCTCTGTGAGTTCAAAGCCATCCTGGACTATATGAGATTAACTCAGTCTAGGAGAGAAACAGAGCCAGGCAGTGGTGGCACACACCTTTAATCCCAATACTTGGGAGTCACATACCTTTAATCCCAGCACTAGGAAAGTTGAGACAGGAAATGATATGGGGGCCCAGAGAAAGGCGTGAGGAGACAGGAACTAGAGTCTTTTGGCTGAGGAAAGCTTTTCAGGCTGAGGAGTCCTAGAGGTAAGAGGTGGCTTGTTCTTTTGTCTCTCTGATCTTTCAGCATTCACCCCAATATCAGGCTCTGGATTTTTATTAATAGATCATTTAGAATTCATGTTACAGCTCCTCCTTCTATATTTTTTATATAGGCTGCCAGCATAAGGTGTGGGCCAGATTAAAAGTGGACCTTCCCGCCTCAACCAATCTGGATTAGAAGTAGATCTTCCCACTTCAAATTATTTAATTAAAAAAAAAAAAAAAACACCTCACAGGTGTGCCTAGTCATTTGGGTTTTAGTTAAATCCAGATGCAGTCAAATTGACAACCAAGAATAACCATCACAACAAAGTTAGAAAGTGAGATTTTTACAAAAGTTTTTTTTTATGGTGATTCAGATTTAAAAAGACGTGTGTCAGTGGTTATATTAACCCAGTTCAGCACACTTTGCCTTCTGCTGGATTTTGAGTAACTTTGATGCTAAAATTACTGTCTTAGACTCTGCTCTTACTTGATTTTTCAGATGATTTCCTAATAGTAATGTCAGTAATGTCAAATTTGTAATGTTACATAATTCATGGTGATGTAAAGTTGAATATTCTTAAATATTAACTGATTTGTCTCAAGACCTCTCTACACATTGAGCAAACCAAAAGTGTTTTGTTCATGTGAGTTAGGTACTGACATTTACTCCTATTGTAAGTTAGAACAAATATTAAATAATTTTGATGACTGTCCAGACAGCCAGGTGTCTCTGTCATTTCTAGAATTATGGAAATTGTTTGCAATGTATTTCCTGTTTACTCAGATAATATTATATCCTTCTGGGGCCTTTGATGGAGTTGAAGACTAGATAGTTACAATTACAGTTTTCCTTAGTTGTGCTAAAAGGTAAATTAGATATAAAACTTTAGACTCACAAAAATAGGAGAGATAATAGAATATTTTCTTTAAATTTGCCAAGTACAAATAGACTAGATATTGTAACTGTAATTCTTGCTTGATAACTGTTTTGTTATATGTAATTTTACTATGTTAAAATGAAAATCTTCCTTTTTGATTAGCAAAGGGGAAGTGCTGTCTTTCTGTATGCTGTAAATATATGTTGCTACCATTGGTTAATAAAGAAGCAGCTTTGGCCTGTGGCAAGACAGGTTATAGTCAAGCAGGAAATCCAAGAAAGATACAGGGAGAAGAAAGGCAGAGCTGGGGAGACTCTGCAAGCTGCCAGAGAACAAGATGTAACGGAGCATAGGTAAAGCTTAATGTAATAAGCCTGAGCCATAGACCAAAGAGTTTGTGATTAATATTAAGCCTCTGAGTGATGATTTTATAAACACCTGCAGGACTGCAGGTGTCTGCCATGTTGTTGCTGAAACCTACCACGGCCAGGGGGCACATTCTGTACCACAGCCTGTCATGAGACCTGAGCTAGGAAGCTGTTCTTGGCTCCATTTTAGAACCTTTTTTTAAGCTCTCAGGTTTTTTTTTTCCCCTGAGACAGGGTTTCTCTTGTGTAGCTTTGCACCTTTCCTAGAACTCACTCGGTAGCCCAGACTGGCCTCGAACTCACAGAGATCTGCCTGCCTCTGCCTCCCGAGTGCTGGGATTAAAGGCGTGCGCCACCACCGCCCGGCAAGCTCTCAGGTTTTATATGGAAATTCTTGCCCCACATTGTGCACCAAACATAGACTGAGCCCTTTCTCTGTCCCACCCAGTCCCGTGGTCCCACAGCAGCTTCTAAAATAATCACTCAGAGGCTTAATATTAATTACAAACTGGCCTATGGCTCAGGCTTATTACTAGCTAGTTCTTACATCTTAAATGAACACATTTCTATTAATCTATGTATCGCCACATGGCTGGTGGCTTTCTGGTACTTTTACATCTTGCTTCTTGGGCAGCCACTGGTGTCTCCTATAATCCTGCCTTTCTTCTTCCTGTAACTCTCTTGGATTTCCTGCCTGGCTGTAACCTGTGTTGTCACAGGTCAAAGCAGCTTCTTTATTAATCAATGGTAGCAGCATATATTCACAGCATAGAGAAAGACCACCCCCACAGCAATGCTTCATCTAGTAGAATGTTCTGGGTTGTCTTCTGCATTCAGTCTGTTGCAGTATCTCTTGTCACATGAAACCGTTCAGTGTCCCTTCTGATCTGCCTGGCACTGGGACTCATTTTGAGAGCACCTCTGCTCAGTGCCCACTGGTGGCCCACTTGGTTTCCATGCTCCTCAATATAGATGGATTTTCTTCGGCAGTTCTATTGGATAAGCTCCAACACAGGACCTCTGGCCATCTCACCAGTGAATATCTGTCTCCTCTTGATCTCAATACACAGAGTCAGGTATACTTCTCACTGAGCATATTCATTGCAATGGATTCACAGTGTCAGCTTTTATTGCTGATTTTCCTTTAGTTTCCTACCATCTCACTACCCATCATTCTCACAACACTTAATAAAAATTTAACAAGCAAATTTGGATTTTCCTGTTTTGAAGTGATTTAGTATGTTATCCAGACTGATTCTGACCTCTTGAGTTGTGACCACAACAGGACTATAAGCCTAGACTTTCTAGTTCCCACTTCAAAGTCAGCTCTAAGCAAGACTGATTTTCAGTTCCTGACTGATGTATCATAAAATAGAGGACAAAAGTGAAACTTGAAAGTTAAGTATAGATGGCACTTTTTGGGAACCTAACCGTTCCTCGTTTGTACTCTAGCATAGAGGAAAAGGTCTGAACAAATGATGCATGAGCAGGCTTCAAACTCGATAAAGTGTCAGGTATTGCTTTAACTCTGCTTTTATAAATTGGCTTAATCTGGCATCTAGTTTTAAAAAGATAATTTAAAAACAATTACAGAAATGGACAGCAGAGGGAGCTATTGAGACTTGACTGCATTTTTCATTATGTTTGTTGGATTTTGTTTGTGCTACAAATTATGCTTTTTTAAAATTTTGTTTATGTGTGTACATGAATGTGTATGTGTATGCATGCACCTGTTGAAGCCAAAGTGTGTGAAGGTCTTGGGTATCATTCCACAGGAATGAATGCCCCAAGGATCTGTATGTGTTTGCAGTGGTGGAATTATAACCACATGCCACTATGTTTTTTGGTTTGACTTTTTTTAAACAGGTGTTCTGGGGATCTGAACAGCGCCCTCTGCTGTCCATTCCTACATGATCAGTATCTACTATCCAAAATACAATGCTTTGATTTAAGCTTTCTCATCTCGATTATCAATATTCAGGAAAAGTTTTATCATATTGGAGACTGGCTATGTCAAACTGAGAGATTGCAAAAAAAAAAAAAAAAAAAAAAAATCCAGGCTTCCCCCATCTTCCCTCTTATCATCCCCATCACTTCTATAACCACAATTGATGTCAGAAAAGTAATGATAGTTTTATCCAGATTTTAGACATGAATTGATTCCACTGCATAAATCTGGATTATAAAAGTCTGCTAATCCCTATGGCATTATTCCCAATTGTGGCTTGATTGGTTGAATAGGGTTTCTCTTTCTTGCCTAGGCTGGCATCTGGTGCCTCAGCTCGTGCTGTTCTGTGTCAGCACTGAGTAACTGATACTATTGATGTATTCGGTAGAGGTAGTAATCTTAGTGGCAAGGAGGCACACAGTAGGGCAGAATTGCTTTTCTCAGGGCCCGGAAACAAGAGAAAGACTTTCAAAAGCTTATTCCAGTGATCTAAGGGCCTCCTATTAGGCCCAATTTACATGTCCTACCACCTTATAACATGACCTTTAATGTAGCCCTTTGGGGGATACCCATAAAAACCACAACTTCTGACCATGGTAATTGCTTTCTCCATATGTTCTTGACACTTATATAAAACATCATGTTTTCTGTGAACGCATTTTCTCTGCATCATTCACTCTGAGCCATGCTTTCAGTCAAGTACCTGGTAGAGCAATCTTATCTCTGGCTGGGTACTGTAGCCTGCTCACTTGTCTCCCAGAGCCCTCTAGTGGTTTTCCTAAGAGGTGAATCTAAATGCTGGCTTCAGGCACCCTGCTGGGAAAACAGTTAAAAGAAAATGTTGTAGCCATTCAGATTATGTTTACGCTATGTATTTTTTAATCTAATTAGCAGGAAATCGTATTTTTAAAGTTTTTTTAAATGATGTTGCTTTGTTTTATATGTGTATGTATCTGATGGCCCGAGAAAATGATGCACATGTGGAACTCAGAGGACAGCTTGTAGGAGGTCGTTACTTCCCACCATGTGAGCCTTGGGAATTGAACTCAGGCTTGATGGCAGGAACCTTTACCTCCTAAGATGTTTCACCAATCCAGAAGCCATATTCTCATTTATTTTTTTTCCTGTGGCCACTTGTAGGCATGAGGATTTATCTTTTGTAATTTAATTTTATGTGCATTGGTGTTTAGCCTGCATGTATATCTATGTGAAAGTGTCAGATCCCCTGGAACCAGAGTTATTGACAGTTATGAGCTGCCATGTGGGTGCTGAGAATTGAACCCAGGTCCTATGGAAGAGCAGCCAGTGCTCTTATCCACTGAGCCCCATCTCCAGCCCCGAGGACTTATCTTCTAGAAGGAAAGCAGAGAGGTCAAGGCGGTGCTGTGCTTCAGGGAAGATGTGTGTGCTGTGGGATGGTCTGTATGTCAAAGTACTCTGATTGGTCAATAAATAAAACACTGATTGGCCAGTGGCCAGGCAGGAAGTAGGTGGGACAAGGAGAGAGGAGAGTTCTGGGAAGCAGAAGGCTGAGGAGAGACACTGCCAGCCATCGCCATGACCAGCAGCATGTGAAGATGCCGATAAGCCACCAGCCACGTGGCAAGGTATAGATTTATGGAAATGGATTAATTTAAGCTATAAGAACAGTTAGTAAGAAGCCTGCCATGGTCATACAGTTTGTATGCAATATAAGTCTCTGTGTTTACTTGGTTAGGTCTGAGCGGCTGTGGGACTGGCCGGTGACAAAGATTTGTCCTGACTGTGGGCCAGGCAGGAAAACTCTAGCTACATGTGTGGTCCTGCAATTTTAACAGTTACCTTCTTTGCATGCACTTCTCTCCTGCTGCCTCTTATCATGCTTAGGCTTTGAAATTGTAAGCTGCATATGCCTGGTATCAGAATCTTCTCAACACGAATTTTTGAATGAACAATAAGTGAGTCAACACATGGCTTCTGTCCAAGTCTGATAATACTTGCCAGAATCTAATTGTTGTCATTTACATAACGTGATCTAGTCAGGCTGTTCCTCCTTCTTCTTGAGAAGCACTTTGATCTACAGCAGACCTGGCATACTTCACTTCTCTGTGACCTGCTCCCTGAACCTGGTCCACACAACAGTGTGAAAAACTGCCACCCCAAGGTGAGTGAAATGCATGGCAGAAATAGATGCTGTAAAAATTCAGTGTCAGCTGCTACAGTTTCTCCCAGCAAACAGCTGAAAATGTGCTTGGTGTTAGCTTCCAGATTGTTGTCCCCTCCCCCTCCTCCTTTTCTTTTTTATCAGCAATAGGACAAGTGGTAGTTGGTTTCTTGTGTTTTAAACCTTGCCTACTCGGCTCTCTTTTCTTCTTATCTAAGATAGTTATCTTGGGAAATGGAGCCAAAGAAAGTGTGCCTGAATAAAAATGAAAGATGGTTTGTGTAGGAGCCCAGTATGCAGTGAAAAGGTCAGTTCTCTTCCCAGGTACCATGGCAAAGCTTTTGCCAAGAAGGTCTTTCTGTGATGCTTTTGTTAAACCTCTTTGGAATGGATAAAAATGACCATAGTTCCTTTGGCATACCTGGCTCCCCTCTTTTGGAAATAGGGATGATCTTCCCCTTGAATGAGGCCTTGGGACAGTGTAACCAAAAGAACATAGTGGATGGGATCATCTTACCTAATGACCCCAAGTTTTAAAATGTCTCTCAGCTTCCAGTCTTATAGTTTAAGGATACCCACTTGGACATATGTAAATCTTGCTATCCTATGGCAGAGCTCACATGATGCTGCGTGCATAGAGCCAGACCCATCTCAGCACCCTAGAGAACCTGTAAATGGCTTGGTCATTCCCCACTCACAGCGGAACATCCCCGCTGAGTTGGCTCAACCTACAGAAAGGTGAGAGTGAACACAGCATGGTTGTTTGTTTAGGTCCCTACATTTTGTTGTTGCTTAGAAACCACAAGAAGTCATTTCTTTGAAGTGGGTTGTTTCTGTAAGAAACCCAAAATCAGCACGTGGGTCTGGCTTTGGGATGAACAGTAACTTAGAGAAATGGTTAAGAGGAAGAGTCAACTCAGGGAGAGAATTAGCATAAGATGAAAGAAAAAGGGTGATCTGTGGTCCTGGGTCAGAAAGCTTGGCAGGAATTTGATGGATCGGAAACTAGCAACTGTATCTTGTGGACTTCCGGCAATAGCTCTTGGTGTGTGCCCAGTGCATTGCCCTTTACAACACCGCAAGAGTGCTATCAATATGCCTGTGAACAAGTGAGATAACTTAGAGTAAAGGAAGTGAAGTTTCCTTCCCAGTATCACGCCCGGTAGGCTGCAAACTCATCGATTTTTGTCACACTTTGGTGAAAGGGGTTTTAGACTAAAACAAAAAGTACTAATGGGGTCTGTCATAATGACCTAAATATCTGAGGAAAAGCACTGAATGGAGGATAATTCACTTTGGTTCATGGTTGCAGGTGCACTTTTTGACCTCATGCATGTGGGCAGGGCATCATGGCCAAAGAGACTGTTCCTTACTTTCTGATGGTCAGAGACCATCAAAGGACAACAGTGACTTTGATTAAGGCTGCTGACATGATCATGGGAGAGGGGAGATTTACAAAACCATGCATGGGCAACATAATCATTGTACATCACTGAATAATATGTCTCCTCCCAGCAACCAGTTAACTGCCAGTAGCTTCTCAGGAAGGTGTGTGGATTCTCATGTGTTCCCTCCACACCCCCACCTCCTGCTAGCAACCAATAACTGCCTCTAAATCCCCAGGAGGAGAAAGACCTCACAAACTGCTCCTGAATTCTTGAGGAATGATGATGGGTCCGATCTTGTGCAGGTCTGTGAAGGTAGGTAATCATAGGTCCTGAGGAGACACGGGTTACCCAGGTAACAGCTTCCTGCAATGCTCCTCCCCTTTCTCTGGCTCTTAAATTCCTTCCATCCTCTCCTCCATGATGTTCCCTGCACTTTGAAGTGTGTGATTTAGATGGCCTATTTATTCATTCTCAGCGTTTTGACCAGCTATGTCTCTGCAGTAACTGCTGTCCAGTGCAAAAAGGAAGCTTCTTGGACTAGAGCTGAGAGCAGCACTAATCTATGGGCATGCATCCATAATTTAGAAGGCCAGCTGAGGGGTGCACCATGTCCATTTAGCTGAACAACAATGTGGGCTGCTGTATTGTCTTTGCTCCTTGCTAATCACAGCAGCTACTCTGTTACTTCACGGCCCCTGCCTTCTTTCTTTTGACATCGGAACCTTCTGATGTGATCTGAAGGCCAGTGCCAGGAATCCTCCAGGCCTTCAATACCAGATGTGTATTGCTAAGACATGCATCCTTGTGGTCGACTGAGCAGCTATCAGATTCTTAGCAACTAACTGTTTGACTATCCAGTCCATATCATAAAAACCAATGGAATAAATCCTGTCTATATAACAACAACAAATCACAACAATAGCTTCCCAACTCTGGCCCATGACCTCCACAGCCACAGGCTTTTTACCAGGTTTACAATGTCAGATGTAATTTTCCTCCTGTGGAGTGAGCCTCAATTCCAATAGCAAAGTAGTTGGATACCCCTGTAACAGACATGTTACTTCTGCACCAGACTAACACAGCCCACAGAGGAGTAAGGCAGTTGATAAGTTGTCCTTCAGAAGCCTACATAGCACCTTTGGACACTTTGGGGGCTAGCAATCAGAATGCTTCTGAGTTCTAGATTGATTTCTCCATGTCCTACTACCAGGGCATGTGGCAGCTTCAGTAGTAGGGTCTTCTTATCTAGTTCTGGTCGGTAACTAGTGGGGGTAGGAATTACCTGTATTGTTTGGGTCTTTCTGAAGTCTCTCAGAATTTGGTGGTCTTTGGAAAGAATCTTTGTTTGTTTGTTTTTGAGACAGGGTTTCTCTGTGTAGTTTTGGTGCCTGTCCTGGATCTTGCTCTGTAGACTAGGCTGGCTTTGAACTCACAGAGATCCGCCTGGTTCTGCCTCCCGAGTGCTGGGATTAAAGGCGTGTGCCACTACCGCCCAGCAAGAATAATTCTTTATCAAGAATTTTTCCACTGCACTAACCTTGGAATCAGTTGCTAGACAATTACAGCTTTTGGAGAGTTATGCCACTTGTATTATATGTTTCTTGTATTTCTAAATTGGTGTTTCACTTCTGTTTAGATGGATGTGGTGATGTTTAAATAGGTTGTCAACTGGACCAGGAATCATCTAAAAGGCAAGCTACTGGACATGCTTTTGAATGATTTCATTTGTTTTATTTACATTTTTGGATGTATTTATCTTATTTATGTGTATGGCATTTTGCCTGAATGTGTGTGTGTGTGTACCATGTGCATACCTGGTGCCTATGGAGGCAAAAGAAGGCATCAGATCCTCTGGAAATGAAGTGTTGGATGGCTGTGAGCCGCCATGTGAGTAGAAACTGTCTTTCCAGCCTGATTAGCGATTTCCTTGATCAGATTATTTGAAATAGGCAGACCCATCCAGATGTCTGGAGGGCACTTTCCACTTGCAGCTCAGATAAAGAAGAAGGAGGAATGCCTTGCTTTTCCTGCATGCTTTCACTCTTTTGCTATCTCTGAGAGGTTCATCATCTACCCATCATTACAGCTGCTGCATTCCTGTGCTGACTTTAGGACCCAGTTTCAAGCAATCAGTGTGGGCTGAAGACCAGCAGCTCTGTATGAATCATCTGGGCCTTCAGCACCAGATTGAGATGGCTGAGACAACTAGCCTTCTGAACTGGTCAACTGAGTGTTTGGCTTTGACAGCCATGATGGGAGTACCCAGACAATATCACGTAAACCAATCTAATAAATGCCCCCTTTAAGTTGTATCAATTCTGTTCATCTATCCATTCTGTTCATCTAGAGGACCCTGATGATTACAGATATTGTTTATACTTCTATGTGAGTTCCAGTGCCTCTGTTACTTCATTGGCAGTGATTAATACAGCTTGATTCAGTATATTCCCTTCCATACGCAAGGGTTCAACTTTTCTGTAGGTTTGACAAGAGTGGGATACTTCTAGTAGATCAGGGACGTGTATTGTAGTAGAGTCTGAGTGCACCTTCTGAGATTACTAATGTCTTTTAAAAAATGTTGGCATCTATTTATTTGTGTATGTGTAATACATGTACATGCCTGCTCACACAGGTGTGTGCTCACCTGCCCTAGCGTGTGAATAGAGGTCAGAGGATAACTTGTTAGTTCTCTCTTTCGATATGCAGGTCCTAGGGATGCTACTCAGGTCGTCAGGCTCAGCAGCAAGTGTCTATACCTACTGAGTCATCTCACTGGCCCCTGTAGTTACTGCTATAATCTTATTAACACCATGGGGTCTTACAGGGTATGGGAGAAACCTGTGCTGCAGTCCCTCATAGGCAGTGTCCATAGCCTTTCTGTTACGTCGCTGCTGGTGCAGTAGGGGTGCTTGTCTAAGAGAGGGTTCTCGTCCTCCTTACTTAGATCTTGGTTGTCACATAGAGCATCTCTTTCTTTCTTTCTTTCTTTCTTCCTTCCTTTTTCTTTCTTTTTTTCTTTCTTTCCTTCTTTCTTTCTTTCTTTCTTTCTTTCTTTCTTTCTTTCTTTCTTTCTTTCTTTCTTTCCTTCCTTCCTTCCTTTCTCTCTCTCTCTCTCTCTCTCTCTCTCTTTCTTCTTTTTTTTTAATTCAGCTCTTTAAAGAAAACTAAATTGTATTGATTACTATTTGGGGTAGGGGTTGCAAGCATGCCACAGCATGCATGTGGGGCCAGAGAACACATTGCTGGAGTTGCCTTTCTCCTTCTAGCCGGGAGGTCCTGGTACTAGAACTCATGCCAGGTGTGGCAGCAGGTGTTTAATGAGCAGAGCTATCTCTCTGGCCATCCCTTCCCAATGGTTTGAGTTCAAGTGTTCACATTGAAATTTAGGTGTGTGTGGGTTATGCATAGAGCAAGGTGTATTGCCTCTTAGCTGCATCGGGGGCATATCTCAGCATCAACACAACACATTCAAGGTGTCATGCTTGATCCCCAACACTGCATAGAGAAGGGGGAATAAATAGCATCAGCTACAGATAACAAGGAACCAGATATAGAAAGAAAGTGAGTATTAAGGGCCAACTATAATACCACAATTTTAACAACAGTAGGCATGATGAGGGCAGGAATAAACAAGCAAAAAAATTTAAAGAAGAAATTGGAGATGGAAAGCAAAGGAGAAAAGGGAGTAGCTGGAGAAATGTGGAAGTGAAGGCTGTAATTTAAGGAAAAAAAGATGGGAGAATGAAAGAATTTGACTCAGAGTGCAAAGGGAGAGAAACAGTGACAAAAATAAACCTAAAAATCATTCAAGAAAAAAGTGTGTGTGTGTGCGTATGTATTGTTGTTTTGAGACAGGGTAGGTAGCCCTGCTGACCTTAAAATCTCTATGTGGCTGAGGCTGGCCTTGAACTCCCAGATACCTGCTAGCCTTTGCCTCTCAGGTGCTGAGATTGAAGGTGTATACCATCATGCCCAGATGTATGTGTATCAACAACAAAAACGAGAAACAGGGACTAGGGACACAGCTCTGTAGGTGCTGTGCCTGCTGTGTGAACATGAAGACTGAGTTCACACGTGACAGCTCTGTTGTCTGGCTGCAGTCTTAGAAAGGGAGTTCCGCTTCATTTTGTGGCTCTGACCCAACACTCTACTGTATGTCCTTTTCCATGGCTCTGTGTCAGTGATGATCAGTCAGGACCACACCATATCGCCAGGTAATCCTGGCAAGGAAAGTGTGGCAGGCAGGACCTGGTTGAGTTTCATGGAAGAGGATGACGTAGGTTCCTGAAGATGGAGGTGTGTTTCTCCATTATGGTACCACCCTTTGACACGGAGAAACAGAGAACACTTGTCAAGCACCGTTGGCTAAGTTCAGGCAGACCCTACATTCTCCACCTGTTGTGGTGCCTGTGTCGCTCAGCCATCCTGTGTGTCACACAGCTGAGCTGCAGTGGAGTCTGCGCTGATAGGCTCATTCTCACCCTCAGTTCTAATAACCTAAGTTCATAGGTAACTGTCTTATTCGTGGTCTGTCAATACTGAACTTCAGATGGAGTACTACTCAGCTGTTAAAAACAATGACATCAGGAAATTTGCAGGCAAAAGGACAGAACTAGAAAAAAA
Source organism: Peromyscus leucopus (assembly GCF_004664715.2). NCBI lineage: Eukaryota > Metazoa > Chordata > Mammalia > Rodentia > Cricetidae > Peromyscus > Peromyscus leucopus. The sequence goes on from NC_051067.1 coordinate 135,787,351, forward strand.
ATCATCCTGAGTGAGGTAACCCAGACCCAGAAAGACAAACATAGGATGTACTTACTCATAAGTGGATATTAGCTGTAAAGTAAAGGATAACCATGCTATAATCCACAGACCCAGAAGGACTAGGTAACAAGGACGGCACAAGAGGGGACTCATGGATCTCTCTGGGAAGAGGAGAAGAAGGGGGATTCTCCTGGGTGGACTGGGGTGGGTGGGAATGGGAAATTTGGGGACTGGGTTAGGGTGTGGGTAGAGGGGGAGAGTATTGAAAGAGATGACTGGAAAGAAGGGGCCTTTCGGGGACAGGTAGAAACCTGATGCAAGGGAAACTCCCACGAATTTACAAGGATGACCCTAGCTAAGACTCCTAGCATTAGTGGATACAGAGCCTGAACTGTCATCTCCTGTGATAAGTTTGGTGATCAGACCAGTGGTCATCAGAGAGCCTTCATCCAGTAACTGAAGGAAACAGATGCAGACCAACAGTCAAACATTAGGCAGAGCTTGGGGAATCCTGATGAAGAGAGGGAGGAAGGATTGTAGGAGCCAGAGGGGTCCAGAACATCACAAGAAAACCCACAGAAACAACTAACCTGGCTCATAGAAACTCACAGAGTCTCAACCAACAACCAGGGAGCCTGCATGGGACTGACCTAAGCTCTCTCTTATATGTCACAGTTGTGTAGCTTTGCTTACTTGTGGGACTTCTAACAATGGGAGCAGGAGCTGTCCTTAACACTTTGTCTGGCTCTTGGGAACCTATCTTCATACTGGATTGTCTTGCCCAACCTAAATACAAGGGGAGGTGCTTAGTCTTACTGCAACTTGATATACCATGTTTGTTGACTGCCTCTTTCTGGGCAGAAACAGAGGAGTGGATTTGAGAGGGATGCAGAGGGGAGGAAGGGGGAGGGAAAGGGAGGAGAGGAGGGAGAGGAAACTGCAGTCGGGATGTAAAATAGATAAATAACTTAAAGAAAATAAAATAAAAATTGAACTTCAGTGTGTTCCTGGCTCACTCACTTTGATGACGAGCTACTCTCTAGCTGATCTGCTGTCAACTCATAGAATGCCTAGAAACTGTTGCTTACGTCTGCACCACCATCTGTTTTTTTGTCTTGTTTTGTCTTGAGATAGGGTTTCTCTGTGTAGCCCTGGTTGTCGGGAACTCACTCTGTAGACCAGTCTGTCCTTGGACTCCAGAGAATGGCCTGCCTCTGCCTCCTGACGGCTGGGACTAAAGGTGTGTGCCACCATACCGGGCTCTGCCCCATCATCTTGTTGGTGCTGATGCTTTGCTTATGCTGCCAATGAAGATGTGTTTTTAGAGTTTTCCTAAGTAAGGGGATATGCTTATGAAGAGAGGATTGTGAAATGAATACACAACCTAGGCATGCTAGTTAGCAGAAAGGTGATTCACAATTTACAGAAGGAGAAAAGGAATTCAAAGGCACAATGCAGGGCTTAACACAGCCTTGGTATAGAGATGCAATTCACTACAACTGTTCTGTGAGGCCAGTGGGAAGGACAGAGGAATGTATTATTGCTATGAAATGCACTGGTTTCAGCCCAAGTTGTATCAAAACTATTGTCAGCTGGATCATATTGCACATGATGCATTTGCTGTTTCTCTAAGCTGTTTTGTTAAAAGGTGATCAAGGCCAGTTGCTTTTAGTTGGCTGGATTTTCAACACACATATATGATTCTACCACTGGAATATGTGAATTTTCATACTATCAATGGGTGTGAGATGAACTGTGAAACAGAGCTCTCTGCCTTTAGAGGCTTGAATTTACTGTGTTGATGGCACCAGACAGATGAGCCTTGCCTTGGTTTATCTAGTAATATTTCTAGGTCACATTTTACTCTAAGGGTGGCTGTTCAAAATAGCAAGGTATCATCATGACAGATACATGCAGTGGAGCAAAATGCATTGACGTCATGGTTGAAGGGAAGATAAAGGACTGGGGTTCTTCTAACCTCTTAATAGCCTGATGACTTTTTAATAGGCGCAACTTCTGAAAAGGTTCCACCACCTTTCAAAAATGGTACTGTTTGGGGGGGGGGCAAAGCTTTATCTCTTGGACCTTTAGAGGGAGCATTTGAAATTCAAATGACAGCAGATATTATCATCCTTAGAGGATGTTCTTGCTTCTCATTCTGTAGGAAGCAAAAGTCAACACTCTGCTCTACACCTTTCGGTTTCCAACTTCAGTAAAGAGATATTATTATTTTTACATAGTTAAGGTTGGTAACCCTTATATTCTGTCCCAAGTGACAAGGTCAAGTGTAATATTTATTCCTTCTATCATACAGGCACATTCAATTAAAATTTGGTGTTAGAATTTTCACATACCATTATTCCCTTCCTCTGCCTAAGGACATCTTTTTCCTTTGTGAATGGTAGAAGCTTGGATTAGGCATATGGCTCAGTGGAGGAGTACTTATTTGGCACCTCAGGTCTTGAGTTCATTCCCAGGCATACTGCAAAAGATAAAAGAAGCTTATGCCCAATTTACCTACATGACCAAACTCTTCACAGAACTTACTACTTTCATCTGTTGTTCGAAGTATTCCTTCTGTGTGAGAAACTCCCTCCTCTTTGTCCTCTGCTTTCTCTTTTAATTTGGATTGCCTTTTCTCAGATATTGCTGGTAATTTTGGCCACTGAGATTTATTTTCACTGTTCTCTTATTTAATTCCATTTTCTCTCATGGCTCTGCTGTTTTTAGTCTTTCTTAGATTTGTTCTTCAGTTTTCTAGAAAACATAATCAAGTAATTTTTCATAAAAACATTTTCATGTAAATTTTTTTCATGAAGAATAAGTTCCTGTTTAAGCTTCGAGTCTTTGCACATGTGAAAAAGATTGTTTTCTAGTACATGTGTTGTGCTGACTAGTTTTATGTCAACTTGACACAAGCTAAAGTCACTTGGGAATAGGGAGCCTCAACTGAGAAAAGGTCCCCACTAGATTGGCCTGTGGTACATTTCCTTGATTGATGATTGATGTAGGAAGAAAGTTCAGCTCACTGTGGATGCTGCCATCCCTGCGCTGGTGGTCCTGGGTGCTATTAGAGAGCAGGCTGAGTAAGCCACAATAAGTAAGCCATTAAGCAGCTTCTCTTTTGGAAACAGTAGGGTGTATTTTTGGATCTCAGTTTGAGTGCATGGTCCTCCATGGTGGGAAGGCATGGTGGCAGGAGACTGAGGAGGATGGCCACATTGTGTCTGCAGTCAGGAAGCAGAGAGAGATGGAAGGTGCTCAGCTCACTCTCCCCTTTTCATGAAGTCTGGGACCCTAGCATGTGGAATGATGCTGTCCACACTTAAGTATTTTTTAACAGATTGCAAGTAAATGGATACTTAGGTTTTTTTTTTCATACTTATAACTAACCATGAGGACAGGTACCATGGCAAGAGTATGATCCTGGAGGAGTCTGTCTCCCTTAGTTGAAGGATGTGGTAGATTGAGTAATGTTGACATTAAATTAATAGTGTGAACACCTACTTGCCTTTGGTCCAAAAGCTCAGGAATGATTTCACAAAGGAACTAGAGGAAGCATCTTTGTGTGCAAAGCAGCTATGTCAACAAGCTTCTGGGAGGGAGTTGTGGTGGCAGCCTCCTGACATTCTGAAAGGAATAATATCATTGTGTCATTGTGGAGCGCTGTTTACATTTTTAATAATGCAATAATCTGTTCATGCTCCAACTATGAAAAGAAAGTTGAATTTGTGATGGATAGAAAACTCATTTAAGATCAGAATCTGCAATAAGTAAGAGTTTGGGGGCCAAGTCCTTGAGTCAGTTGTTGCATTGAAGTGTGGATTCTTCCAAACACATGACCCCGAAGATGTTATTTCTTATTTCCTAAGATCATACCAAGCAAGTTTTATCCTTTCTACCAAAATTATAGGTGGAAAAGCTAAAGGATCTACAGAGAAATGATTGGATAAGTCACTGAAGACAAGATCTTTGTCAGAGCAGTAAATGGTGCCAGTTGTATTAGGAATTATGAAAGAAAGCACAATGGAGTGTAGGAAGTATGGGAAATGAGAAGATAGTTGAAATTTGTGATTGAAATGTGTGAGTCAGAAGTTTCTTTTTTTATGGGGAGGTACATTTAGTAGAGGCAGGTCCAAGCCCCTCCCCCTGCCTCAGGACTGTGTGAGGTGTCCCATCATACATAGGTGGTGGTCTCCAAAAGGTCTGCTCATGCACAGGGATAGATTCTGATCCTATGCTAGCCCCCCAGCAGATCATGCTACACAACTGTCTCACTATGCAGAGGGCCTAGTCAAGTCCCATGCAAGCTCCACAGCCGTTGATCTAAATTTTATGAGTTCTCACTAGTTTGGTTTGGTTGTCTCTGTAGGTTTCCCCATCATGATCTTGATGCCCTTGCTCATAGAATCCCTCTTATCTTGAGGCCTTATTTTCTTATAGGAGGGAATGGGGGGGGTGGGTTGGGGCAGGGAGGCTGGAGGGGGGGGAGGAGGGAAGAGGGGGATCTTTGATTGGTATGTAAAATGAATAAAAAATTTTCTTAAAAAATAAAAAATAATAAATTAAAAAAGAAGTTTCCTTTTCTTAGTTGAATTTGAATTTTTTAATGGCTGGAGGGGTCCAAAAAGCCTGGAAGAGCCTCTTTTTCAAGGAATGAAGGGCCCTATTTCCAGACCTCATTTAAGCAACAGTTGCCAGTTCTAGTCACCAACTACAGTGATGGCTGTGCCCAGTGTCAAAGGCCTCGAGAGGAGCAGTCACGGTGTAGGAAGCCACATCCTCAGAGAACATTCCCCAGATCTGGAAACACCAGGACTTGGACTTTTGAGCCCCAGCAGCTGCAGTACCATTTTTCACAGGTGCCTAGGGGAGCCCAAACTAAACCTGTTGGGACAGGGCAGTTACACCACCTGTGTGGACACTCAGCCTTCCTCCAACCCGCATGAGATCTGAGGTGTGAGAACAATAGATGCTTATACAACCATTGTCTAAATATTTAAAAGTCCTAAATTAGGAGAAAAAATCAGGCTGTACTATGTGTCGCTAGAGTTTTCCTGCCTTGCCCACAGTCAGGACAAATCTTTGTCATCCGCCAGTCCCACAGCCGCTCAGACCCAACCAAGTAAACACAGAGACTTATATTGCATACAAACTGTATGGCCGTGGCAGGCTTCTAACTGTGCTTATAGCTTAAATTAGTCCATTTCCATAAATCTATACCTTGCCACGTGGCTGGTGGCTTACCGGCATCTTCACATGCTGCTGGTCATGGCGGCTGCAGTGTCTTTTGCCTTCCTGTTCTTTTATATCTCCTCTCTGTTAGTCCCGCCTATCCTTCCTGCCTAGCCACAGCCGATCAGGTTTTATTTATTGATCAATCAGAACAACTTGACATACAGACCATCCCCCAGCACAGCCAAGTGCAGACCAACTCAGACACCTGCACTCAGGCCCATGGTCCTAATCATCCTCTATGCGGACCTGCTGGGTAACGCCACAAAGAACAAAGAACCCAAGAAAGGCTCCCACAGGACATACAGAACATCCCACAGCAACTATGTTTTATCCTCTTGCTCTGGGAAATACATATTCAAAGTTTTCATACCAAAGTTAGTATTGACACAAAAAGCACAGCTCTTGTCTTAAAGGGAATAAAAGATAGTTTATTTTGGGATGATTCTGAGTGACCATTGCCCGGGGAACACAGATTTAGGTCACCCCAAATCCCATGTTTCCAACGTGTAAGCACTTTCATCAAGTTTTTGTAGTTTTACAGAACAGAGGAAGTCATAAAGCAAGACAAGTTTGAAATACATTAGTGGGTCCATCAGAGAGGCAGGCATCAAAATGGTGGAAGCTTTTCTATAGGTTTAAGATGCTGTCTGGTGGCATTCTTAGCTTTTGGATTGGTAGAAGGTTAATTGCCTGTTAAGTCAATAGATTCTAAAAGGGTTTTATGTGCTGTCAAGATGTGAGTTAGACCTGGGGGCCAAGCAATGGCTATTCCAGAGGGCTAGAACTTAGCCCAAGATAAGGTGGTTAGCTTCTGGACCTGCAACATTCCAACCCCTCCACAGGACTGAAGTGCTGATCAGTGGTCAGTCTCTGCAGACAGGATTCCTTTCAGACGTTTCCTTCAAAGCCAGACGCAGCAGCTTTTCAGGAGCGTTCATTCATATTAATTTTGGATTTTGCAGATTTTCTTACAAATCTTGGCTAGCACAGTTTATGAAGCCATGTTTACCACTTGACTTTTCCAGCCCCATCCCGAACCAAGTGTGTGTGTGTGTGTGTGTGTGTGTGTGTGTGTGTGTGTGTGTGCCCATCTGCTAACGATCCAAACTCTCCTACTTGATTCTCCCTCCAGACAACCAACCTCACCCTTTAGAGATGATCACAACCAGGAAGAGAAATCCAGTCTGCCCCCAAATAAAGGTGTCAGGGGAAGAGGCCCACACCGCCCTGTGCTTCATGTCTGTGGATGAGCTTTGTGTTATCCTGCTTAAAGAGCCAGTCTTGAAGGGCGCGAAGCTGGACTACAGATGAAATAAGCATTTTGTGAAGAACCCAGATGGGAGTGGCAGTGACAGGAAGGGGGCCTGCAGCTGCTTCCAGGAGCCCATATTGAGAGACAGTCAGATAGTCCTGCTCCTGCGATCTGGGGAGAGTCTAAGCTCACCCTGTTCACTCTTATGAAACAATAAGAGATATATTTGAACAAAACAGAGAATCCTCCCCAGTCTTGCGTGTCTGGTACTTGATTCTACTATCTCCATTTTATTCCAGTCTTTCATCCAGTCCTTCTTCAAGACTCCGACTTCACATTCTCCCGGGTCTCCATCTCTCCCCCTTCCCTGGAGCACATGACTGTCATGGCTGCTTCGTCTACAGCACAGACACCACAGGCTGCTGCCCCAGGCACCTTCCAATCACTGCCTGCAGCCGTGTGTGGCTGCTTCCCCACCCCCTCCCTCTTGGTTTTCAGTTGCAGTGAGACCAGAATTTCTTACCCACATGAACTCCATCATAAGGGTGTTGGGTCCTCCCTGCTGAGAGACAGTACCCTGTCGCTTATCCCACCTCGCTTCAGCCTATAATCTATGCCTTCTTTTGGCCCAAGAGAGCATCAAGGTATTTGATTCCCCCCCAAGATAGAACTCAGCAACTTTCTCTTGTCTGCTTTCTTTCAGCTACCTCTGTATTTTTCTCCTCTTCTGCCGTAGTCTTCAAGGACTCAGCATCCTGTAGGTTGCCCTTCATGCTGGCAATGGAAACTGCATTCAGTGGAGTCAGCAGTTGCCAGTAATGTGTTACTAAATCCACCCTTTGCAGTTCTTACCTTCCTTGAATCTTCAGGGTTGTTTGCCTTCAATGCCGGAAATGTTCAGTCCCCTGGTTCACGTGAAGTTGAATTCTGCAGTGTTAATTCTGCTATTGCTGGCACTAGGCTTCCAGGCTTCGTTGTTGCCTCCCTGTCTCATATGTGTCCCTTAAATATTGGTTTCCTTTATGGTTTTGGCTGGCATTCTCCCTCTTCACTCCAACTCCTGACATATGCTCCAGACTTACCTGCTAAGAGAATGGAAAAGAGGATTCACTGACTTGTCAACATTCATCCTGCCTACTCTGTTAGGGAAAGAGGGTCTGTGTTCAGATTGGAGTGTGAGTGTCAAGTGTCAAGGTGGTTTCTTTCTTTGTTTCTTTCTTTGTTTCTTTCTTTGTTTCTTTCTTTGTTTCTTTCTTTCTTTCTTTCTTTCTTTCTTTCTTTCTTTCTTTCTTTCTTTCTTTCTTTCTTTTTTTTTTTTTGGTTTTTCGAGACAGGGTTTCTCTGTGTAGCTTTGCGCCTTTACTGGAACTCACTTGGTAGCCCAGGCTGGCCTCGAACTCACAGAGATCCGCCTGGCTCTGCCTCCCGAGTGCTGGGATTAAAGGCGTGCGCCACCACCGCCCGGCGTCAAGGTGGTTTCTATGGGCATCCTATAGCAAGTTTTCAGAGTGGCCCCCACTACAGCAAATGCAAGGCATGGGGAGAAAGGGCATTGACAAGTCACACCTGTGCCAAGCAGGCCAACGCTGCTGCGCAGAACTGAATGCCAGCTCAGTGACCGGTGGGTGCAGAAAGGGGATTAGTTCATGACTCCCAGCTGTCACATAGGCTATGCTCTTTCTTGCCCCTCTGCTGTTCTTGCCTCCTGACTTCTTAACCACATTAGTTTACTTGTCAGTTTGCATAACCTTGGAGATAATATCAAGGACTGCATTAGCTCAATGACTTCACCATGATTACAAATGGAGGGGCTACTAAGGGGGCATTGTTGAGCCTTTTCTACCATTTCAGATTGGTGAGCCATTGTAAGATCCTAAATTTGCGTTTCTCACAAGTTTTCAGGTGATGAAACTCCTTTGGGGTCACACCTTGAGCTGTGATGGCAAAGATATAGTGCTAAGTATTACCCACAGCTCTGAATCCTGGCTGCAGTGTCCAGATGGTGGGTGAATGATCTTGGGGGATTTAAACTATGTATCTCTATTTCATGGTCTGTAAAATGGAGATAATAATAATACCACTTTTTTTTTTTTACTGTGTCAGGAGCAAAAGTGTGGATATCTGCAGTGTTTGAAGGAATCTAGCATATAGTAGGTGCTTAATAATTGTCTTTAGGCTCTCCCATAGCAGTGATACCCCTGAACAGCTGCCCTTTGCCTGGGTTCATGGAACTATCTCTGTCCTAGAATATGCCATGTTGTGTTGGAAGGGGCTGGTCCCTTATGCCTGAAGAGACAAATGACTGTCACCGTGCTGTGTTGTTTTGTAGAATTTTGGTTAAAGATGTGTTATATTTGTTTATGCTGGGGAATATTTGTTTAATGATGCAAAGATATGTTGCATTCTTTTATGTTGCATTTGTTTAACTCTGTGAAGCTGCATTACTTTGCCTTCCTAAAACATCTCATGGTCTAATAAAGAACTAAACGGCCAATAGTGAGGCAGGAGAAAGGATAGGCAGGGCTGGCAAGCAGAGGGAATAAGTAGAAGGAGAAATATGGGAGGAAAAGAAGAAGGAGCAAGAGAACAAGGAGAGGAGGATGATTGGGACCAGCTGCATAGCCACACAGCCAGCCACGGAGTAAGAGTGAAAGTAAGATATACAGAAGTAAGAAAAGAAAAAAGCCCAGAGGCAGAAGGTAGTTGGGATGATTTATGTTAAGAAAAGCTGGCAAGAAACAAGCCAAGCTAAGGCTGGGCATACATAATTAAGAATAAGCCTCTGTTTGTGATTTATTTGGGAGCTGGGTGTGGGCCCTCCAAAGGAGCAAAGCCAACCAACAACGGTGTTGGAAGGGGCTGGTCCCTTTTGTCTGAAGAGACAAGTGACTGTCACATGGTAGAAATTATAACAGTTCATCTTCTGCTTTGCAGAATATTATCAATGATTTACATACAATAGAGAACCTAATAAATGTACATTTAGTAGATGTATATTATTATTCATAATAAATGTCCTTTATCTGTCTGCTGTTTCTGAAAGCTCTATTGGGTGAATTACTCAGACAATAGTGCCATTGCTAAGTTTCCCTTCATTCCAGTATTTCTCACATCATTTTTTCCTCTTTAGTTTGCATTTACCTATTCAACATACTTAGATTCTACATCAGTTTCTAAGACTCTCCTCAAAACTATCCACATGGAGGTCATCAACAGCTTCTGACCTGCCATATGAGAAGGACATGTCTCAGTGTTGAGGTCAGCATCATTTGATGCTGTTACCTTTTCTTCAAAGAGTTTCCTCTCCTGAACTCCCTGACACCACATTTACTTACTACTTAATCTTCACTGCCAGTTCCTCCTCCTGTTTCTCATTCTTGTCCATACCCATTTGCTCTTCATATGTTTCAATACTTTGGGCTTATCCCTGGACACCATTACTTCTTCATTTCAAATTTTTCCATATTAATCTCCCTTGGCTCAAATGATACCTATTTCTGATTACACTAGACTTGATATTTTCAACAGATTTTTTGTCTCATGAGATACAACCTTATGGATCCTACTTAGCTGAATAAGAAGTGTCTCACATTGGATAGGAAGTCCTCATAGGCAAGGGGCACTGTTCCCTTCTGCCTAGACTCAGTAAATGCCTGACTTCCAAAAAAGTTTTCCTTTTTTCTATTTATGTCTAACCCTTCAGACATGATTGATGAAACCACCCATTTCTTTCTAATGGCCCTGCTAGAGATCTGCTTGGAGACATCACTGGGCAGCTTCTGTCTACCCATACAGCTTCCTCACTGGTCCTGCTATTCCTGCTGAGCTTAGACAATAGTTCATTTGTGGCACAGAGTCAGAGATTTAACAAATGTTTATTAGTTGTGTCATTTCTATACCTAAATTCCAAATCCAGTCTCTAGGTCTGGGCCCCACACACTCAGATCTCTGCTACCCCCACCCAGGCTGGTTTTTCACATTCTTTCCTTTGCCACCATGTACCAAGCACACTACCACTTACATTTCAGCCACTCAAACTCGTTGCTGCAAAGTGTACTTACCTTCTGTCTTAGTTAGGGTGTCTATTGCTGGGAAGGGACACTATGACCACAGCAACTCTTATAAAGAAAAACATTCAATTGAGGTGGTGGCTTACAGTTCAGAAGTTCAGTTCATTATCATCATGGCAGAAGCATGGTGGCATGCAGGCAGACATGGTGCATGGCTCCTCCTCTGGCCTCCAAAGGAACTCACTGCAAGCAAAACCCATACACACAAAAATAAAATAAATAAGTCTTAAAAAAAGTATAACAGAGTCCTGCCATGCTGCCACAGATATGTATTCATATCAGGCTTAAATCTTTTAGAATGTGAGATATTAGAATTACATAGTCCTATATGCAGTGTGGGCATAACTGAATACTTGATGTATACTTTTTCATCATGTCAATGTAGTGCAACAGTGTGGTTACACAGAAATACATAATTCAATATAAAATTCTGAGAAATAATTTATAAGTACATATGATTGGGGAATATATTATACAGATGAATTTTGACACATGATATAGTTATCTACCAATAAATCCACCCTAAGTTGAATATATTGTAAGTCAGTATTGTATTTAATACTCCAAGGCTACTGAACTCATAGCTCATCCTGCTTTAAACATGCTCAGAATTATAGTAAGTACACTTGCAGAAACTCAGAAGTGACCATCACAAGAGAATATAGTACTGTGAATTTTTAGCCTGAAAAAAGATCAATTAAAATTTGATCCCTGCCTTCTACTGGGTGTATATTGCCTTTAAACTATTGTAAAGCAAAACCAAAATTATAAGTCAAACCACTGTAAGTTGTGGACTCGCTGTATGTAATGTGTATGTGTAACATGTATAAATACCAGGTAGAAGCTAACACATTATCTATTCATATCTGTCTATAAAAGTAATTTACAGACATTCCAGGAAACATTTCATAGCCAATATTAATTGCAAAGAGATTTTCTTCATTTGGTATTAGTTTTGTAGTCATTTCCTACATAATTTTGACTTTGGAAATATATTGTTCCAGATTGAAATAAAAAGCACCAGCCACTGTGGCAGATAACGGCTGTCAGTCTCACCTTGGTCCAAGTTCCTGCTGTTCACATCCTTGTGAACTTAGCTGTATGCTGGACATCACCGTGCTTCTAAAGAGTGTGATACTGCAAAGTTCATAGAAGCAGACTAAAAGTCTAGCATTTGTATTGTGCTTCCTTTGAGTCTTTTCATGCATGTGTACTGAGAAAATATACTGGAGGTGCTCATGGAGCAAGGAACTGAAGGTAAACTCCAGCCACCTGAGGCTCTATTTTGTACTTCAGATGCTAGGCAAGTACTTGAGTTATTCCATTAGCCTTCATCCAACAGTTCATTTTTAAAAAAAGTTTTTATTAGCACATATTCATTATATATCTTCCCCTTCCCAGAGAGTTCTCTTTCTGCTTTGATATCTTTTTGGTGAGCCAATGAGTTTAATTAGGGTTCCTTACAGGGGCATGAATGAGCAGATTTTTATAGGAGCTTAGACAACACTAAACAAAATGTCTCTTTCAAGTCCAACAGGTTTTAAGGGACCTATTCCTGTCAACAATCACCTCAGGGATTTTGGGAGCAAATCCTTCTTACCTGAGTCTTCAGATGAGACAATTAGCCCTAGACAACACCTTGATGGAGGCTTCATGAGAAACTGTGATACTGAAGTTGCTGTGAGGCTTATCTAGGATTCCTGGGAGAGGGAGAGGGAGAGGGAGAGGGAGAGGGAGAGAGGGAGAGGGAGAGGGAGAGGGAGAGAGAGAGAGAGAGAGAGAGAGAGAGAGAGAGAGAGAGAGAGAGAGAGAGAGAGAGAGAAACGGAGGGAGGGAGGGAGAGAAATGTAATAGTAGACTACTAGGTCTTGAAATAATTACATAGCAACCAATAATTATTACAGTAGATTTTTATGATGACACTAAGGGACTGTGGTGGTTTGAATAAAAATGGCCCTTAGGCTCATAGGGAGCAGCACTATTAGGAGGTATGGCCATGTTGGAGTAGATGTGGCTTTGTTGGAGGACATGTGTCACTATGGGATGGGCTTTGAGGTCTCTGAAGCTTAAGCCTTGCCATTATGTCACGGTCACTTCCTGCTGTGTGTGTGGATCCAGCTGTAGAACTCTCAGCTACCTCTCCAGCACCATGTTTGCCTGCGTGCCACCATGCTTTCCACCAAACTCTAAACTGTAAGCCAGCCCTAATTAAATGTTTTCTTTTATAAGAGTGGCCATGATCATGTTGTCTCTTCACAGCAATAAAACCCCTAAGACAGGGACCTAGGTAGAATATCATTGGAAGACCATGGTGTGGTATACCTTTATTTGTATTACTTCAGTACTTTTCAAATCAGCCATGTGTTTTCTTTTCTTGTGGTTTCTGTTTTGCGATAGAGTCTCATGTAGTCCAGGATTGCCCTTACAGTGCCAAGGATAACTTTGAACTCTTGTCTTTCTGCTTCCAATTACTAAGTGTTGGGATCATAGGTGTGCACCACCATCCATGCCCAGCTCTGTTTTCTATTTAAGACAGATTTATTTTTTATTTGTGCATGTTGGTGTGAGAAGATGTTATGTGATTGCAGATTCCCATGCCCTGGGCCTGGAGTTATAGGCAGTTGTGAGCTACCTGATGTGGGTTCTTGGAAGTGAACTCAGATCTTGTAGATGAGCAGAACCTACATATGATTGTTTCCTGCTTGCCTTGACTGTGGACCAGAAAGCTTCTCTGCTGTCCAGAAGGGTGTAACTACATCGTCTTCAAAGAAATCTTAGCCATACCCTTGGGCTTCCACGTTGGTCTTTCGTTGGTGATAATTTCAATTCTTGGGTACTATATAGGTTTTTTTTTTTCATATTAAAGTTACCCTTGAGCTGGTGAGATGGCGCAGTGGATGAAAGTGCTGTTGAAACTAATGATCTGAGTTCAATCCCTGGCACTCACATGGTTGAAGGAAAAAATAGACTCTACAAATTGTCCTCTGATTTCCACATGTGCACTATCGTGCATGTAAACACACACACACTCACACACACATACACACACACACAATGAAAATTAAAGTTATCTCCAAATCAGAGCCTATCAATTCATTATTGCGAGCTTTCAGTCCCACTACACTATCTCAGCTCCCGTCCCACAGCTTTTGCTCCCTCAGCTCCCTCATAGAGCTTATAGAAACCCCCTTCAGCTGGATTTCTTTTTGCACCCCTCCCTCCTCCTTGCGTCAAATAGCTTGGCTTTACTACAGATCAATGGTCAAAAAACACACAATTGAGCTCTCTGTTTATCACTGTTCCTCTTTTTAGACTAAGGAAGCAACAAGTCTCCAGAATATTTTGGATTAGTATGGTTTTTTTTATGATGATACAAATTTAAGATTATATTTGCCATAACATACTATGTGATTCAACTCTGGTTTAGTATATATACTATATATGATGATAAAAATTTAAGGTTATAAAGGTTTAGTCAGATTGACAAAAGCTGATCTAAGTTGTACGTCTAACCACTTATGTCTTTGCTAACTGTTCAACAACAAGCTTCTAGAAAATTTAGATAAGTAACAACATATTGATAAATAAGGTCTATTTAATAAATAAGAATTTTAAATTCCTAAGGTTACTCAGCCTTGCAGTAATATTTGTCTGGCTTCTTTATTTTTGCTCACTTTGTTAAACTTTAGCTGTTAGTTAAACTGAATCATACAAAAAAATCCTGTAATTTTCTATAACAGTGGACTAAAAAGAAAAGTTTACTGAATTTATGGTTTATTTTTATGCTAAAAGATCTTCAGTTAAATCTTCAACTCAAATTTTAAGGCTCAAATTTAACAGGAATAAAGCTGTTAAAATCCCAATTTTATAAAAGCTACTAATTTATTATAAACTATTAAAGACAATTAAAACATGAAGCTAATAGTCACCTTATGAATGATCAAATTCTTTAATGTGTCCAGAAATATACTTGTAGTCATGCTAAATACTAATGTAATGAGTTACAAGACTAACTTTATTTGGCCTCTTGTATGTTTTCAAAGTTAAGCCTAAAATAAGCAACTAAGAACAAGCAAAGTTTGTTTAGTTTATACTTAATAGATAATGGTCCTTAAAACTTTTCAGAGATCTGTTGAATATGGCATTTGAAGTGTTTAATGGAAGGGAGGAGCAGGAAAATTTGTGGTAGTCCACAGAGGCTATCCAGTGAGACCTTACTTAGTGTCAGAGAATCTGGGCTTGTTTTACTGAGCAGGGCTGCATAATGGGATGATTTGGCCATGAGCATGGTTACCAGGTGTTTTGAAGGGTTTACACTTGGCTGTATGTTGTGCTTTGATCTTGAAAGGGAGAGAGGTCTTTTGTCTGTCCCCTTGGCATATTATAAAAAGCCCCTTTGAATAAACCTCTGGGCAACTGGGTATTGACCCAGGGACCTCGGAAACCTATCCTGTGTCTCTGTCTTTCTTATCATCTTTTTCTATCTTTCTAACTAATGTTTCCTCATTTCTCTCTTACACTCAAGAACCCTTTGAAAGGTGGGAGCAGGTCAGAGCTGGTCTCCTACAAAAAGTTAGAAAGAGCTTCCCTTGATAGAGAAAAGTTCCAGCTCCTGGCATCAGCCCTAAGATCTCTCCCAAAGAAGATAGAAAAGGGGGCACAGAAGATCTCTACCTGGAGCTTTAAATGTGGCAAAGCTGGCCACAGGGCGAAAAATGACCCTTCACCTTGCCTGCTGCTGGGACCCTGTTGATACTGTGAACAAACAGGACACTGGGGAGTTGATTGCCCCACTTTGCCTACACAAGGTAGGTCAGTCCCCCAAGTTCCCACTACATGGGAAAAATCTGATCTTCTGGTCTGGTGGCCAAAGACTGATGCTGCCTGCCCTGGGACCTCTGTCCCCAACAAAATCAAGATACATGGAGGAACCTAGGGTGGCTGACAAGGTAGCAGGTAAGTCTCTGTCACGTTTAATAGCTTTGGGAGCTGCTTGCTCTCTATTTCCTGCTTACTCTGGTGAAATTTATCCTTCTCAGATCTCTGGTGTTGATGACAAGGCTAATGATAGCTTTGTTAGTTTAACAGCAGCAACCAAGGCTTCATCTGTCTTCTCAGTTCTCTTCATATGTAAAAATCAACCCTCAAGCCTCACTTTCTTAGAGTTACTACTAGGTCTAGACACAGTTTACCTTGCTACCAGACTCTGAAAATAAACTCATAGAACAGATTTCAGTGTGACTTTTTATTATTCCTTTATTTAAGGAAACTCCTTTTACAATGACTGCTCTCAGAAGGCAAGCATCTGTGTCTCTTGGTAAATGATTGGACAGAAAACAGTAAATTTATGTAAGGCCTGAGGATTTGAAAGCTTAAGTAAGTTGTAAGGCTCTAAAGAGGTGTTTTAAGATATGAAAGTTTATGTAAGGCCTGAGGATATAAAAACTGAAGTAAAGTTTTAAGGGTCTAAAAAAGTATGTTGATATGTAAATGCAAGTTATAAAGGTCCAAGAAAGTGTTTTAAGATATGTAAATGCATTTGTAAAGGTATAAGAAAATGATTTAAGGTATATGTAAAAATGAAAATTGTTTCAGATTTCTTTTTCTATGTTATTGTTATATTACGACTTCAAAAGTTCAGAGTTTTAACATTAGTCAATGGAGTTCTGATTAGCTATTAATCTTGCTCTGGTAAGTAGTGACTACTATTATCATAGTCACAAGCTCAAGATTTTAAATTTCTTTTGGTTGTTTTCTAAGTATAGACTTAAATGTGCTTCTTACTGTGCTAAAAACATCTCTGTCCAATCTACATATCTAGCCCTTGGAAAAAGTGTTAATGATTTTACCCCAGAATCATTTTAGGTCCCTAAGTTTCTACTATGACTCAAAGATGTGAGTATACTGCCTTTTCTACAATGTGGATTTCAGTATGGATTATAAACAGTGGTAATGCTAATGTGTCTAAAACATTTCCTTTTGTAAAATTTAAAAAAATTCTGGTAAGCTTCAGGAATTGACTTGAATTGACCTACCTCTCTCAGGTCAAATGAACTACAGACAAGTACTGTCAATTAAGAGCCTGTTTCCCCATCTGTCTGTTCTGCTTATTCATGAGGGTGGGATCTTCCCACATTCCCTGATCCTGGGACTCCTCTCGCCCAACTATGAGGACCATGGGACTAAAAGTTTCAAATGTACACCTAAGAAAAGATTGTCCCCTAAACTCCTTAACTTTTCCTTCTGTCCTTAATATATATCTGTCCCAGAAGATTTCCAATCAATTAAAGATTGCAAATTGCTCCAATGTGGCCTGCACTTCCCTAGCCCCACATGGTCTTACAGAGCCTGGGCAGCAAGTGGAACAGCCAGCTCTTCCAGGCCTTGGTCAGAGTTTTAGCTTTTTTGTGTCCCCAAAGATATCAATGCCCCCAGACAACAGGAAGCAGTCTAAAGAGCACAGCATCCTTACTCCCACCTCATCAGTCACCCCTTCCCATTTCCTATTACCAAAAGGGAGGAATGTTAGGAACCATCCACATTCCAGAACCAGGTTCCTCCTGACTTCAATGACTCAGTGCCAATGCCAAGTCATCACTAAAGGCCATGTTTCCATTATGTGCATGCTCTATACCCTCCACCCCTTTATAGAGCCCACACCATCATGGCCTGATCTCTCTTCTCTCTCTCTCTCTCTCTCTCTCTCTCTCTCTCTCTCTCTCTCTCTCTCTCTCTCTCCCTCTCTCTCTCCCCCCTCTCTCTCCCTCTCTCTCTTATTCCCACTCAGAGGTGGCCTTTTGTGTTCCCTGTTCTCTTGTGTGAGGTCTGTTGTGTGGTGTGATTTTTACGGCATTTCTTGGCCCTCTGATCACCACAAAAACACTTACAGGTTTATTTTTGGCTCTCAGTTTGAAAGTATAGTCCCTCTTGGTGACAGGAGTATGCCATAGCTGGTCACATTATATCCACATTCAGGAAGCAGAGAGAGATGACTGTTCTTGCCCAGCCCATTTTCTCCTGCTTACTCAGTCTAGGGCCCTTGCTCACAGAGTGGTGCTCCCACATTCAGAGTAAGTCTTCTCATCTCAACTCAATCTAGAAGCTCTCTCACAGGCATACTCATAGACATGTTTCCAAGGTGATTATAAGTCCTGGCAAGTTAGTAATTCACAAAGGAAAGTAGCTAGGTATCATCTTATGAGATCATGCCTAAGGAGGAAGAAGCTGATAGAAAAGTCAGCTGTGAGCCTTGGCCTGTCCTACAGATGTTGGGTGAATTGACAACAGTTGATAATATGAATAATACTTCTTCAGCCATTTCAGGCTAGATAGCTGTGAATAGGATCATATCACTGGGATAGGACATTGCTGTGGGATGTTCTTTATGGTGTGAATGTGTTGCTCTGATTGGTTAATAAATAAAGTGCTGATTGGCCAGTAGTAGCCAGGCTGGAAATACAGGTGGGACAAAGAGAGAGGAGAATGCTGGGAACAGGAAGGCTGGGGAGGAGATGCTGCCAGCCGCCACCAGGACAAGCAATATGTAAAATACCAGTAAGCCACGAGCCACATGGCAAGGTATAGATTGATAGAAATGGATTAATTTAAGATATTAAAACCAGATAACAAGAAGCCTGAGCCATTAGGCCAAACATTTTAAATAATATAAGCTTCTGAGTGATTATTTTATAAGTGGGCTGCGGGACTGCAGGGGATTGGTGGGACTCAGAGAGAAACTCTCCAGCTACAGGACATCCCTTGGATAAACAGACTTTACAAATGACAAATTACAAATAGTGTTGGGGTAGAGAAGTACAGGGTTGGAAGTTAGAGCTGTGAATCTCTGTTTCACTATCTGTCCTCAGTCCCAGTCACTGTACCTATCCAAGCCTCAGCTTGCTTATCTTAAGACAGTGAAATAAAGGCTTATTCCATGAAATTGCTATTATGCTTAAATGAATTAGATGGGATGAGTGTTTCTCACAGACTAGAGGCTGTGAGAATGAAGCTGTGATTTCTATTAACTGAGGACTTCCGGGCTAGCCTGCTATTCTTCCTAAAGTAGAAAAAAAAATGAGGGAGGTAAGTTGGGTGAATGACTAGATGAAGGGTAAATATAAGATTTAAATGGGTAAAGATTATTTGAATGACATTAAACTGAGTTCAAGTTTAGTATTAGTTTTATGCTATCAAGTGACTATGTCAAAACCTATTGCCACAGCATTATTATCCGTCACACAGTGTTCTCTAAACCTATAACAGTGGCACTATTCATACTTCTTTGGTGACTATGTGCTAATGCACAGCCTTAAAATATGTCCATTGTAATTACCTTTTAAAGATTTTTGCTCATAATTTTTATTTCAATAAAAACTGTTGAATGGCTATAGAAATCAATTTTTTGACCTTGATTTTTTTTTTTTTTTTTTTTTGTAAATTGATATCCTTTGGTTTTTGGCTTGTCTTCAGTGTTTTGACAATTACTAAGACTTAGGAAAGTATTTCAGAAATTGCTTCTTTGTGTTAAAAACATAGCTTCTTAGCCTTTTATAGCTTGCAAGACATCAAAGATTCTGTTGTTCTGCAAAAGCAAGCTTTTCTTAGACTAAATAGTTCTCTTCTAGGAGAAACCTCTGACCTAATAGATTGTTCTAAAAGAAGTAGTGTTGGAAAGGAGGCTCAGGTGGAAATGTGCTTTTTTTTTTTTTTTTTTTTTTTTTTTTTTGGTTTTTCGAGACAGGGTTTCTCTGTGTAGCTTTGCGTCTTTCCTGGAACTCGCTCTGTAGTCCAGGCTGGCCTTGAACTCACAGAGATCCACCTGCCTCTGCCTCCCAAGTGTTGGGATTAAAGGCGTGCACCACCACTGCCAGGCTTTTTTTTTTTTTTTTTTTTTTTTTGGTGGAAAAGTGCTTTTTGTTCATGCATGAAGACCTGAGTTTGGATTCCTCAAAATCCACATAAAAGCTGGAATAAGCCTGTAACCTCAGTGCTGGGGCCTCATTGCCTACCTAGTCTACCTGAAATAGATTCAGTGGGAGACCCTATCTCAAGAAACAAAAATAAATGTAGATTAAAAAATGATTCCCAGCATTGACTTTTTGCTTCCCCATGCACATGCATGGGCGAGTGCATCCACAAACACATGTGCACCCGTGCATATACCACACAATTTTTAAAAACTCAGAAGTAGATGTATAAGGTTAGGATATTTTCATATAGTCAGGTACCATCCTGAGCCATGTAGATGGCATTCTCAAGTGGTCAGAGGATAATCCTGCTTCTAAAATGGATATGTGGTATGGAGGTGACATAGCTATTTTTAATCTTTAAAAATCTTATTATTTGTGTGTGTGTGTGTGTGTGTGTGTGTGTGTGTGTGTGATATGTGACTATAGGCACATGTGCCATGCTGCCCAAGTGGAGGTCAGAGGACAGCTTTCAGAAGTCTATTCCTTCCTCCCACCATGGGACCTGGGGAGATCAAACATCAGGCTTGTGCAGCAAGCCTCTTACCTGCTGAGCCATCCTGCCAGCCCTTAGCTTATTTTCTTTTTCCCAATAATTACCACAGATGGGGCAGTTATAAAGAAAAGAAATTCATTTTGCTCATGGTTCTGCTCCAGTAGTGAAGGGCTATACATCTGCTTATTCTCATATCAGCAAAATACTGGGGCCATTGGTGCAAAAGACCAGGGGTGCAAAAGAGACTTGAGCAAGCTGGTTTTTTATAGCAGACTCACCCTCTAGAACACATACATTGATGTGTGTGTCCCTGATTCCATGAATCACACAAAGGGACTAATCTAAGGATGAGGACAGAGGCCTCATCATTCTGAAGAGCCTCTGGCTGACCCACATCTTAACTTATACTAGAGACTGAGTCTCAACATGAATTTCAGGGACAACCCATACTCAAACAATAGTAGGAGGAAAGAAGAAGAAAAATTACAAAGGTGAAACATTCCTAATATTCTTTTTTTTTTTTGCATACAAACTGTATGGCCGTGGCAGGCTTCTTGCTAACTGTTCTTATAGCTTAAATTAATCCATTTACATAAATCTATACCTTGCCACGTGGCTGGTGGCTTACCGGCATCTTTACATGCTGCTGGTCATGGCGGCGGCTGCAGTGTCTCTCTCCTAATATTCTTAACTAAAGTTGTTTAAGTGTCTGATGTTGTAGAACGTGTCCCCTTAAAATCTTGTGCAAGTGAAGTAGAAAGTTGAGGAATTGCAAGTATGCAAAGGCTGATAGCCACCGCCAACCCCCTTTCTTTCCTTCCTCTTTCTCCTCCCCACTCCTTTATCTTGCTGTACCTTCTGTGTCTTCTCTCTTTCTCTAGTCTTAATTCTAAGCATTTAAAAATTTTCCTTACATGTGTGCACACAATCATGCTTGTTCACAAATGCATACATGGTTTCCCTTTGCAGTTTTAGAACAATCCTTTCTAGGTCCTCTCTCCTTCCTACCTTCTCAAGTCAGGCAGACCTTTGCAGCTAATGTTCCTCATGCTCTGTAATTTTAAACAAACCAATGTAGATATGCACATATCTGCACAAGCATACAAATTGAGGAAATGTTTCAGTTTTTAAAAATGAAATCATATTATTCTGACTTTTTCTGAATCTTTTTCCTTCTCACTTATAGAAATCTTAAGGAAGATTTTCCAAGTGTGGGTTAAATACTATCTTATTCTTTTAAATGATGCACAATATTTCATGATATATCTAACTCAACAAATTGATGCTCACCCATGTACTTGTAGTGTTGACCATTTTCTACAATCCTTTGCTATACACACTTGCATACACATTTAGTTGTGATGCTTATGTTCTTATGTAATGCTCAATGTGATATATTGTATGTGATCAGTAGAACTGCTAGGTCCAGGGATGTGAAGTTCATTAACTTGTAATAGATGTTGAACTATCAAGTCTGACATTTTTGCCCTGTCAGCTAGCAATCTCTTGTTCTCCTTGCTCTTGTCAGTGTTAGGTTTTTATTAGTTTTACTTTAGTTTTTGTAAAAATATGATCTCTCATTGTTAACTTTTGCATTTAGTTGACTATTAATGAACCTGAACATCTTTTCATGTATATGATGGTTGCTTGAATATGCTCTTCTGTGAATTGTCTATTTATATGCTTTGCCCATGTCAGGCATTATTTCCTAAGAGCCTTTTTTATGTTATAATGTGAGCTCCACAAAGCACCATTCATTTTGTCTATGAATTTTGTTTGTGATACTTCCATTCTTGCTGTGGGATGTTCTCTATGCTGTGAATGTGTTGCTTGGATTGACTGATAAATAAAATGCTGATTGGCCAGTATCTAGGCAAGAAGTATAGGATAGGCGGGACAAGGAGAGAGGAGAATTCTGGGCAGTGGAAGGCTGAGGCAGGGAGACGCTGCCAACTGCCATGATGAGAAGCAACATGTAAAGATACCGATAAGCCATGAGCGACATGGCAACTTATAGATGAATAGAAATGGGTTAATTTAAGATATAAGAA
Organism: Peromyscus leucopus; assembly: GCF_004664715.2. Classification (NCBI taxonomy): domain Eukaryota; kingdom Metazoa; phylum Chordata; class Mammalia; order Rodentia; family Cricetidae; genus Peromyscus; species Peromyscus leucopus. The sequence goes on from NC_051067.1 coordinate 135,809,424, forward strand.
CAGCTAGCAAGAAGCCTGCCGTGGCCATATAGTTTATGAATATGTTTACTTGGCTGCGGGACTGATGGGTGAGAGAGATTTGTCCTGACTGTGGGCTAGGCAGGACCAGGAAAACTTCAATTACACATTCTAGTTAAGGCTTGTCTAATGTTTTCCTGTCCTCATTTCCTCTTCTCTTCCTTCCTTTTTTCCCTCCTCATTTCTTTTTTTTCTTTAGGCTTTTGGGTTTCTTACTCAGTGATATTTTTCTCTGTATCTAGATTTTTATATGTAGTGTCTTCCATTTTTTGTTCCATTTTCAATTTCTTTTGTTTTCACTGGTTTTAGAATTAAATCATACTCCCAGACTTTGTTTTGCATATATTGCAAATAAAAGCCCCACATTATTTTCTCTTCAATACTATAACAGTTCTCTTTATTAAGTAACCAAGTCCTTATCTCTTTGCCACACACACCCTGGGATTTTTTTCTGGATTTATATTTTCTTGCACTGATTTCTTATATTTATATTTTACTTTATTTGAGATAAGGTCTCACTGTATAGCTCTGGCTGGCATGAAACTCACTACTAGACCAGGCTGGTCTTGAACTCACAGAGATCCACCTGCTTCTGTCTTCCAAGTACTGCGAATAAAGACTTGCACCACTACCCTCAGCTGATTTATTATTTTAATCTGCTTCTGTATCTGTACCATTCAGATTTTGTTACAGTGACTTTATAGTCTCTTAACCCCTGTAATTAGTTTTTAAATAAAATAGTTACCTATCCCTCACTCATGTAGAAGTGGAGAATTTTTAGGGGAGAGGTTGAATGACTTAAGCTTTCCCATGATCTTAGTTACTGTTCTATTCCTGCAAAGAGACACCATAACCATGGCAATTTATAGAAAAAGAATTTTTGCTTACCTTTTCAGAAAATGAGTACATGGTCATCATGGTGGGAAGCATGACAATAGGTAGGTGTGGTGATGGAGCAGCAGCACATCTGATCTGCAAGCTAAAGGCAGAGGGCTAGACTGGGCTTGGCATTGATGGACCTTTGAAACCTCAAAGCCAGCCCAAATGACACACCTCCTCTAACAAGGCCACACTTTTCCCTAAACAGTCTACCAACTGGAAACCAAACATCCAAATACATATGCCTACAGAGGCTACTCTCATTCAAACTACCAGTTAAGTCATGATCTATCTTCCACCCATGGGTCCCAAGGCCACTTAACAGTCATCTGCTTTTTAGTCTCACAGGTGAGGAGTCAGGGAGAGTTGTGTGGGGAAGTGACTTTGTTACCAGGCTTGGAAGTAGTCATCTTCTCTTTTCTTTCCATTCCACTGGCTGAACTTAGTTACATAGTGTTCCTCATAGCAACACGAAGCTGAGAAACACAGGCTAAGTGTGGGTGCCATAGGAAAGGTGGTTTTGGAGACCAAATAGTCTCTGCTGTTCAGTCCTATCCTGTTCTCTGATGTTTTTCTGGCAGAAGGGCATTCTGCATTTTTCACACTGAGAGTATTTGCTCTGTGTATATTCTCTGATACACAATGTGGGCTGACTCATGGCAGAAGGGTTTCTAACATACACCACATGTTTAGGTGCCCGTCCCCCACACTGTGTGTTCTGTGATGCACTAAGCAGCATGGTTTGCTAATGAAGGGTTTCTCACATTTACTGCATTCACTAGGGTTGTAGGATTTCTCTCCTGTGTGCACTTTCTGATGTTTATTGGGTTTAGATTTTTTTTTTCTGAGAATTTTTACCACACACATTATACTTACCAAATTTCTCTTTGGGGTGAGTTCTTTGAGTGTGACTGGGGTGTAGTGTCACCCTATAATGATTCCCACTTTGGTCACATTGATGGCATTCTCCTCCAAATGAGCTCTGTGAGGACTCTGGGATCAGTTCCTCACAAACAGTCTCTGCTGTTCCTTAGAATCATTTCTCCTACCTGAGCCATCCTTTGGGCAGCAAAATCTCTTGACACCACTCTTCCCCCTCACATTACCATATGATCACCCCAGGAGGCCTCACCTGTGTGGAACTGCCTCTGTTAGATGCTTTTCCTTGTCCATTGTTTTAAAAATGCTGCTGCCCAGTTTGAGTTTTATGGAGCCAAAATGGGGGTCATCTGCTGAAAGGTTTCCCAGCTACACCTTGGTCCCTGATGTCCTTCTCTTTTGAATGTCATCACATTCACCAAAGGCACATTCTACCATTTGCAGAACCTCCCAGATTGCTCTCAGAATAATTTTGTGATTTACAATCAGCTTTATAATACGGTGCTAGCCCAGTTTTAGTGCTCTTCTTCCTTCATCCCTCTCCTTAAAAAAGCTTTTTTTTTTTTTTTTTTTTTTTTAATTTAGTGCATGTGAACACATGAACACACACACATGCATGCACACATATATGGGCAGGGGCATGATTATCAGAGGACAACTTTTTTGAGTTAGTTCTTTCACCTTGTTGAGGCAGGGTCTTCCTTGTTTTTGCTGCATAGTATATTCCAAGACTGCCAAGCAAGAGCTTCTAATTAATTCACCCATTTCCACCTCTTATATCATCCTAGGAGTGCAGGGATTACAGATGCCACCAACAGCCAACTTTTTACATGGCTTCTGGGTATTGAATCTATGTGATCAGAATTTAATGGCAGACACTTGCTTAGTGAGCCATCTCCCCATCCCAAATGTTGGTCCCAGCTTTCTTGGATGGCTATAGACAGGCCATCCATATGCAGAGTATCTGTGTAGGCTTAGGCCTTGAGATTCCCCTGTCCATAGCTCTGCTCCTCATTCTAGTCTGAAGAATCTCACAGGTCTGGAATGAACTACTCTAAAAACTGATTTCTTCTCACATCTTTCCAAGCTCAAAAGTCTTTATTTAGTTTAGAAGTGGGAAGACCAAATGATCTACATTTTACATCTGGGAACATCTAGTATACAAATAAGTGCAAATCTGTGGTCTGAGGTGATCTATCTGTCTCTCTCTGTTTGCCTCAGCATTACCCATGGTAGTCAGGGTTTGGAAGCAACCCAGAGAGACCAGAAAACCAACATTCTTCAACACTTCACATCTGTACAAACATCTGTGAATGGGCTTGGAGCTATTTCATGCCTCCTGGGAGAACTCTATAACATCTGAATGTCACTTCCCTGTGGGGCAGGTCTCACGAAAGGGCTGAGGACCAAAGACAAATAAAATGGCAGAATGATCCTTCAGCAGCTCCTTACCCAGGGTGCACAGAACTGCAAGTTCCCTCTGTGCTGATGGAAAACTGCACAGAGATGGAGCCACTGTCTCAGTACCTGTGTGGGCAGCAGGGGTGGTGGTGCTTTATCATTAGTTCTTAAAAAAAAGACTCTTTGGGAACTACTCGACATTTTTTTTTTTTACATGATGTATAGGAAAACTATATTGATAAAAGAATCTTTGGGAACACTAATTAGAATTGTATTGATTTACTTATTACTTTAAGGAGAGTTGGCATTTATTTATTTATATTTATTGCAGTATGGTGAATTGAACCTAAGGCCCCAAGAACAGTTGACAAGCACTCCATCTGGACTATATCCCCAAGTCCCCAATAATAATATACATTTACTTGCTTCCTGTTTTTTTAAATTATTTCTCCATTCTTATATTGTGTTTATAGTTTTTTGTCACTTTTGTGAATGGAGTATATTCCATTTGCATTTGTATGTGCTTATTATTACTACAAAGAAAAACTACTGATTTAAAGTATGTATTTCATACACAGCCAACAAATTACATCAGTGGGTCTCTTGACCATGTTTACCATTCACTCAACAACTGTATGTTGAACAGTGTGCCAAGTGCTAGCAATGTGGCAGGTGGAAAAACACATAAAACACCTCTGTCCTGTCAGAGTTTGCATCTAATGCATACAATAACTAAAGAGACAATGTAATTTCAGCCATCAGCAATGAGACATATAACAGACTGATGGAACAAATACTTTCTAACTCAATCACATCCTTCAGGATATGATATAGTGATGGTCAATCAAGATACCAATTCTTTATCAGAAACAGAGGCAAATGTGTGTAATGCCACCTCTTTAGAGACTAAGGCTGGAATCTCCTAAGTTTGAGGTCAGCTGCAGCTGCAGAAGGAAAGAGAGAGAGAGAGAGAGAGAGAGAGAGAGAGAGAGAGAGAGAGAGAGAGAGAGAGAGAAGAGATAGATAGATAGATAGAGATAGATAGATAGATAGATAGATAGATAGATAGATAGATAGCTCTTTGTAAAGAAGTACTAACTCGTTACAATTTGCTCATTCTCAATTCTCAGCAACACTCTAGGAAATTTCCAATTTTCATTTTCTCTCCTTCTTTATGATGTATCACATGCTCTGAGAATTTGGGTGCTCTGAGATGGGTCTTTTAATTTATGAGTGAGGCATAGAAAAACATTTCTATGTTGCCACTTGGATCCCAGGAAGAAAGATAGTAAGCAACAGCACTGTTATTTATCCCCAGAAACAGTTGTGTCATTACTGTGTCTTTCTTCATGGGTATATTGAGCTTTTATGGATGTTCACTAAGAGAATGCCCAGGGCTTTGTGAAGGTCTACATAAGCTGTTGTTACTCAGGTATTTTTTTGTTAGTTCTGTCCAAAAGACGTGATATGGCCTGGTGTGTTTTAGGATCTTGCAAATGTAGATTAATAACTAAGTTTCATGTCCTGTCCAAGATAAATAGACAAAATTAATTTCTTTGTTGTGTTTTCAAATGAGTTTTGAGATACTAAAATACAAGTCATTTCTATGATTAACAATTGACTCTTCGTCTCCTTTGGAACTGGACTCATATTATTCTATAGCTCAGGAATTATTCTTTTGATGACTATAATAAATCAAAGATATCTTTTCCAATAATTTGCTGGCTCATAATCCTGGTAAGACTGTTAATCTTTATTATTGCCTGTCTAGGCTTTCACTTCTGGGAGTTAGTTATAATGCACCTGAATTGTACATTAATCCCATTCTAGTTTGCTTTGAAGTTTATTGACTCAAGTTTATAAAACAATTTCTGTTTATTCACCACAGCACAAAATATTATGCAGAATTTTTTCCACACACATAATTGATGACTGATAAATATTAACTCCAGAAAATATTGGCTACATGTACATAATTGATGAGCTACAAAGTATTTTTTAAATGATATAATTTGTGAGAGATAGACTAGGGAAAAGTTGTATGGTAGACAGAAGTGTACAGAATGTCAGGTAGCCATGCTAATTTTGAGTGAGGGACACTAAAAGAGAAAGTCCTGTCTGTGCACATCTTCTCAGCCTTCCCATGTTACAAAGAATCACCCTTGTATTATATTAATGTAATTTTTAGATTTATTTCTCTCTTGGCACTATGTGATTATATCAGCTAGATCCATATACTTTCAAAAAACAAATTATATTTTGGTTTGCTGTTTCTGGCCATCTTTATCACTAGATCTAATGGGGTACTCAACACGCTCATGGTGCTTTATGAATGTTATTCTTCTGTAGGCTTGGAGGGCCAAGCCTCCATAGGCTGTCCTGGATGGAGTTGGGCCATAGCTTAGAGTGTGCTACATAAAGATGAAACTTCTAATGTGGTTTTCTTGCTACAAAACATGCTAATTCAGAATTATCAATTCGAGGCTTGCCATTTGAGAATTAATACCTGAGACAAGTCCTATGAGAAACAAGACAGTTTCTGATGGATTAGTGCTAGCTCCTGAGAGCCAGCAAGTTTACTCTTACAGGCCGCAGCAGTGAGCATCAACTGGCCTGCCTGATTCCATCTTCTATTTCAGAATGTTCAAGCAGGTGGTTCAGAATGCTCCATTTCATTATATCACTGTCTCCAGATAATAGGAGGGATGCCTTTGGGTTTAGGATTAATCTGTTAAGAAGGTTTTTGAAGGTGTAGGATGAATTCTTTGGGTGCTTCTCATTGTAGCCATATTTGCATATGAATTTTTTTTTTGCTGTTGTTATATTCTTTGCTTCTTTGAAAATGGTAGGAAATATTTGTCTTTCAAGAGGTAAGGTTCATAGTTGGGGCAGTGACAAAGAAAGCGCTCTTGAGACTTGGAGGAACAGAGTAGAAAACATGATGGATTTCATTTTAGGTAGAGGAAGGGTAACTTTTAGGATTAGAGAACAGACACTAGCTGAGAAACTCCTTTTATATGTAGCACACTATTTAGGACAGGAATGCTAATGACTGACTGACACTGTTAATGACAGGATAAGTGTCAGATAACACACACACACCATATACTATATACAGACTATATATATATATATATATATATATATATATACATATATATATATATATTACATATATATCCATCTACAGTTAATTTTCATAACGAATTTGAGAGGTGGTATAATTATCTCCACTTCACAGGTAAGGAAATGGAGTATAGAACAGCTAGATTTTTTGTTGACAGATCCTTCTCTAGTAAGTTGCAGTCTGATGGTAACCCATGGCAGTGGAGCTCTGAAACACATGAGCTATTAAGTACCATGTTATGCTAATTGCATAGGTGGGCTTAGCAAAGACTATTTATTATTCCTTATTGTTTGTGTTTAAATTCATTAGGCTAGGAGCTTGTTCTAGGCAGTACTAATAAGTAATTCATAAGACAACACTTTCAAAAGCAGCATTTATTCAGGTATTTAAGTTATATATAATAAAAATGAACATTTAAAAAGCAATTGCTTAATTCCCTGCTTTTATTTATGCCATACTTTATGTGGAGTAGAACTTATTCATAGAGTTCAAATGGTTTGGGAGCTATGGTTAGTTTTGAAGCGAAGAGAGAACTTCGTTTTACCACCAGATGGCAGCAATGTAGGATTTTGAAAGTCTCGACTGTAGATCTCTTTGAAGACCAGATACTTAAATTTCATTAATTCAGTTTGTCCTTTATGGAAACACAGCTTTACATGTCTTGGAAGAAAAGTGAACTTGGTATCGACATAGAGAAATGAGCTTAACCTTGGAATTGTTGGGGATATGGATTAATGGGAGTTTAATATATTTTTATATATGTTTATAAAACTGGATAAATTATTTTAAGAAGAATTTACTATGTTACTCATAGTGTGACAGACATGTTTCAAGTAGAAATCTTCCTTTTTATCCTATTATAATGTGAATCCCAAGCTGACTGCATTGTATCAGTAGTAATAACATTGCATAAGACAGCAATTCTCAACCTGTTGGTGGTGACCCCTTTGGAGATTGCATATCAGATATTTACATTATGATTCATAACGGTATCAAAAATTAATATGAAATAATTTTATGGTTGGGGATTAACACAACATGAAGAACTGTGCAGTTGAGAACCATTGCTCTAGACTATGGACTTTGTGGTCACTGCCATATATCTTTAAAACAATTTAATTTTAATGTTTTAGTTATGTGTATTTGTGTGGGTCTGAATGGGGGTTCATGCATTTGAGTAGAGTGCCAGGGAGGCCAGAAAAGGGTGTCAGATTATCTGGAACTGGAGTTGGAGGCAGCTATGGACTACCTGAGATGGGCCCTGAGAATTGAGCTTGTGTTCCCAGCAGTCATCTTAATTGCTGAGCCTTCCCTCCAGTCCCAATTGCCAAGCATCTTACTAGCACAATATATTATTTAGATTGTTCTCTCCAAGTTAGTTTGCATGAGTGTTCATTGTATTATATGTTCAACACTATATCCAAATTTGATAGTGATATAGCTGGTGATGATAATAACAATATATCCCCTCCAACAAGCTCTGAAGAATCAGCCCAATATTTTCCTATAGAGTGCTTCATTTTACAGTTAAAAGTTTGCAGACTGATTGACACACAAATTTGGAAAGATAGTAGAGTAGCTCTTCAATAAGCATTCCTCTATTTTTCTTTACTTTCATAGCGGATTTTGTTTTGGTGGAAATATCACTGTAGTTAATTATGAAGCTCCTAGGTAGTGATGGACAGCCTCTTGTTACTACTAAACCTGGCAGGGCAATCTGAAAGATGGTTTGGGACCATTGTTTCAATGGGACACGAGACAGGACTTTGGTTTTATCCTGTGGTTGTCATTGGTTGCTAGACTTCCATGCCAATTTCTCTTTCTTTTAAACTGATAATGGGCTCACTTTCCATCTCCAGACTCTGGTGATGTTGTAGATGTCCCTCCTGACAAATAGAACCAGCATATTAAAAGCAAAAAGACCACCACCAACATCAACAAAAACATGGTGTGGAAACCGACACATAGCTCTATAGAGAGTCAGCTCTGTGCAAACCCTTAGGAGACTGGCCTGGGAAATCTGTCTTTTGAGAGTTAGTATGCCATTCAGTGCCATCATTACTGAGCCTGTAAGATTACAGACAGTATTTTTGGGTTATATCCAATTTCATAATTAAAAATGAAGCATCACAACTCCACATCAGGTGTCCAAAACCAAGGCTTACCAGGTTTCCCACCATCTAGGGACTCACTAGAATTTCTTGCCCTTGTTTTTTGAGTTCTCTAACTTCATGATCTGTGTACCAATCCCTTTGTCAGCCACACAGGAGAATCTAGAATTATCTGCCCCAACACTTACTTTTTTTTTTTTTTTCCAATGCAGAGCAATTCCTCTCCCCAGGCTAGCATCAGTGATTCTGTGAGGGTGCATTGGTAGAGTTAGTTACATTATAACAGAAGAGAAAAAAAATATTCTGATGACTTGAAGCAAAGTTCTGTGGCAGAGATTACCACAGAAACCTATGGCAGATGGAAAATGAAATTTCCAGCTGATCCTTTCTACAGATGTGTGTGCACATGCCATGGTGTGTGATTCAATGAGGCTCTTCTTTGAGGCTATTGGACTGATTTTTATTATTTTAGATTTAGTTTTATTACTTTATGTGTATGAATGTTTTGACTGCATGTGCCTCTGGGCTCCATATGTGTACTTGTTGTCCAAGGAAGTGGTGAGCCTCCATTTGGGTGCTAGGAATCAAACCTGGTTCCCTTGGAACAAAAAGTGCCCTTAGCCACAGAGCCAACTCTCTAGCCCTGTCTTGGACAGACTTCTATCTCAGGAAAATGCAGTTGTCTTTCCCATAGGGTAGAGCAGATTTTGTCCCAGGACCAAACAGTTAATCCTACCCTCTCTAAAATCAACTCAAGTGGACTCTTGTCTATTTACTGTCTTCAGCAGTACCACATTCGTGTGTAGTGGTCACCAATTACTTTCACAGCTGCTCTGCAACTCCTTTTCCCCATCTATAGCATGGAGCTGGTGACATCTGCATGTGCTTATGTATGTCAAGAGCCCTAGACTCCTGTTTGGTGTGGGCTACTATGTCCTGCTACTTTTTCCCTGTCTGTCGCCCATTTCCTCAGCTGTCAACGTGCTATAAGCTGGTTGTCTTAAATTCTTCTGATCTTGTGTGGTGTCCTTTCTCAACCATTGCCCTAAAACAATGATTCCCTGACCTGTGTATGTGGAAATTTTGAGGGTTGACTTATGATTGCAAATATTTTATTTATTTAGCCAGGTGCATTAGCAAGAGCTGGGACTGGGAGGGATGTTTCATGAAGTGCTTATTGGACAAGTGTGAGAAACTGAGTGTGGTCACTTGTTCCCACATAAAAAGCTGTGCATGGCAGGGCACACCAAGTGCTTTGAAGCAGAGACAGGTGGGTCCCCAGGTGGCTCACTGGCCAGTAAGTCTAGCTAATCAGTGAACTCCAAGTTCAGTGAAAGATACTGTCTTAAAAATAAGGTAGAGAGAATGATTCAGCCCTCTGGTGTCCACACACACACATGCATGGGTGCATTCATCTTCCCCATGCACCTATACACACAAGCTTCAACAAACACACACCATTTACCAGTTTATTAAAGCTGGACTTTTAACATCACAAAGACTGGGAGGATGTCCTGAAATAATGGACCCTGAAATAATGGACAGTCTCAGTCATAATGTAGCTAGTAAGGTGCATATGAAAGTGAAGGAGCCATCATGGGGTGGTGGAGGACCAGAACCTGGTATCCTGTCTGTGCATTGGGGATGACTGGTGAAATACCTCTCACGGTGATCTGGGAAGCTTCAGAGGGAGTGGGAGAGAGGTTTGTGAGGACAGTGGGCTACCGATAGGGAGACAGCATGATACAGAAAAGGTGAAAGAGTAGGGGAGCTGAAGAAGTGGTTGAGTTTGAGAGTTAGAACCACCAGGTTTCTGACTCAGTGGAGGAGTGCTTGCCTAGCATGCCAAGGTCCTGGGTTCAATGCCCACACCATAGAAAACAAACTCAGAACAAAAGAGGTAAAGTCTGAGTATTCGGGGGCCCCAGGTTAGAACAAGTGATGGAAACATGAACTTTAATGTACCCCCCCCACAAGAAATAGAACTATGATTTGTTATTGTTCTTTGAGTAATATGGTTATTTTACAATTTATATGTGAGTCAGAAGACTATACAGCTTTACACAGTAAATAAGATTATACTAAATGGTGAGGTCTCTGCTCTGAGACCCTTTACCATCACAAGTATAAATAAAACAAGGAGAAAGCTGCAACAGAAACCGAGGAGATGGGAGATGTAGTGGAGAGCTTCAGACAGTGTGTGGGCTTCTCCAAATCTAAGGATGCAAAAGGAAAGGCTGTGGTAGAGAGAACATGGAAACGCATCCTGAAGGGGAAAGGAGACAGTGGTCTAGTGAAGGGTGAGGGTACATTGCTTGTCCCCTGGCCTCCATCATGTGGGCTGATGTTCATCAGCAGCTCCTTGTCAAGGTGATCCTGAGCTGGTACTTGGTACTAAGTTAGCTGAGTGTGGGGCACCTGAGATGAGATTGGATGGACATTCTAGCTCACCTGGGTATATGATTAAATCAAGATCCCTAATCAGAAAAATAATTTTTCAACTATTAGAGTCATTGTTCTTTTACATTTAACATTGTTTTGATTGGCACACATTAATATCTGCACATATTTATGAGATGTGATATGATGCTCTCATTCCTGTACACAGTGAGGGGTGACCCCCAGAGCAATTAGCATATCTATCTTCTTAAACTATTAACACCTCTTTCTGGTAGCAGTCTTTCATTTCTCTCCTCAAGCTAATTTGAGATCTACAGAGCATTTTTGTTGACTCTAGTTCACGTGGTTGTGTCATAGGGGCTCATTTTTCTGTCACACAGTTACACTGACCCTACTTCTACAAGGTTAACTTTTCTGGACCCTATTGACAGGTGAGATCATGCTTTTAGAAGATGAATCTGAGTAGAGTCAGGCCACCAGCCTTGTGTAGCTTATATAGACACTATGTAAATATTACTTTGCACTGTCATCATTCTCTGTTGCTTAGCCAGGTGTAGGCTCTGATGTACAGGAATCCGACCTGAGCAGTGTGCTGAGCAGGTGATGCAAGTGTCCTGTATGCCCCTTAGAGCCTTCAACCCACCTGTTCTTTGCACTTCTCCTGTCAGACTCCTTCATGACTCTCTTGATTCTGGTGACTGTGAAGATGACTTTGGTATCACGAGTGTCATTCGTGATCGTTTAGATTGGGGCCTCCAATCTATAAAGGGCTGAGCTGGTGAAAGACTGCCTCCTTTATAGGTTTGCATTCTAGTCTCTGAGAGCGACACAGGTAACACCTGAGAAGCATCATTTAGAAATTTTTCTCTTTCATGATGCTCGGGGACAAATCTCTTTCCAGGTTTCTGTATTGTCTTATCGCCTGGCACAGAGAGAGGGTCAAGTTTTCTGATGATGACTGATGACGACATCTTGGAAAGGATTTCTGAGGAAATGCTCTGGGAAGGGTATCTGTCTCGTGTAGGAGGTGCTCTGGGATGTAAAAGGCTGGATACCTGTGGATCTTGGGGACAGAGAGAGGTAAGCGGGCTTAGCACAAGCTTCCCAGAGTTCTCTGAGTGTGTAACACACCAAGCAGTTGTTGATGCAGCTGCCCCAGTGAAGTGGCCCCTTGGTCACATGACTCTCTAGATAGGACAGTTCTTGTTTAGGGCATTGCTAAGTGGTCTTTTACTAATGTTCTTGCCCTTGCAGTGTGAGTGATTCTGTCTTATGGAGACAACAGGATGGGGGTACACACCAACTCACCCAGGGTAGCGGGAGCATGGCCCCTCCATGCTTTGGTTCTACAATGTCACACTCACTTGTTCTGCCTCCCTTTGTGTCTTGCTTTCTCATCTCCTCTCTAACTCACCTCCTTTGTCTGTATCCGACATTCATTACATGAAGTTTTGTTTTAAATCTTCTTATATCCTCACACCATACCGACTCTCTGGTTGGTCCTGCTAACTCTAATACGTTTGTTACTGATTTGTTTAATGCCATTTTTTGGTTTGTTTTGAGACAAAGTCTCACCATGTAGCTTTGGCTGGTCTAGAGCTTGCTATGTCCCAGCTAGCCTCAAAGTTATAAAGATCTGCTTTTTTCTGCCTTCTAAGTCCTGGAATTAAAGGTAGGTACTGCTGTGCTCAGCCAAGTTTGTTACTTTTGCAGCTTAATGACCTCTTATTCTAAGTTTCTACCTCAGAATTTTATGCATAGGCTACTGGACATCTCCACTTAATGCCCATTGGTCATAGTAGTCAACAATTTCCCTACTCAACACTCTATGGTTTCAAATTCATTGAACAAATAAAAATAAATTTTTAAAAAAAGACTGAGCATGTAAGCTAAAAATGGAGAACTAATCAGAACATATTATCAGATTCCCCTAATGGTCTAATAGGCACCGATCTACACACATGTGCTGCTTCGTCTTACTGGATTGTCTTCTACATGGCTGCTGACAGCATTCAGGCTCCTATCTCAGAGTTCACAGTATGAGAGGAAACAAGGGCTTATTGAGTGATGGGGGCTGGAGGGGCACCTTATGTGGTAAATTGATTGCTGTGCAAGCATGGCAACTTGAGTTTGGACTCCCAGCACTTACATAAACATCTGTGTGTGGCTGTATGTGTCTATAATGTAGTGGTGGGGAGGTAGAGGCAGTAGGATCTCTGGAGCTTCCTGGCTGGCTAGTCTAGCCGAATTGGTGAATTCTAGGTTCAGGGAGAGATTCTGTCTCAAAACATAAAATGGAGAGAGACGGAGGAAAACAGTGCTGACTCCTGGACTCCATATGTACACCCACTGCATATGTCACACACAGACACAGACATACATACACTAAAAAGTTGTGTAACACATGCAAAGGCACACACCTTTGGAAAGGAGAGCAAAGACTCCAGGTTACACAGGTCTACAGAGCCCATGGGCCCACCAGAAAGTGCCTACACCCTCCCAAGGTAGAAGCCTTGCCCCACAGAGGATAAGATAGATCGTTTTTTCTTTCTTTTTATTTTGCTACGGTAAAATATGTGTCAGATGAATTTACACATTCAAGCACACAATTCTGTGCCATTAAAGTGCATTTACAATGTTGTGTAACCAGTATCTAGGTCCAGAAAATTTTCATTGCTTCAAGCAGAAACCCTTGCCACTTATGGGGTCATTTCTTATTCTTCCATATCTAAAGCCTCTCTGGCAATTGTAAAATTGCTACTCTATCTCTACAGTCTGGCATGTTTAGAATATTAAAAAAATTGTATCTTAAAATATATGGATTTTAGGTGTGGGATACCTCCTTATGTATTGTCGGTGAGGGAAGCCTCAAAGGCTTCTAAAACAATACAGGCTCTTATCATTCCTCTTGGCTGCCTACCAGAACCAGGTGGTAAGACCCTATTGCTGAAGACACCATATACCTTCTATTGCAAGATATGAAGAAATCAAGTTGAAACTGAGCTGGAATCTTCCTCCTGTTGGCCAGATTTCATAGCGACAGAAAATGTTGTGCATGCCATTATGTGAGGAAAGACATCAGGTTCTCACCCAGCCAATAACCCTATATACTGTAATTCTTACCTGCCTCAAAAGGTATACCCACAAGTTCAGTAGTGGTGTGACTGTTGTAGGAGTAACTAAATGCTTTCTGATTGGATTTGAGACTTATTCCAGAGAAAAGAGTTCATGCCAGGTACTATAAACCTAGTTAAAAGCCCTTGACTAAAGAAGTCATAGGCCCTGGCAGGGAATCTACCCTGATTGTTGAACTAAATTGACATAGCAGAAAGCTGACTTCTAAATACTTACATTTATACCTGTAGACAACTGTTCTCAGTCTTTTTAAAACTTCTATTTTATTTTATATGTATGAGTGTTTTGCTTTGATGAGTGTATGTGTACCATGGATGTGCCTGGTGCCTATGGAGGTCAGAAGAGGATACTGGGTCTCCTGGAACTGGAGTAACATATGGTGGTGAGCTAACATGTGCATACTAGGAACTGAATCTGGATCCTTTAAGAGCAATAAGTTGTAGTTGGAAGTTTTCCTGTGCTTACCTGGCACCAAGGTCCCACAGCCACTTATAAAATTCCTATGTCCTGCCTGGTCCTGTAACCACTCAAATGCAAATAAACACATAGAGGCTTATATTATTTTTAAAATATGGCCATGGCAGGTTTTTTGCTAGCTAGATTTTAACTTTTAAATTAATCTATTTCTATAAATCTATATTCTGTCATATGGCTTGTGGCTTACTGGTACTTTTACATCTTGCTTCTCCTGGTGGCAGCTAGCAGTGTCTCCTCTGCTCTGTCTTTCTCCTTCCTCTCTCTCTAGTTGGAATGTCCTGCCTAACCTTATTCTGCCTCACCATTGGCCAAACAGCTTTATTTATCAACCAATCAGAGCAATACATATTCACAGCATACAGAATGACCTCGTCCATCAACAAGTGTTCTTAACTCCTGAACAATCTCTCTAGTCCCCCTGACTCTCATTTTTAATCAGAAAACCTTCTTTTTGCAATGAAAAGCAGTACATGTAGAGATGCCTGGCTGCTCAAGGTGCTGAGAATAAGTAGTGACAGAGTGAGTGCTCATTCCTGAAAGGGACATTCCTACCACCCTCTCTAAGGCCAAGAAACGAAGAAGAAGGGGATAGAAAGGGTGTAAGTGCTAGAAGAGAGGGAGACATGCTGAGAAAGGCTACCTCCTAGGCATAACTCAGCCACTGCAACCATGATTTCACAGCATCAGTGGCTGCTTGTAAAGAACCTACACAATACTGAGCCTGCCAATAGCCAGTTATACATGGAAGAGCCTTATGGCCTTGCCCCTCCTTGCTGAACTATGGTCTACTGATGGCTGCTGAGGGAGGGCCAGATATTGTCTTCAATTGTTTACCAACTGATGAGCCCACCATGTTTCAAACCTATGGTCACATAGATGCCCTGGTTCAATTTAATGTGTCATAAACAAAGACCAGAATGCTGGATAGAGACTTATAGGGAGTAGTAGGGTGGAGGTAGGAGGAAGAAAAAAGAGGGTGAGGCTGACAGAGATCAGAATTCTCTCTCTCTCTCTGTTTCTACACACACACACACACACACACACACACACACACACACACACACACAAACCCAAATTTAATAAACAATTTTAAAATATGGTTTTGGGACCAGCCCCCAGTCTCACCCCAGTAAATCTGGTAACTCTAATATACTTGGAACACACCTTGTAGATCAGGCTGGCCTAGAACTCACAGAGATCCTCTTGCATCTGCTCCTCACTCCCAGTCCTGGAATTAAAAGGTGTGTGTCCCTGCAACCAGCCTGTAGCTTGGCTTATTTCAGTTATTATAGCGTTTTTAAGGTTCACCCATATAATATTGTATTTTATTTCCTTCCATGGCTGAATAACAGTCATTGTTTGACCATTATTACATATAGTAGCTATCTAAATTTTTACTTGAATCATCGGCATATAGATAGAGACAGAAACAGATTCCTGGCTATCAGGGTCTGAAAGAGTGAAGGATGGGGGAATAACTGCCTAATAAGTATGAGGTCTCTTTTCATAGTAAAGAAAGTCCTCTGGAATTAGATAATGGTGATGGTCACAGCATTTTGTAAGTATACTAGAAGTCATTGAATGTTATAGTTTAAACGGGGTGGGTTAAATGAGAAGATAGTAGAAGAGACAACTGAGAAATATCTAGCACCCACTTTGAGAACATGTTTCTGGATGAATTTAACTTTTTCATCTACTCACTAACCTGCTTCCCTAAATCTCTTTGACAATGATAAGTACAGATTAGCACTTAGATTCCCAGATATTCTTGACTGATCTGGCTTTCTCTTCTCCTACAGCCACAGAGACAGAAACATGAAATGTATCCCCCTTCTTCCTAAACACATCACACACACACACACACACACACACACACACACACACACACACACACACACTGGTTTGACCGTTCCTGTGTCTCACCATGCTAACGAGCCTATTCAGACACTCATTTCTCCATTTTGTACTTTCCTCCTAATGGCAACAGGCTTTCCATTTCAGCATTTTTGTACTCTTTGCTTTGACACAGGGTCTTGCTACGTACGTAGCACAGGCTGGCCTCAAACTCCAGCCCTTCTGCCTCCACCTCCAGTGTGCCAAGTGTGTCATAGCAGTGGTCTGTATTCTCCTCCACTGTGGGAAGATAGTTTCAAAATGACTACTTTTTTGTGTGACTCCTGTTCCTTAGAAACTTTTGACAGCTTGTCTTTTACCCTTAGATGGAAGACCAAATCCTAACACTTTCAAAGCTTTGCCTTTTCATCTCTCACCTGCATGCTCAGGCTTCATTTCTCCCCATTCTGCTGTGATCCTTCCCTTAAGCCTCTGGAAGCCTCACCCTCCGTTAGCAATATACTCAGTTTTCCTGTGACAGCTGTTAGGCAATATTGCAGAGGCCCGTGCAGTAGGCCACAAGCTCCTTGGAGGCTGCATCTTTTCCAGATCCTTCCTAGCACCCAGAGCAACGGGGGGGTAGAGGGGAGTTATACACTAGTCTAGTGTGTTATGAAGCTGTAACTTTACTGCAAGAAAGTTGAACCTGAGACTGTGAGTAAGAAGAGAACACCAGCTGGGTAAGGACTGTTCACATGGCTCTTCATCCTGACCTGCCTCCATGCCTCCATATATCACCAGGAAAACAGGTCTGCTCATGGCAGAGGTGTCTCATCTGTACTGTGGCTCATGTTTTAATAAGAATCCTAAAGAAGTTAGGTGAAGACACATGCTATTTCCAGACCTTAAAAAAAAATCAGTTGTGAAATTCTCACTCACTGGTCATGGTTTTTTAGGTCATGGTCTTGAAAGAAGACATTTTAACAATAAAGCCATATCACCACCACTAATGAATGTCTCCTCCACATCACAAGAATCCATTTCCCTTTCACTGACAATCAGTCTAACGGCATCCATTTCATGGACAATTATTGCATATTATACCAGTGCAGAGCAATTTAATGAAAAGAAATAAAAGGGATTAACTGTCAGTGCAGACTTGTCACATTTGATAGTCTACAGAATTTTATCTCCCTCTTGTATGTGGAGGCAGAATAAAATCCGAAGTGAGAGTCACCATGGTCACTATGTCCCCAACTCGTCCTTTGTGTCTCAGGGATTCTGAGGGCACATCATCATGTAGAAGAGTTTTGCTTTCTCAGGGGAAAAAAAAATCTCCCAACTGTTTGGTTTTTATTTTGCTTTTGGAAACAACGAATTGTAGTAGGCAAGCAGGAAAATTCTCTGGCAAGAAACAAAGATACCAAGTGTGGACTGCCCATTCCTTCTTATCTCAGCTTAACCACAGACTACACACTTGAAGGGAAATAAGACACTGATGCTTTTCTGCTCAGGAGTCAGAGGAGGAGGTGGAGTAGAATAGGCTTTGCTCAGTTAGTGGCCTCTGCTTTGTTTGGGGAAGCTACTCTTGTGAAGATAGTCATGGTGTTTTTGTCACTGTGGTGAGAAATGCTGTGTGTCCGTGTCCCCCCCCCCTCCCGTTTCAGTTAACAAAGGCAGTTCTGGCTGGGATTTGCTGGCCAAGGCCACCAGAAGCAGGGGCACCTAGAGAAGCGTTCCTGGCTGCTTCCTGGGTAGTAGTGCCACCTAGTGGGAAGACAGCACGTTTCAGCATCACCTGAGCAGTTCTCTCAATTCCTGGCTGTTGTAGTGTTCCTGGAAACTCTTGCATCTCAGTTTCTTCACCTGCAAAATGGGTTCAGCAAGTTTGATTTCAGAGTGCTATGGTGAAGAATGAAGAGTAAGAGAACTAGCTGACACACAGTGGTTCATGCTTTCAGCCCGGTTCTGTGCCATGACTTCTGTCCATGGCCCAGTCACCTCACAAGTCCCCAGATTGCTTGTTATCATCTCCTCGTTCTCAGTGAAGACACAGGGTTAGAGAGCCTGAGTATCTTACCTTACAACAAACAGCCAGGAAGAGCCAGAGCCTGCAGGAGCCCAGGCTGGCAGGGCTCACAGTTAAGATCTTCATACTGGTACATGTATCTCTTGAGCTTTAGCAGCAATCTGACCCCTTCATAGGATAAAGAATCCTTGTGTCTGCATTGCAGATGTAAATTGTCTGTGTTGGATGTTGCTACATTTGTCTTATCTGAAGACCAAGTAGTGGTGCTGATTCAAGGGTCTGAGACCAGCGGGGCTTTTCTACCATTTGTCAGGCAGAGCCTAATGCCCCTTCGGGCTTTCTCTATGGAATCCCTGAAGCCTTTTGTAGTACAGCTTAGGATGGCATCAGGGCCTTCCTCTGGATGAAAAGCGAGCTTCCCATATAAGTCCACTTCCTGTGGTGCCACCTGAGCCTTACAAGCAAAGCCATGTGGTGCCAACACATTCAGTAAAACAAATGCCATGCCAAGCACTGCACCATGACCCTTAAATTTAACCATTGGATAGAACCTTTTGTTTTATGCTTCCTTTTATCCTTCTTTTATTCTTCCCTCCCTCCTTCCATCCCTTTCTACCTCCCTTCCATCCTTTATTTCCTTCCTTCTTTCTTTTCATTCTTTTTTGCTTTTATGCGATCAGGTCTATCTATGTAGCCTGATTCAGACCTGCCTTTCCAATCCTTCTGCCTCAGTTTCCTGAGTGTTAGGATTACAGGAATGTAGCATCAAGTTTGGCCCTGAACAGACATTTTTAAAGAATAAAACAGTGTTTCTCAATTCTAGTAAATTATCTAGTTATTTTATTTATGTGATTCAAAAATATGCTTTGATTCCTCAGAAAAATGATTAATCTACTAGAGACGGAAAATTCACACATCCTTCCAGTAATTTTTATGCTATCAAGGATATAACTGAAGACCCCAATAATCTAGGTCTCAAATTGGGACACAGTAACTTGTCCATTGTTGACCTTTGTAACATTGCTTCAACAATGGGAAAGTCATAGGAAATGGTTTGGCTGCAGTGTGTTGTCAAGCAAGTCTTGTGAAATAATCAAATACCAATCTCATGACGTTTTTCAACTAATTATTTGAGTAGGTGCTATAGTCACGTGGTTTAAAATGTTCAAAATATGAAAAGAAGATTTTATATTTAGGTGAAGATTTTATATTTATATTTAGGTGAATAGTTTTATGCATCATGTAGGAATAGGTTAATATTTGTGTTATTTTCACCTCCCTGACAGTAAAATGTATGCATGACTTATGTGCATATATATATATGCACAATGGCATATATAATATGCAGTTGATCATTCCTTGAAATACAAAATACTGTAGACAAGTGGAGCATGGATTCTCTATATCTGTAGACCTATGTGGACTCTCCCATGCTAACAGAAACTGAATCACGGATACAAGATTGCCAATGTCGAGGAGAAAATACACGATGTGTTGGAATGTCCCAGGCGAGCTGCTTGCTGCATAGCATATAATGTTTCAAGGCTCTGGATCCAGGAATTAGATTCGTGTGACTGGGAAGGCTTTGGAGAGAACAGATGCGAAACGCAAAGGCAAATGAGTGTGTGTGTCTTCCACATCTGTCTCCTTAATTTTCTGTGTTTTTGCTTCATTATCTGCTTTGCTGAATTGCTGTATCAGTCATATGCCAACAGATGGCATCCTCAGAAAGTCTTCCTAAAAGATGGTTAAAATCAAAGACAGTTGCTGTGACTCCCAGATTAGTCAGCTGGAAGAAATGAGATCTTTATCACTTGTCTCTCTGGAATTGCAAAATCTTGTTTTTAAAAATTTCAGTTGAATATTAGCAAAGTTTTTTCCCCAACAAGTTTTGATCAGTTTTTTTTAACTCTTTTGAATAACTTCTAAATTTATGCCCAAATTTTGCTGTATTTTGTGAGTAAATATCAATGCATCTACTAAAAATAAAAACAAAATATGCATGCAATATAGTATAACTATGTTTATGAAGAGCTACTAAGGTAGTATTTGGTGTGTAAAATCTTTAATGTCTTAGATACTTAGGCACAATGACACAGTTAAAGGTTTTCCTTAGTTCTTTTGAGAACAAAATATAAGCAAGCCACTTTGTCACCTCTCTTATTTTTAGTGTATGGTGCACATGTGTTCGTATGTGTGGATATGAGTCCAGGTGCACATGCATGTGTTCACCTGTGTGAAGTCTAGTAGTCAATGCCAGGTGGCTTCCTTAGTCTCTCAAAGAACCTGGAACTTGCTGATTGGCTGGCCTGGCTTCCCAGCAAGCTCCTGGGATCTGCTAATCTCCATTCTACCTCTTCCCCTCAGCTTTGGGGGTGCAGACATTCACTTCCAGGCCAAGCTTTTTTATATTCATGCTGGGGTTCTGAACTCAGGACTTTACCCACTTGACTGTCTCACGGGTTCTTTAGAAGAGAGTTTCCAGATTTACTGAAGGACTCTTATTTTTGAACCATGTGCTCACTAAAATCTGGAGACTCCAGAAAGCTAATGTTGAATCTTGATCAAAGTTACTTTTCTTATTCAGTTAAGAATCATGTAAAGCATAGAGTGTTTTACCCCTATGGCAGCATTTCATAGATGAGTAGAAGGACTCCTGAGCTCTGGCTTTGGGAAGGAGCTGTGAACCAAAGACTCAAGGTGGGAAGGGAATGAGCTTGAGGACATCCCACCTGCCCTACTTCCTCAAGGAGGGATGCTTGTTTTTTTCCTCTTCAATTTATTTAATTGTGTGTGTGTGTGTGTGTGTGTGTGTGTGTGTGTGTGTGTGTGTGTGCCCGTGCACGTGCCCGTGCATGTGCACATGCCTGAGTCTATGTAGGTTCCTGTATGTGCCCGTGGAGGCCAGGAGAGAGCATCAGGTCCCTTGGAACCAGTTTCTGGAGTTGTGGATGTAGGTGCTGGAATGTGGCAGTTGCCTGATATTGGTGCTGAGAACTGAGCCTTGTGTCCTCTATTAAAAACAGTGAGAGCTCCTAACCACTGGGCAATCTCTCCATCCCCTATTTTTTTCCCTGTAGTCCAGGCCGGTCTGAAACTTCTTCCCTCTGCTTCCAGACTACTAGAATTGTTATAGGCATAGGAGACTGTGTTGGGCAATGTTCTTTATTCTTGTGCCAAGTTCACACTTCTTAATGTGTCAAGTTCTTGGTACTTTGTTTCTCGGCCTAGCTCCATACTGGACCTTTGGCATATCTCCAGGGACGTATCTACCTGGGAGATGTAATACATATCCCTGCTCCCCGCCCTCAGAACTTCAGACATCACCTACACACCAGAGAGCTCAAAAGAGCACTGTATCCAGAGCTCAATGTACCTGTAGATACTGCTGCTACATTGAAGCTTCTCTGCCATAAGCCAGGTGCCCGGAGGACAGGCCCACTGCCAACTCAAATCCCACATGCCCAGTGGAGTTATTGGTTTGGAAGAGTCCTGTCTCTGGTTCAGTTATTCCATTTCCCACAGTGTCTAGACTACAGTATGTTTCCACAAAAAGTTCCTTAATATTTGAGTTCCCGGAGGCATGCCACTAGAAAAGGCATACTTACATCATCCCTTTGCAGACTCACCAAGCTCGTTTACAGAGCTAATGCTCAGAGCAGTCTTGCAGGACACAGTGGTTTTTGCTTTATTTAACTTGCCATTGCCTGTGTTTACTTGCACATTTTCAAATGTAACCCCTGTTGTTATCCCAAGAAACAAATACACTGAGGGACACATGTGGTCAGCTAAAATAATAATGACTGCTTTATAATTATAACTATATGAAATTTAAGACTGGAAAAAACATCACCAACTGTGTTGATAGGAGTTGCTTTGATTCATGTTGTATTGTTATAGTGCTGTGGATATCGTTCTATATAAATAAAACACTGATGGCCAGTGACCAGACAGGAAGTATAGGCGGGACAAGGAGGGAGGAGAATTGGGGAAACAGGAAGAAGGAGGGGAAGACACTGCAGCCACGGCCAGGACAAGCAGCATGTAAAGACGCCGGTAAGCCACCAGCCACGTGGCAAGGTATAGATTTATAGAAATGGGTTAATTTAAGATAAAAGAACAGTTAGCAAGAAGCCTGCCACGGCCATACAGTTTATAAAAAATATAAGCATCTGAATGATTATTTTATACGTGGATTGTGGGACTGCGGGGCTTAGTGGAAGCTGGAGAGAAGCCCTCCAGCAACATTATAGTAAAATACTTGAAGCTGGGAAGATTATGAAATAAGAGTGCATTTAGCTCACAGATCCGAGGTTCAAATGTATAGTCACAGTACCCACCTGCTCAGTCCTGGTGAAAGCCCCATGGCAGAGAGCACCACAGTGGCTGAAGCTTATGAGGGAGAGATCATGTAGTAAGACAGAGGTACGGAAATGCAAGGTCTAATCTACTAGTTCCCAGGGACTTCTATCTGCTCTGAGATACAGAGGTGAAGAAGACAGGGGAGAGCCCCACTCTCAAGACTGTTTGAGCACAAAACAAGTACTGATTAAGTTAACATTATTAGCAGTCTCTGGAAAATGTGATTTCACATATTAAAGACAAATTCTGTAGAATGCTATAAGGTAGTGTGACTGTGGGCTCTTGCTTTTCATAAGATTTTATAAGCTTTTGAATATTGGTAACACATATAAATATTAGCCTTGTGATTAGCCTAATGATGCTTGGTGGTGTTTTAGGATTTTATTTTAATGTTCTATTATTATTAAGATTTATTTGTAGCTGGGAGGTGGTGGCGCACGCCTTTAATCCCAGCACTCGGGAGGCAGAGCCAGGTAGATCTCTGTGAGT
Organism: Peromyscus leucopus; assembly: GCF_004664715.2. Lineage (NCBI taxonomy): Eukaryota > Metazoa > Chordata > Mammalia > Rodentia > Cricetidae > Peromyscus > Peromyscus leucopus. The sequence continues at coordinate 135,832,564 of NC_051067.1, forward strand.
TCAAGGCCAGCCTGGGCTACCAAGTGAGTTCCAGGAGTTTCCTCCTCTCAGATGACTATAGTCTGTGTCAAGCTGACATAAATGTAGCCAGCATAGAGTAGATAAAAGTTTGCTTATGTCACTAATTATGCTTGACAAATAAATAGATAAAAACCAGTGTTATACTAGGCAGCATATAAAAGCTATTTAAATGTTTTAATTTAGGCATTATCTCTAGCAAGACAAGGTGGCTAACACCAAGAGAAGTAAGCGCAGAGCCTGATGGAAGAACATTCGAGAGGATGACCAAGGAGAACTTGCTTTACCATGATGGTGCAAGCTTTCATTAGTATGCAAGACATGACTGGCCCAGGCTTTGTTTGGGTGATTGTTGAAGGTCTTGTCATTTTTTTTTTTTTGGAGAGGTCCTTTGGCAGAAATTCAGCTTACTCATTCAAGCTGTGCAAAGAGAAGAACCAATGACATCATTCTGTTACCATGCATCTGACCCTAGAGGATGACAATGTGCAAACCAAGAGTACTGTCTGGATCTTCACCGTCCTCTGAAGCTCACATGCTAATCATCTCTAGCTTGTGGTACTGTCAGAGGTATGGAACATTTAGGAGATGTGGTCTAGTGAACGAAAGTTAGGTCATTGGGAACATACCTTGAAGGCTGTTTTGGAGCTCCAGTCCCTTGCTACATTTTCTTTCTGGCCATTGTAAGGTGAACATGTCTCCTTTACAGTGCTTTCCTGCCGTGAGTTGCTTAGATAATCCACAGGTGTAATACCAGGACATAAAGTGCCATGGGCCAAGACCTCCAATACCACAAGCTCAGACAAACATTGCCTCCTTTCAAGTTATCTCACGTATTTTGTCATGGTCACAGAAAGTTGTCAAACCAAGTCCCCTGACCTATAGCCAGAAATAACACATTAAAGTTGTTGAATAGTTCTCGATAATTCTCCTTTACTAGACAACAAATAGTTCTCCTGTTCTTTAATCAGTGGTGTACTTAAGAACAATCAGTTTAGGTTAGTATAGGAATTGGCTGAGTGATGATCAATTTGTGTATGTGTGTGTGTGTGTGTGTGTGTGTGTGTGTGTGTGTGTGTGTGAGAGAGAGAGAGAGAGAGAGAGAGAGAGAGAGAGAGAGAGAGAGAGAGAGAGAGAGAGAGAGAGAGAGAAATTGTGCATGAGTGTCATGGCATGCATGTGAAAGTCAGAGGACAGCTTTGTGGGAGCTGGTTCTCAACCTCCACTCATGGAGTTTTGGGGAATGCACCTTTACCTGTGGAGCCATCTTGATAGTCTTAATTATTTGTAAAATTTGAATGAAGTAGAAAAAGAAATTAGAGCCAATCATAAAAATAAACATACTATACAGGAGATGTGGAGTGTCAGGAGGAGGGGTAAGACACAAATTCCCTATTTATTTCCTCATGAGTAAAGATTTAAGTTTTGCATACCAAAGGAATTCAGCATGCATTGCTCCTTTGAGTCAGTAATTGTGAAAGTTGGGCTTTCTTTTGAATTCTTTTAACCATCAGTGGAATAGGAATTAGACATGATTAGTCACTGAATACATTTGTCTCATTGACCTACTTAGAAAAAAAGGATTTTTTTTTTCTAAATTTGTTCTCCTGGGAGGGGTTTTGTAACCTGAAATTTCTCTCTATCTTTTAAAAACTGTTTCAAATCACTTACTCATAGTGCCAATTAACATGTAGATTATATTACTATACATAAAATAGGGTATGACTTTTAGAAATTAAAAATAAAATATTAAAGGATTTCTATAAAGATATCAACAGAATATTGATCAGCTGAATATTTGTAAGTTCTTCACAAGCAAGTTCTTCACAAGATAAAGCCCATGTTACCTTATAATCTCCGTGGCTGACCGCCTTAGCTTCTGGCGCATGTATGTGCAGACTCAAGGCTTTTCCATATCTCCACACTTCAAAACATGCCGATGTTTATCTATGTGACTAGAAACACAGGCATTTTTAACAGTTGTCAATGTCCAAATGGAGTCATTGATGTGAAATATAACAAGTCTATGGCAGGTTGTGTACTTGACCTGTGGTGGCAGTGGTCACAGCAGTGGATGGGGAACAGGAACCTCACAGCATGTCTACCACAACTGAGTGTCCATGAGGGGAGAGTATCAGCCCCATTACTAACCTTTGTAAGCAAACATAACTGTTACAGAATTTATATGACCCTCCTCATTTTACATTTAAAAACCTTTGGTATCTATCCTTTGCCTCCATATGCCCATGGCCTACTACTGAACACACATTCCAGTTAGTAACCTTTTATTACTCCAGAATAAACTCTTTGTTTTGGAGAGTTAGTCTTCTTGTTGCCCATTATTGTGTTTATGTAGAAGAGTGTTTTAGTTCACATTCCGTTGCTGGGACTGAATACCACAGAGTAGGTAATTCATGTAGAAGTTTTCTTGCTCTTATTACTGCAGGCTGACAGGTAGCACTTGGTGGACTTCCTCTTATGACTCCAGAGGCCAACAGGTAGCACTTGGTGGACTCCCTCTTGTTGGTGAGGGAGATACTGGAGAGACTAACTGAGAAAGGGCTGCATCCATAAGACATACAAACTGCCTTTGTATTGGACCCACTCTTGAGATACCTCATTTACACACTCATCCATGAATGTGCAGTCCATTTATGAAGACAAAGCTATCATGGCTTAATCATTTTTTTGATGCCCCATGAAATACCAGACTCACCTCTTAATACTGTAAAATGTGAACTTGCAGAGGGTCATTCAAACCATAGCCAGACTCTTGCATGATCAAGTTTCTTGATGCCAATAGAATTTGGCCATTTGCCAAGGCTTATTATAACTAATTGGCTTATTGAATAATTAGGCACTACACCACACGTGCATTATTAAATGGTGTCACATCAAGTTTAACAGCTATGTGAGTGGGGTTACCTTTTGGCTCACTCTTTTAATCTTCTGTGTGCACAGTCGTGACAACAGTCTGACATGGCTTTCAGTAGGTAGACAATGAAGAGGAAGAGCCGCCATTTTCTTCTCACTTGAGCTTCTACACACAGTTAGACTTGGGTTTGCTGCCTTTAGTGTCCGCTTCACTTCCTCCAAGGAGACAGCCAGCTTAGCTTGATGACAAGTCCATTTTCCTCTCTACAAAACTTTCAAAAGTTTCTTGTGCATGGTTAAAGCCAAAACTTGGTGCTTGGGAACAGCAGGGGGCACATTCGTTGCTTTGAATTTAGGCTTTTATTTTTTATCAAGCAACACAATCTCCTCCCCCTCTCCTCTGAAGCAGCTTGGAGGATGTTCCCCAGAGTCAGTGTTTATTCTAAGAATGTAGAGCCACAGGCCAGATTTTAATCCTATTAACTTTCCTGTACAATGGATACTCAAAGAGAAAGTGTGTCTATAAAACCTAAAAACACGGAGGCAAATGTTTTCTATGTAGTTGGGACTCTCTGAGTGTGCTTTCCTCTGGGGCTGGCCCTATTAATTTAGGTTGGGAGCCCACTCCATATATTCTACCTGCCTGTGTGATTTGTTTATAAACACTTTGTTTATGGAAGCTATATGTGTTGTTTTTAAATAAGACTGTGATATTATTATTGCTCGCAGCAATCTCCAGCATAATTTAATAATTCGCGTCACAGTTTTTCTGATTGAATTGTATGACTTGCAGCCTGTATGAGAGGCTCATAGCTACCTATGTCCCAGAGCTCTCTGCTCTTTCCTCCAAGCACAAAGCCCAGGTTTACAGAGGGATCATTTGGTAAACAGGAGTTTAAAGAAACACACACTGAGACCAATGGGGACGCAGAGCTTGGCTAACGTGATGTCACCCATTGCTCTGGCTGTGCAAACCACGGATTTATGTGAGTAATTAATAGTGTCTTGCCAAGAGAGTCGGTAGTCTTTTCAAAAGGAATCTTTCTTTGTGTCTTTTGATATTTAAAGAGCTATAATTACAATGGCAACACTTTGAATTCTTTCTTTCCTCTCATCCTCTTATACACATTAATTTATGGACCAATCCAGTATTACAAGACAAGCTAATGAAAGAACCCCACACTCCCTTTATCATTTTTTTTTTTTTTACAGTTTCACTTGTGTGGATGAATGTAAAGTAGTTAATGCTATAAATAAGTATAATGATGTATCTCTTCTCTCAGTTGCCAGTTGTTGATGCCGTCGTCTTACACAATAGAAGAAAGGGACTGAATTTAAATCTTTACCCATCTTGCTTTTTTCCTTGTGCTTGGGCACCAGTTAAGAAATCCAAATGTTCCTTCCATTATGAAGTGATTTTTTTTTTAAAAAAGCTCAATCTGGAATTTTCCCCTCCTCTTTATTTTTAGAGTCAGAAAACTAATTACATAACTTCTCCACCCAGCATAGCCTGAGCTCGTCTTCTAACTCCTCAGTGATGTGCCCTTTACTGTGGCCAGGGCTGGGGAGATGACTACTGTTATTGAAGCATATTGGTCCCTGGTCTTCAGTGCACCATGACAGGAGGAAGATGCTAACAATGAGCCTTCAAATGTATGAAATTAGTTCAGCTTCTGATGGAAGTACGCACTAAGAATACATAAATGTATGCCCTGGGAGTTCTGAATGCTGCCTTTAAACAGTTTGGCATTGTTTATTTTTGCTTTTCTGGCAAGTAAAAATCGTCTTTCCCTCCCTCCGTCCTCCCTCTCTTTTTTTCCGTTCCTATTTCCTTCCTTTTCCTTCTCCCCACCCTTTCTCTCCTTTTCTTTCCTACCTAACTACAGGAGAAATTCTTACTAGTGTAAGCCCCTTGAGGCACATGAGTGGCCTTTAACTTGCCTGAGGAACTTTAGCTGCCAGGGTCCACCCACAGAACACTTTAACTGCCCTCCCTAATTAGCTGGTCCCAGCATCCACCACACAGAGTAAAAAGCCCAAGCTCCAGGACTTGAAATCTTACCAATCCCCACCCTGGAAATCTTCACTCTGAAAAGTTCCATCCCTTACCCCCCCCCCCCAAATCTATATAAACCCTACCTTCTACTCAGTTCTCTGTTGTTTCTCATCCAAGCAGAGGCAGCCACCCTTCTGGGTTTTTTCCTTCCAATAAATTTCTTGTGTGATGTTTGTAGTATGATGTGACTTTGTGGTATTCTTGGCCCCGATTGCTAGGATACCTTTCCATCTGAACTGTTACACTTACAATTAGACTATGTTGTATTGCTTACAACAAAGTACCTGAGGCTGAGTAATGTATAAAGAAAGAAGTTTAATTAATCCATAGTTTTAGAGGCAGAATGCTTGAGATCTGATGGCTTATCATGCTTGCCACCTGGTGAAAACTTTCTTAGCTGAGTTGCTTCCTGATTGGTGGCATCACAGTGACAAAAGGAATCACGATTAGGCAAGAAGCAAGCTAGAGAAAGAGAAAAGGAGATAGTCTTGTTCTTGTTTGTTGCTTTTGTTTTAGACAAAGTCTTGCTATGTAGTTCAGGCTGGTAATAACTTTGACATTTCCTGCTTCAGGTGTGTACCATCACACCAGGATCCATCCTGCTCCTTGGCAATGATCTTCCTACAGAAGGAACTCCCCAATGACTTCTTACTATGCTTCATTTCTTAAGCTTCCTCCACAATTGAAAACTACTGTAGTAGAACCAAACATCCAATTCTTGAACCCTTGGGGTACAAGTTACATCCAAACCAAAGCATCTATGTCATATAGAGGCATCAGGGCTAAGATACTTTAAGTTCTTTCTCTATGCAATGACTCATGAGTCTCATACCTGAAAGGAAAAATATTTTTCTCCAAACAAAATATACACTGTATAGCTCTCAGTTCTTGGAGCTTAGTAACACATTGTATAATAATTCTATTTATTGTATTTCCATAAATTTAGAATTTGGTTGGATTTGTAGATCATCAAAACAGGTTTCATGGATGATAAATATGACAGCCAGTAAAAGAAGTCACACCTTCCAGCAGAGCAAGGCTTTTGGTCTTCTTGAATCATAGGCAGTAGCACTTCACTCCAGTCCAGCCATTCATTATGGTGACACTTGACAGTTCAGCATGGGGAGCTGGAGCAGTCAATTTGCTGATTTCTCAGTTTGTTGATTCTGTTAAACTGTGATTTTCTTGAGAGCAAAGACCCTTGTATTTAATTTGCTTTTTATGGCACCTGGGAGAACCTTATGAAAATGGATAAAGTAATGTGCTTTGTACTAAAGCAGGAATATGGTATGTTTTTTAAAAACTCAGCTTGGAATTTGGTAATTTTGACATTGCAAGTGTTTTTGACAAATCACCTGATTCAGCTGAACAATCCTCAAAGGAGTCATGAGATAGGAGCCATATCAACAGGACTTTTTGAGTATACAACCAGAGGATAGGCAGAATATGTTTAAACATAATTCTGTAGAAAATAATTAGAAATAACAGTGCTTAGTTATTAAATCTTTATTGATACTGTCAACATTGTGTTTCCTTGTGTTTTATGAACCTACTGCTCTCTTTCTTTCTTTCTTTCTCTCTCTCTCCTTCCTTCCTTCCTTCCCTCCTTCTTTCTTCCTTCCTTCCTTTCTTCTTTCTTTCTCTCTCTCTCTTTCTTTCTTTCTTCCTCTCTTTCTTTCTTTCTTTCTTTCTTTCTTTCTTTCTTTCTTTCCTTCTTTCTTTCTTTCTTTCTTTCTTTCTTTCTTTCTTTTATTGTGGGGACAGGATCTCTTTACACACAGCCATGGCTGTCCAGAAACTCCCTATGTAGATCAGATTGTCCTTGAACTCGTGGAAAGCTGCCTGCCATTACCTCCTAAGTGCTGGGATTAAAGGCATGCACCACTATACAGGCTGAATGTATTGCTACTTAAAACTTGTAGTATTTGGCTTTGAAAAATCCCTTTTTCTCAAGAACTTATGTAGTAATTCCAGAGAATAGTTTGATACTTTGCTTACATTTGCCTAAGGTTTAAAACTATAATTACCATCTGATAGCTAATTATATTTCCATAGTATTTGTCACTATTGTTTCTAGTCTGTTACCTCATGTGTCAACATCATGAAGAATATTCCTTTTTGTGATTTCTTTCTCTGTCCTCAAAGTGAACTAGAAAATGCATGTTTAGGAGAGCAGAGACTAGATACAATATCCTTATAAGCATGTTAGAAATCAGTCTAATCTAGCATTTTAAAAGGAGTGTCTTTACCTGTATAATGTCCTAGCAAGATGATTCTGAATCAGAACACTTACAATAAACAAACCTAGAATTATGGCTCTTTGAGATACAATGTCCTAGAAAATTTTGCTGATATAATCTTATGGATATAGACTAGCTCTATGTATAAATATTAACCTGAAAGGCTTCCAGTGTGAGACCAAACCACCTCACTTGGAGGCTTCATTTGTTGTTCTGAGGATGTAACTGAAGCAAAAACTCAGGAATTGGAGATCTGGGTTTACAGCGATCTCCTGTTTGTACAACTTTGCCTTCATTCTTGAAATTATTAATGAGCTTCATATGTGTGACAGACTTGGCAACCTGATCCTTTGGATTAGTCTAACTTAAAATAAAAAAGTGTGTGTGTGTGTGTGTGTGTGTGTGTGTGTGTCCATGGAGGTCAGAGAAGAGCATCAGATTCCTTGGAGGTAGAATTATCACTTGTGAGCAAACAGATATGGGTACTGGGAACTGAACTCAGATCCTCTGAAAGAGCAGCAAGTGCTCTTAACCAATGACCTTTCTCTCCAGCCCTAGACTAGTCCATTTTTGACGCAGGAGAATGAGGACATTGACTTTCCCTCAATGCTGCTTTTTAAGAGTGTCTGTTCCTCGGGGGTTGTTATTTTCCATACTTTGTGGTGGAAAAAATGGTATACAGAAACCCTTTCTCTTCTTCTGAGGGGAAGAAGAGATCATTGTATATAATGAAAATTAAACAATCTCTCAATGATGAAAAGAACTTTGACTCTTTGTAATCTTCACTTCTGCATGTTACAGAAAATCTGCTACCCACAAGTTTTCACAATTGTACAGTTTCACGGTCACTGTATTTGTGGCTTTGGTTAGGTTGTATGTAGTAGCAATGTTAAGCTGTCTTTGCTATAACTGACTTATTAACTTTGTCTTGTCCTTGAAAAAATAAATGCTTTTTCTACTCATAGACTGATGGTTAGGCAGAGAACTAGGCAATGGCTCCATTCTGCTTCTAATTTCCTTTATAAGCCTAGGCAGATAATTTATTTTCTGTCCTTAATAATTTGGAAGTAGAGTTAAATATTTCCCTTCCATGGTAAAAGTTTTCCGATGTTTTTGTGATTTTGTTTAGGCATGTGTCCATGTTTGCACTATGAAGTAGATACTGATTTTGTAATTGATTCTTCGGTAATATAGCACTACATACTTCATGAGTATTTGAGTTCAAGTATTCAATATATATATCCAATAACATAACAATAATTCTGTTTTGCTGATAGGCAGGTTTCTGGAACACAGTCTCTAAATTAACGAAACCCAATGAACTATATCGTCAACTGTTGTGTGATATTTTGTCTGTGTTCTGACAATAAAGCTTGCCTGGAGATCAGAAGTTGGAGTTAGCCTCTAATTAACCACAGGCTTCAGTGGCTCATGCCTTTAATTCCAGCACTCGGGAGGTGGAGACAGGAAGTGATAAGATGGGGTGGAGACAGGATCTCGGGCCTTTTTTGGTCGGAAGATCCAGAGAGGCGATAAGTCACTGATGGCTGCTTCTCTTTTTCTCTCATCTTTCAGGTTATTACCCTGATATCTGACTCCTGGTTTTTATTGATAGGATTAATTAGATTTATGCTTCAGTCAAACTTCAGGACAATTCTTCATTCATTAAAGCTTCAGGGTGACTCCAAGTTTTCATATCTTCTGGTTGAATAGTAAAGAAAAGTTTTAACTCTGAAAATGTTTCAAGTTAAAACACAATATTTTGTCTAAAACTATTGCCTGCTATAGAGATAAAAAAATTGAACCAAAAAAATTGAAAAGAAAATTCACTATTTTAAATGTTAGTCTTTCTCTTATTTATGACTAGCTGAAAAAAAAAATCTTTAGACTGTAAAAACCTGAAGAGTGGAGCTAACTATAAGTTTAAAAGCACCCAAATTTAAAATGATAAAAATTCCTCATATTAACTTTAAAATTTACATTTGAATTCACATCAACAATAATCTATTGAGTATTGCTAGGTAATGTTCTCAGTAAGAGATGCACATAGACAATATCTAGTATTTCAATGTGCAGTAGTTCCAAGAATCCCACTGGATCCAAAATCACAGACATACAATTCTTTTATATAGACTTCTATAGTATTTGCACCTACTTTGTGCAAATCCTCCTGACTACACAAATCATTTGAAAATTACTTATTATACCAACTGTAATATAAATATTATACATATAGTTCTTATTGTAGCATGTGTTCCAAAATAGTCTTATAATAATAACTGGGAATCAGATATTGGGGTGAATGTTGGAAGATCAGAAAGACAAAGGAACAAGCCATTGCCACATCTCACCTCGCCAACTCCATGAATCCTCTGAAATCCTCTGAATCCTCACCTGAAAGGTCCCCAGCCGAAAAGCCTTAGTTCCTATCTCCTCACACCTTATATACCTTTCTCCACCTACCTATATCACTTCTTTCTTAGTGATGGGATTAAAGGTATGTGACTTCCCAAGCAAGGGCATGAGATCTCAAGTTCTGGAATTAAAGGTGTGTGGTTCCCAAGCACTGGGATTAAAGGTGTCTGCCACCACTGCCTGGCTCTATTTCTCCCCTAGACTGAGTCAATCTCATGTAATTCAGGGTAGTTTTGAACTCACAGAGATCCAGATGGATCTCTGCCTCCCTAGTGCTAGGATTAAAGGTGTGTGCCACCACTGCCTGGCCTCTATGTCTAATCTAGTGACTTGTTCTGTCCTCTGATCTTCAAGCAAATTTTATTAAGGTACGAAATATCCACATCTTATATTAAGTACTGGCTGACAATTAGAAAAAAAATGCTTACTTATTGCTGAAGACAACAATTATGTCATCAAACATAAGGAAATTGTGTTGGTGCTCAACAGGAAGGTTCACTCCTACTGATTAGTGCTTATGGTGTTGGAAAGTGCTTTGCATGCTACTGGTGGGAAAAGGTAATCATAAAATATTACCCAGCTACAACCCTGAAACTACAACTACAACCCTGCAAGATATAACAGTGCAATAGTGATACAAACATTATGGGAGTAACCAATCACTTTTTTTAAATTGGATTTAAGGACCATTTAAGGAACATATACCTTAAACTGCTAAAATGGTCAAGTACTTGAGACTAGATAGGTCATGAATCCTAGGGGAGAACCTGTTACTATTATTTTGCTTAAGAAACATAGCAATAAAATGACTCCTAATGACTTATTGCTATATCCCTAAATCAGTGCCTTGTTCAACCCTCATCACAGAAACTTCTTCTTGCAGTATATAGTAATTAGCACAGAGACTCACAGCAGGGAAATATACAGAGGATGAGAGACTTTGGAATGTTCTGCCTAAATGGGATGTCATCATGAAATCCTTAAGGCTCTGTGATCTATGTGGAAGAGGAGATTGAAAGATTGTAAGAGCCAGAGATGGTGTATGACTCCAAGGAAATAATGTCTTCCAAACACAACAGGACTGATGCAATATGAGCTGGCAGAGACTGTGGTAGCATGTATAAGACCTACGTATGTTCAAGCTAGATGGGGTCCTAGCACTGAGAGAGGGAAAAGTGGATACAGGGTGCAATCTTTAAACAAGATGCTATTTGTAATGGATACCCACTGGCAAAGAGATAAACTGTGTTTTTTTTTTTTTTTTTTTTTTCAATGAGGTGTCAATGGGCATATCAACCACATTCCAGGGCAAGCCCTATGACCAGTAGTAATTGTCCAATACAAAATGGACTCCTTGTTGTTGTTTTAACTCTTGGATGAGCTTTTTGTTTTGTTTTGGCATTTTTAAATTGTTTTTTGTTTGTTTGTTTTGATTTTTAATTTTATGATTTTATTTATTTTTTAGAGAAAGAGAGAGAAAACAAAGTTGAATAGGTAGTGAGGTGTGTAGGATCTGGGAGGAGTTGGAAGAGGGGAAAACATGATCAAAATATATTGTGTATTTTTTAAAAATAATAATGATTTTTACATACAGTTGAAAAAGCAAAGATGTTCATGGGACATTTTTTCCCCATTAAAAGATATTTTCAGCAGAATCTGAAGATTAAGGTTGACTCTGTAAGTAAAACTAACCTGCTAGGCATATATCTCAGTGGGTAGAGTACCAGCCTAGCACACCAGAGACCATAGCTTTGATCCCCATCATTCTATAAATCAGACCTGTAATTCCAGTTACTATAGCAGTGGAAGCAGCAGGATCAGGACAGGAAGCTCAGTTTTGGCTTCAGCCGGCTCAGGACCTATCTGTGCTACATTAGACTCTGCTTCAAAATGGACCAAAAAGAGCTGGAGTGTGAGATGGCTCAAAGGGTAAAGGCACTTATCACTAAGTTTAATGACCCGAATTTAACAGGATCCACGTCCAAAGGGAATCAGTTTCTAAAAGCTATCCTGGGAGTTAGATGTACATCCAATAGTATACATCACACACATGCACACACACACACACACACACACACACACACACACACACACACACACGTCTGCCAAATAAATGTAATTAAAGTAAAAAATAAACCTGGGATTCTCTTTTTACTATTTCTAGTGGGGAGTGAAAATAAACTCAACATGTAATTTATAAAATATATTTAAAACTGGTAACTGGAAACAGAAAATGAGGGGATCCGGAGATGTCTTAGAGGTTAAGGGCATTAGCTGGTCTTCTTGGGTTTGATTACCAACACCCTCATGGCAGTTCACAACTCTCTGTAACTCCAGTTCCAGAGGATCTGATGTGTCTCTGTAGGTACCAAGCACACACGTGATATACATACAAACCTTCAATCAAAACACCCTGTCTTAGTTAGGGTTTCTATTGCTGTGAAGGGACACAATGATCACAGCAATACTTAAAAAGTAAATATTTAACTGGGCTGTCTTACAGTTCAGAGGTTTAGTCCATATCATTGTTGTGAGAAGCATGGCAGCGTGCAGGCAGACACAGTGCTGAAGAAGGAGCTGAGAGTTCTGCATCTTGATCCGCAGGCAGCAGAAGGAGACTGTGTGCACACTGGATGTAGCTTGACTATATAAGACCTCAAAGTCTGCCTCCACAGTGACAGACTTCCTCCAATGAGGTCACAACTCCTGATAGTGCCACTCCCTATAGGCCAAGCATTTAAACACATGAGTCTATGGGGGTATTCCTATTCAAATCACCACATGCCCATAACTTATAAAATAAAAATAAAAGTAAAAAAAATACATTTTAAATAAAGAAAAGAGAAAAATGAAAGCAAGAATGAAGCTATCTGTCAACTTTGGTGGCTATAACAAAATGCCATAGTCTACATAGTTTATAAACAATAGAAATTTATTCTTGACAGTTCTGGATGCTGGGAAGTCTAAGATCAAGACCCCAGAAGTGTAGCTGAAGTTTTCCTGTGTCCTGGCCTGCCAGAAGTTGGGACAAATCTTTCCCACTAGCATCCCCCAAGTAAACACACAGAGGCTTATATTAATTAAACTGCTTGGCCATTAGCTCAGGCCTATCACTGACTAGTTCTTACATTTAAGTTAACCCATAATTCTTATTTATGTTTAGCTACATGGCTTGGTCCCTTTTCCCAGTTCTGCCTTCAGATCTTGCTTCTGCTGGCAGCAACTGGCAGTGTCTCCTGACTCAGCCTTCGGCTTCCCAGAATTCTCTTCTCTGCTTATCCCACCTATACTATACTTCCTGCCTGGCTACTGGCCAATCAGCATTTTATTTATCAACCAAATCAGAACAACACACATTTACAGCATACAGAAAGACATCTCAGCACAGAGGATTTGGTATTAATGATGGCCTGTTTCATGGTCTACAGATGGTTCCTTCTAGCATGTCCTTCCATGAAGAAAGGCAAGTAAACTCTGTGGGACCTCTCTTATGAGTGAGCATTTATCCTTGTCATAGAACTTTGCTCTGAGGATTGAATTATCTTCCAAAGTTCCTCTCTCCTAATTTTATCACCATGGAAATTCAGTTCAATACACGAAAGATGAATGGACACAGATATTTAGACCATAGCAGGAATCTCTTGAGTGCCAGGAGTTGGCTGTTGTTGAGATCTGAAGTGGAGTGAGTAAGGCAGAAAGGAATGTAGGGTCAGAGCAGAGGAGGTGAAGTCAGTCTTGTGCACTACAGGGCAAGAGCAGGAAGAACAGCTGGGAAGAATCCTTGAAAGCAGGGAGATTGCTCGAGTCACTATAGCCAGGAGCCCAATATAGACAAGTTTGGAATAAAGAAGAGCTGAAAGAGATATAAGATTGCCTTACTTGCATACTTTTGGGGCAAATATGCATACCTGTCTATACACAGCTCATATGAGGCCTCACGGATCTTTGTTAGCAAAATGACTCAATTTGATTGAACAGGAAAGCCATTGGAGGATTCTAAGCAGAGATTTCTCTTCTGTTGGAGTAGGAAAAGGACTTCACAAGAAGATACTGGGGTAGAGATTAGAAACACAAGACAAGACTGAAAAGATCTTTTGGGCATGATGTTTCACCCCTGTAATTCCTGCACCTGGGAGGCAGAGGAGAGATAATTAAGAGCTTGAGGCCAGAATGGGCTATGTAGAAAGATCATGCCTCAAACACAAAACAAAAAGCCAAAATGAAAAAAATGAAATTCCCCAAATCTGAAAGGCCAAAAAAGAAAATTTACTGTATTTTGATGTGGAGAGTAGGTAAAATAATAGAACTCATTCTGAGATATACTGCAACATTCCAGGCAGAGTTGATGGATCACAGTGGAAATGTGGGACATGATGTGGCACAGTTGACTTCTATAGTTAGGATGATGGCCAGTCAATAGATTTGTTGACAAGGCAAGATGGACATGGGACATGAGAAAAAGAGAGGATTATAAATAATCCCAAGATCTTTTTTATATCAAAGGGTGAAACTCCTAGTAGCTGAGCCAGAGATGATTCTAGAGAAAAGAAGCATCAAGACTCTGCCTATGCTAAATCCAAGATACCTAATGTGGTTAGTCAACTTTCTGTTGATGTGACAAAACATCCAAGATAAGCGACTTACAAGCAAGAAAAGTTTATTTTGACTCACAGTTTGAGAGGTATCACTTTAGAGCCACTTGACCTTAGTGCTTGCTCTATTTAGTCTTGTAGCGTAGTAGCGCATCCTGGTAGAAGTGCGTAGTAGAGGAAATTTGGTGGCTGGAAAGCAAAAGAGGCCTAGGGAAGGGCCAGAGACACAAAGTCTCCTGTAAAGGCATACCCTCAGTGATCCTACTTCCACTCATTAGGCTTAATGGTCTCCTAACAGTGCCACAGGCTGGCAAATAAGCTTTTATCACATGGTCTTGGTGGAACATTAAGATTCCAAACCATAACACATATCGACAGTGACATCAGACTGTTAGCCAATACACATGTCTAAAGTTCACGTTAGAATTCCAGTTTGGAGATGTAAGTTTAAAATCCCAGTAAACGATGGTGTTTAAAACCATGAGGTTAGGCAGCATCAGACAGAACTAGTAGCTAAGAGAAGCAGCTCATCAGTTTCCCTGGAACTTCGTCCATGAGAAGGTGGAAGCTAGAGAAGGATGAGCAGAGGACACAGGGAGCAGGAACGGTGTGGGTGGATTGGGGTGGGGGCAGGGCTGCTGTTCTGGTAGGCAGGAGAATATGTTGTTTCTGTGACAGATCTTTTACGATTCTGCATTGAGCACTCAAGAATTCTCCAACATACAACATTTTTTATATATGGATAAGGAAAAAGTTACTGTAGCATAAACATTAAAAGTGAAGCATTTTCATGCACCAGGGATGGATCCTGATCCTACTGCCAGGGGGGCCCTTTAAGCAGATAAAGCTACACAACTGTCTCGCTTATTCAGAGGCCCTAGTCCAGTCCCGTGGTGGCTCCACAGGTGTTGGTCTAAATTTAATGAGTTCCCACTAGTTTAGTTTGGTTGTCTCTGTAGGTTTCCCCTCATAATCTTGATACCCCTTGCTCATAGAATCCTTCTTTTCTCCCTTTGATGGGGAGATGGCCTTTTGGAGCTCACTACTTTTGGTGGGATACTTCGCACACCTTAAGACGGGGGAAGGGCTCGGACGTGCCTCCACTGAATGAATATACCAGGCTCTGCTGACTCCCCATGGGAGGCCTTACCTTCTTGTAGGAGGGAATAGGGGGTAGGTTGCAGGGTGGGGGGGTGGGGGCAAAGGGGGCCTGGAGGGGCAGGAGGAGGGAAGAGAGGGATCTGTGATTGGTATGTAAAATGAATAAGAAATTTCTTAATTAAAAAGAAGCATTTTTCATTAGGATGAGAGTAGAGCATATTTTAAAAACTGTTTTCACTGTTTTTTGGGGGAAGTTCTAGAGTGAATTCACATTAAGTCATATTTTTTATATGCTAGAATATGTATACATATGTATACAATATATATATGTACATTTATATCATAGTGTTATAAAACAAATATTTCTTTGACTTGAGTTAAAATGTATTTAAAGTCTGATAATGAAGCATGAACTTAACTTCTAAAACTGGACAAAAATATAAGTCCTTCTACCTCCATGCAGACAGGGATGATGGCTGCAATGTCTACATATCCAATCATGCACTTGAGATTCTCTGAGGTTATACTTTTGTACTTTGTTTTACAGTCAGAAGAGTTATTCTTTTCCCAGCATGTGGAATTCCTGAAGCAAATGTGCCACTGTTCGGGTTTCTTTCTACAGCCTCCTGTACTTCAAAGGTTCTAAGAAAAATGCTTATACCTCTGGTCCAACTTAAGCCTCCCTGGATGGGGAAGGAAGTTAGCAGCCTTTTGAATAAGCTGGATTAACCTCAGTGCCAATTCTCTTAGGGAAGAGGCAGCTCTGCTTTTTAGAACTATGCAGGTCATCAGCAAAAGTCAGATTATGAGAGCCTTCAAGTTGCAATCATTCCATACAGTAAGGGAATTGAATGTGATTTAGGCTTCAGAGTGAGGGAAATGAATTTTTAGTTAAGAGTCATGAAAATCAGCACCATTTCCTATAGTTTAAATAGACAGCTATTCTTGGTTCAATATAGGCATTCATTCAGTTTAGTTTCCCTGAGTTCAGAGGTAATAAAAAGACACACATTTTTTTTTCTACAAATTCAATCAATTTTTAACAGGTCTATAACTTCTAAAGCTATTTTTGTCTAAATTGCATAACTACTATTTTTTTTCCCTGTCAATTTCAAGGAGAAATTCAACAACCCTAATGCTCTCCTATCTGTTTTGAGACTGAGGAAGTGTGAGATGGCATGCTTGTTGAATGACCATCCTGCCTTTCAATCCTTTCCTAACCTTTCATAGAGATTTTAAAATCTGTGAGCACTCATGCCTACTTCACCAAAGTGAAAGAAACAAATCAAAAAGGGAAATCATGAATACAGTTGAAAGCACGAGTGCTCACAGATCACTAGGAAAACCAGGAATGTTAATCATGCTAGGTTGTCTCTTCAAAGGAGGCAATAACACCTGTTTTCCACCCAGAAGGCTGAGTGTAGATGTTGCTAATGACCTGGTTAACTTTGGTATCTAAAGAGCCAGACCTCACCCAGATTCCCCAGAATGCTTATCCCAGACTCTCTCTTCCTACATCTTTGTCTTTAGCTTTGTTTCTCAGTCAGTAGAAGCCATCCTTAGGGGAGACATCACATGTACTTTGTAGTCCACTGCACTCTATGCTATCATAGTCAAAGGCCATACCATATCCTAGGCTCTTAAGCTGTAGACCCTATCTTCATGGTCATATGTACTTTGAATTGAGATTTGATGTAATTATGCCTCCTTGTACACTATGGATTGTATTATCCCAGGAAGCTTTTTCCCTCCAAATTGTACTGTGTTTGAAGATGCTTACAATAAATCATTTGGTTTTAGATGCTATAGAAGTTTGAACCAGTAGTGACTAAGTTGGGCTGAACTGAGTTTTCTTTCTTGCCTGTTTATGGTTTGTTTCCCTGCTGGCCTTAATGCTCGCAGGGGATCCTACACTTTGGGATGCTGAAGATTGAATTGACAGACTCATGCATAGTAAGTGTTCTGCCATTGAGTTATACATTCAACCTCATGAGTTTTCTTTTGAAGATGTTCTGACTGGTGCTGGAGAAGGCTCTGTAGTAAGTGCTGCTGACCAGGCCAGACAGGGTAGAGACTGACTATGCATTTTTTACCTAGCATATGGCCTTAATCAAATATTTTTTCTCCTGGTATGAGCCCACAGCACTGGATATGACATTAAGAGTTGGATAAAAATAGTGTTTACTACCTTCACATTTATGATACACCTTATCCAAAGCTCTGGGAAGTCTTCCTTATTCCTGGGATACATTTCAAGACCTGCAGTGTGTACCTGCTACCACTGAAGCTTTGTATTTGAGGTATTGTCCTAATGTGCCCTAAAGCACTGTCACATGGTATTGTAATTATTCTGCCTTTCCATATTTTAAATCTGATGACTGTTTTGTATTACTATATTCCTGGGTTTGGGGGACATTATTAAGTAAAATAAGGGTTACCTGACATTATCACCAGTGGTATCCCAACAGTAGACCAATACCTGAATCATGGCTATGACTAGCAGGTTGGATATGTACAGCTACTCACACAGACCTAGGGAGGATCATTCCCATGAATGAGAGGAATAGTGGGATGAGACAATTGAAAATGTGTCATTTGTTTGTTTGTGAAAGCTTCCATTTAAAGCATTGTGATGGTAGTCAACTTACAAATGAAATTGTGAAAAGCCCAATTATGTTTAAGTGGGACCAGTGTAATTAAATTATATTTTAAATCTATAGAAAATTTGGAGAAAGGACTATAATCAGAAGAAGCAAATGCAATAACCCTTAAACATGCCAGTGGCCAATCATTTGATTACTTATTTCAGGGTTAGGGCATAGATGTTCTCCTCAAATTGTCTTGGAAACCCAGTTCACCATCAACATTATTTCCCACAGGGTAATAGTCACCTGATCTTTGTGAGAAAACAGCAAATGAATAAAGAACCCTTCCTCCAACCTCAGAAGACTTCAGTTTTCCATTTTCTAGCTTGATTCTTTCTATGTGCTGAGTGCATTGACAGTCTACCCTTGATCCTAGACTATAGATGCACACATCTCTCCCTTGGTCACCTAATCAGTAAAATATTGTCAATGGCAACAATCTCTACAACCTTGCTTCCCACAATAATTCACTCCCCATCATGGCAAATATATGCAGAGCCTTTGACTTTGTTTCATACCTGCTATTCACTTGTTTTCTTTTCTTTTTTTTATAGCAAATCGCATGTATTTATGCATGTGCATATATATACATATATATGTATATATATATGCTGTGAATATGTTGTATATGCTGTGAATGTGTTGCCTGCTACAGCCATACAGTTTAGAAGCAATATAAGTCTCTGTGTGTTTACTTGGGTCCAAGTGGCCGGCTGCAGTACCGCAGGAGCTGAACAGAACCAGGAAAACTTTAGCTGTGTGTGTGTGTGTGTGTGTGTGTGTGTGTGTGTGTGTGTGTGTGTGTGTGTAGACATGGTCTTGATGCTTATAACAGCCTAGTGTAGAACTCCATAATCTTCCTGTTTCCACCTCCCAGGTGCCAGGATTACAGGTATATGCCATCACACTTGGCTTTGTTTTATTATGTTTTAATTGAAAGTAGATCCTTATCTCATACGATATATCCTAACCACATTTTCCCCTTCCTCCACTCCTCCTAGCTCTCCCCACCTACTCTCTCCCTCAGATCCACACCCCCTCTTTCCTCTTCAGAAAAGAGGAGGCCTCTAAGAGATGACAGCCAACCAGGACAAAAGAAGATACAGTAAGACAAGGCACAAGTTCTCATATGGAAGCTGGACAACCCAATAGGAGGGAAAGACTCTTAAGAGCAGGCAAAAGAGTCAGAGATACACTCACTCTGGCAAAACCTAGAAAAAATACATCCATATTCTTAAAAATTCAAACAACACAAAGAAGGAGACTTAGAAACTAATTTGTCTTCTCCATATTCTCCTACAAGGGGAAAATTTATGGTAAAAATCTTGTTTTTTAGAAATAATTCTGTGCATTACAAGTCTGTATGCCTCTTTCCCTCACCCATCTTTAGTATTTAAAGAGTAAGCAGTGGGTACATACTATACTAACTACTTTGTATGTACCTTGGAGCTTGGTTTGAGTCTGGCTTCTTCAGTGCCAATCCCTTTCTATTCCCAGTGCCTTTCCCCTCCATTTCTACCCTTTCCATGCCTAGTCTCCTCTTTCTTCCCTTGTCCTCTGCTAGCAGAGATCAGGCACAAATCTCTTGATGGGCCTGTGGTTCTTCCTGGACCACAGTATCCACCATTAGATAAGTCACTAGACTCGTCCATCTACTCTGTCTACATTAGGTTGGAATGTGTGGTGTAGAAGAGAAGTTGGCCCTGAGGGTGGTGGATCATAGTATACACAGGGTAAATCATACTGTCAGCATTCTGGACCCTAGGAATTTCCTACTTATGTCCTCATTCTTCAGAGAGTGAAACTTAATTAGCAAATAAAAACACAAGAACAAGCCATGGAGAGACTAAGAGAGAAACCAAAGTAAATTTTTGTGTCCTTAGCGGTTCTTTCTTCCTAGTATTTGGGCAAGGACCCTTGAATTTTCATTTTGCACTTAGATCCTTAGACCATACAGCCAGTATGATTCCTCACTTATGTCCTCATAAAACCATCAACAACCTCACTTGGTTGCAACACAGCCAGCTCTATGTGTTTCTAAAGCCAGATGTCTAGCAATTTTTCACAGTGGCTAAATATTTTCTACTTTTCTTAAATGAAGCCCTCCCAAGCTTCATTTATTTATTCCTATTCCTAGGGAATAGCAATTTGGATGTTCTAGAGAGATCTCAAAGCCAGCACATCTAAAATTGAACTTATTGTTTTCCTGCCTACTGATCTAACTCATGGAATCTTGAGGTTCCTGTCTACGTCTGTTGCCTGCAAGTAGACTGTTGCCTGCAAGTAGACTCTGTAATTTTTTCTCCCTTTTTCCATGGTTAGCTTCTTGGCGCCCTTTGTTATTTTAGACCCTGCCCCATCATGGACTTTAGAATATAGCTCATATGAACTCATGGTAGTTTTGTAAATCACAATGCTCATGTGTCAGCACTTCTCCTGTTTCAAGATAAATACTTAGGTATTTTTAGATCCTTGTGTAGTTTTATAATTGTTCACAAACTTAGGTAAGAATGCATTAGCACTTAGAAATTATGTAGTCAATTTTTATTTTCATTTTCTGTTCTTTTAGGCTAATAGAAACCTTCTTGACAATCTTTTCCTTTCCTGGAGTTAAAACAACCCCCTTGGGAAATGATTGTGTTAATGTAGGTTTCTGACAAGCATCCATTCCTTTTCCATTGGCAACTGTTTGGTGCCTCTTTGATCTATTAACATTGAAGTGTAGGCCAGTGTTTCCTGATAAGGAATCAAAATAAAGTTTTTGTATCTCAGTGGGTGCATGGCATCCCTGGAGCATCAAGGTCATGAAGATGGGCTACATTTGTGCTACTCTTGTACCCATAGGCTGTACTGTCTCCATTGTAGTCATGAAGGATGTCTTTCAGGACCCATTCTTGTCCAGATTAATTTTCATATTATTTATCTATCATAGAGGTGCTTCATATAATCCCTCTGAAAGCTCTCTTAATTTTCCTAAGGCAAGTATTGAAAACTCACATGGAGTAAGATAGTTAATAGAAAAGACCAAAGTAGGTGAGCATACAGGGTGGTAGGGAGTGGTGGGGTCTGGGTCTATTTAGAAGAGCAGTCACCTCTCACCTCTAGCTTATTGATGTTCTGAAGCATGTAGAGTTACAGTCTGCAAGTTTTCCAGGCTTTTAAGCAGATGCTAATAATTAGAGTCACATGAAATTATTTGTCTTATATTGGCAACCCATTGTAATTTAATAAAAGCAGTGTTTGAGCCAAATGGGTTGTGTCTGTAGGCTGTAGGCTGTGTGTACCCCCTAGACTGCTAGTTTATGGCCCGAGTTCTAAGGGCACAGGCTTTTGAACAAGGTGAGCCATGGAGAATTTTCGTCTTCTCTTTACTTGGGAAGAAAGTAGAAAAGATGTACCAGGTGGCACTATCATTCCACATCATGATGTTTTAAAATGTCCTGCCAAGACTTTCTGGAGTCTGCCCTCATACCCTAAGCATCATAATTAACCCCCCATTTGGGTCCACATGGTCCTCCGGACAAGATCCACCAGTGTGCCCAGCAGTTTATGCTGATGCCAATAGTGACCTTATGTTTTCATTCCATTTCCTTCTGTGTTTTTCTCATCTTGCTGAATACTTTGGTAAGTTTTACTTTCCTAGTCATACTCCATAGTTTTGTAGATAATATATACCCTGGGCCAAGACTGGAAGGCAGGAAGGAGAAAGAATTCTATACAGGGAAGAAAAGTACACTCATGACCAGAGTTGCTTCTGTTTTGTTTTGTGTAAATCTTGTAATATTTCAGTGTTACAGAAATGCAAAATAGCAGTAGAAAAGAAGAAAATGACATTAAAGGGCTTTTATGCCATTTGAAAGCTTATATTAATGAAGGAATTTTTAAAAGTAGGAATAAAGGAGAGGGAAATAATATAATTATATTTTAATTAAATAATAACTAGGAATAAATAAATCTATTTATTATTAAAAATGTATTCAGGGGCTCTTTGCTTCTTGGCAGTTCAGCATAGCTACACACATTCTCCTGCCCTTTAATGAATTTTATATTCCTAGCTTCAATTCAGAGTACCTGCATCCTTTGGTTCCTTTCAAGCTAGAATCCAGGAATATGACTTCAATCTATTATTTAGATGTACTTGTACTAGATGTGGATTTGAAGTTGAGCAAAAAGAGTGCTGTGGGAGCTGCTCTTGTGGTGACTACAAATCTATTTGATGTGTGGAAACAGCAGGAGGGTTCCCAGGCTTGGTCTCCTTGCTTCCGGGTGCTGGGTGGTAACATATGATTTTGCATTGAGTTGCCCCTTTGGTCCAGACATCATGGATCCACAGCCCTGGAGCTGGATCCTGGCCCTTCTCTAGATTCTGTGACTCTCCAGTATGTGGAGATTCTGTCACCAGCAGCTTGCATCATTGAACAACCTGAGATGACATCAGCAGACAAATTGCCATAATTACAGTGAAAGTCAGTTAGGGCTCACAGTTTATATCCAAGGAAAGCATTGAGATAAATAGAGTACCTGAAAGATGTTAGGAATTATCCTAAAGAATTTGAGAGATATTATGAAGTTTCCTCAGATACCATTGATTAGATAAAGAGGAGGTTGAGGGAATGAATGGGATACATTAGGAGAAAAGGAGAAAAGAAAGGAAGCAGATGTTTTTTAATGTTTATATGGCCATAGGCTTCTGCTCAACTGAATGAGGTCTATGGTGTGAGTTGCTAGCCTAGGAATCTGTAGAGACTGGTGGATCATCAAACACACTGAGACCATCATCATGTTTAGGAGGCTGGTAGAATAGAGAGGTAAACAGCTGGTGGATTCTGGCTCTTTGGTGGAGGCAAGTGAATCTACTAGGGAGTAGTAGATTAAAGGACCAGGAATCATGTAACTAGAGCAGGTTCCTACTGTTGTTGCCAGTCCAGTCAGCACCTGCAGACTGTCAGGAACTGCGTATTTCATCTAGGAATGGAATGAGTCAGATGCCACCAGAGGAGAACAGTGTGAGAGTGGACAGACTTTAAGACATTGCAACTTCGCAACTGATGCTAGACTTTTTTTTTTTTAATCCATTTGCATACCAAACGCAGGGCTGCAGATGGCTTAGTGTTATCACAGCTGCCAGTCGACTTACACTGGCTGCACAATTCTGTTGCTCTCGCCACAGAAAATGACCTCGATGTGTTGAATTCTCTGGACTTGTTTCTGGACAAAGACAAACACAGGATTAACTCAAATGATGGATTAATATGTATTTGGGGTCTGTCAGACAGTTTCAAAGGCCAATAGAAATGTTTAAAACAAAATGAAACACCACCACCACAGAGCTTAGATGTCAAAGCTCCATACCCTACTTATTTTTAATTTTGCTTCCTTTTAATTATCCAAGTACTCCCAGATTCTTTTCCATTTGCTTAATATTTTGTTCTCTCTCTTGTTTGCACACTTCCATTTTTAATGCAGATGAGAGAAAGCATGTACATCCGACCTGCTAACGAATTATGGCTTTGCATTCAGGTGTTTTGCACTTTCTATAATTTGTAAGAATGTAGCTGTCATGACAGAAGTACACAGCAGTGTGTCTGGTTGTCTGAGATCACCTGGTCCCTCATCACATTTAAGAGATCCCCAAACACCAATGCAAAGTGTGGAATGAGTCAACAGAACCTTGTGAGAAAAGGTTAAAAGGATTGGGATGATTCATTGAATATCATGAACTGACTTTCTAAAAATAATGTTAATTTGTCTTAGACAAAGTGATATGTCACAAAGAGAAGTTACAGCATATTTGCATGTTCTCTACTCTGCATGTTTTAAAGGGAAATGCCCAGGCAAGCTGAGCAAATGGAAGTCCTTTTAGAGGTACCTGGTTTTAAGATGTACCTGTGTCCTGTCCGGAGACAGAATACACACAGACATTTCAACAGAGAAGGTTAATTATTACTTATATCAAGGAATTAGAACTTCAAAAGATTGGTTAGGAACAAAGGAATCAAAAAGAATATGGGAGAGGCAGATATATGGGACAGGGTGGAGGTAGGCCCTCATGGAAGAGCTCCTCTCACTGTCTTCAGGAGTGATCAAGTTCTTGTTGAAGGCCAGGTTATAAGGTCACTGAATGGCAGGGAAGTCCTGGAAAGCTGTTGATGCAGAGCATCTCAGTGGAAGATGACTATTGCAAACTCCCTTGAAGAGGCCATGATAGGGGAAGCTGCTGGCTGGCTGCAAACTGTTGCACAGTCTGGGCTCTGAAACTGCTTTAGGCCCTGAAGGAGTTAGGTGTGGGAAGAGGGGTGTGCACTTCAGCTGCCATTGTTCTTGTTTTTCAGTTTTTGTTTTTAACCTACCAAAGAAGTCTTACGTATTTATGAGGTACAATGAGATGGTATTATGTACCTATACACTTGCAGTGATTGAATTATTCAGTTAACATGTCTGTCACCTCACAAACATTTCCTCAGGATGACATTTAAATCTATTCTTTTAGCAATTTTGAACTACATAGTGTTAACTCTATTTAAAACTTTATTTTCTTAACTGAAACTTGGAGGAACTGTTTAGTCAATATCCTCTTGCCCCTTCCTAACCACATCCACAATTACAAAAAATCAAATTTAGTCACTTTGCTTTGACAGGTCAACACTGGGAGCTTGGCCTATTAAATGAACCTACTGGTGTCACCGAATTGAGCCAGGCTGTTGAGTGATTCATTCTGTTCCAATCTGTGCTGCCCAAGTATCATTCTAAAAAGTATGTCCCAACCAAGAGAGAGTACCACTCCTTCATGTGACATCTCTCCAGAGTCCTTTACTGATAAAATTTAATGCTGTGCTACCTGGTAAAGTGTAGATGAATTTCTAAATGATCTTATTAAAACAAAACAAAACAAACAAACAAACAAAACCCAAACAAACAAAAAACACTGAGCCAGATATAGGGGTGAAAGCCTGAGAGAAATCAGGGAATTAGGGAAAGCCACAGATAACCTTACCTCACCAACTGGGCAGCTTCCAAATGTGAGTTACTTCCTGTCTGCCCACGCCTGTATGCCTTGCTGTTCTGCCACCTGATTTGCTCTCTCTGTCCATCTACATCACTTCCTCTTCCTGCCAAGCTCTGTCACTTCCTGTCTGTCTGTACAGACCTCCAGACCTCCATGGTTAACTAGTGTTGGAATTTAAGATGTGTGCAACCACACCTGGTTCTGTTTCCATTGTGGCCTTGAACTCACATAGATCTACATAGATCCCTGCCTGCCAAGAGATAGGATTAAGGGTGTATGCTACTGTCGTCTGACTTCTTTGTTTACTTATAATGGCTTGGTTTTTCCCCCCTGATCTCCAGGTAAGCTTTATTTATTAAAGCACAAATAAAACATCACCACAGTAAAGGAAAACTATTAGACCCAGATACGATTTTGCAGAACAGGTTATGAAGAGTAGCTTTGGAGATGAAGCAAAAAGCTGATCATTTATACAGGGCTATTTTGAGATGGTAACAGGTAATGCATAGTGTGGACTCACAGAAAAGTCCTAACCTTGGCTCTACCTGCATGGTCTTTCAAGACAAGAGGAGGATTGTACAGGGAGAGATCCCATGCAATTCCTCATCCTCTGTTCCTGGCTTTTCTTCTCTATCAATCTTGCATGCTCAAAGGGCTAGAGAATGTGTGTGTGTGTGTGTGTGTGTGTGTGTGTGTGTGTGTGTGTGTGTTTTGTTTTAAGGGGTTTTGAGGGCATTTCTTCATTATTATTACTACAGCCAACTGAAGGAAATCATTTTTATTCTAGGTTAAGATAGGTTTTACGATTGTTCTTGGTATTGACATCTAATACAAGAAACCTTAACAACCTGCTCCATATAATTGTTTGGAGAGACAGCAGAAACCTGAGAAAATTAGGTTTACATTTAAATTGGCAGTTCCAGTAGTTATCTCTTCATCAGCTTTCTATCATTGTGTGGAAATACTCAAGAAAACCAACCTAAAGGAGGACAATTGAGTTCGGCTTTTGGTTCATGCCTGTTTTCTTGGCTCTGTGATAGGCAGGCTGTGGTCAGGCACTGTTTTATGACAGAGGGAATCTGTTCACCTCATGGCAGCCAGAAAGCAAAGAGAATGACAGGAAGAGTCTGGGACTGTCTTTATCTTCACCAGCTTCACTGCCTTCCCCTGGGCTCATTAAGCACGGTCTTTACCACTAGTTTCCTTCTGTGTGTCTTATCTCTGTTAAAAGCTGGTCCATTGAGTTGCTCATCTATACTGGGCTGGGATCCAGGCCACCTTACTTACAGATCTTTTTAATCCACAGTCAAATTCAGCCAAATCTGCTTCTGTCAGAGTTCTTCCCTTTTTTTTTTCCTTCTAAGTGAATGAAAGTGCTGAGTGTGGACATCCTTGTCTTGTTCCTGGTTTTGGAAGAAACACTTTCAATTTGTCATTGAATAACATTCAATATATGGGTTTGCAATGCATAGCCTTTAAAAACCAATCTTTTAAATTGATTTTCTAGTTAATAAACAAGGAATGGGTTCTATTAGAGCATTTTAATATCTATATATTACTGGTCATTGCTCTCCATTATTGCTACTTGTCACCCTCCCCACCCAACTGGTCCCCTTATTCCTCTCAAATATTTCTTCAGCTTTAACATCACACAGACACAGAGCTACACACAGACACACAGACACAGACACAGACACAGACACAGACACAGACACACACACACACACACACACACACGCACACATACGAGAAAAGAGAAGTCTAGATTCTATATGAGAGAAAACTTAGTATTTCACTTAGCAGTTCCATTAATTTTCCTGAAAATGTCATGATTTTATTCTTCATTGCTGAATAAACTCCATTATGTATCTATACCCATTTTCAAATGTGCTCATCTGTTGATGGACATCTAGGCTGGTTCCGCGTCTTGACTTTTGTGACTGAAGGTGAACATGGATGGCAAGTACCTCTGTGGTATGCTGGTTGAAACACATACACAAACACATATACATGCACACAAAAGCAGTATGGCTAGACTATATTCATACTTATATTTTAAGTTTTGTTGTGAGGAATGTGCAGACTGATTTCCATAGTGGCTGCACTAGATTGTAATCTAGCCAGAAACCTATAAGGGCTCCATTTTTCTTACAACTTGAGTATTATTTATGTCCTCAGTTTTCTTGGTAGTTGCCATCCTGACTGGTGGGAGATGAAGTCTTAAAGCAGTTCTGGTTTATAACCTCCCTGTTGGCTAAAGAAGTAGAACATTGTTTTCCTATGTTTAGTCACCGTTTGTGTTTCTTCATTTGAGAACTGTGTATTTTCCCATTTATTAGTTGGATTTTTTGAGTTTTAATTTTTTGGTTCTTTTCTATACTCTAAATATGACTTTCCTGTTAAATATATTGTTGTCAGATATTTTCACCCATTTGTAAGCAGTCTCTACCATGTTAAATATTTTCTTTGCTGTGTAGAAGCTTTGAGATTTTAGGTAATTTTGTTTTTTAATTCCTGTTATCATTCCAGAGACTGGAACCTTTTCAGTAAGTCCTTGGCTATGTCTATATTTTGATGTATTTCCTTATGTTTTCCTCTAGCAGTTTCAAGCCTCATGACTTTTTACTGTGAGGGGGGTGTTGAAAGTAGCTTCCCTCTCCCATATGTGAATATCTAGCTTTTCAGGACTTTTCAATGCAGAGGCTGCCTTTTCTCCAATTTATGTTTTTGGTTCCTATGCTGTAGGTTTATTTCTGCTTCTTTTATTCTGCTCAATATGTTTATAGAAGCATGCTGTTTTTCTTACTATGACTTTGTTGTATAATTTGATGCTAGGTATTTTGATATATCCAGCTTTAGTTTTTCTGTATAGAATTTAGAATTTTGATTGGGACTGAAATGAATCCGAAGATCACTGTTAGGGATGTAATCATTTTCACACCATTGGTTCTGCCATTGCTGGAGCATGAAAGGTCTTTCCATCCTCCAGTTTCTTTTTCAATGTCGTCACGGTTTTAACATTTTCAGTGTAGAAGTCTTTCACTTCCTTAGTTGATTATTCTCTTTAGTAATGTAGACTGACCTATATCTCTTCAAATTTTGGCTTGAAGACTGTTATAACAGACATAAAGAGCTTCTGCTTTTTTTTTTTTGCTTGCATTTGTTTGATGTATTGATTTCATCCTTTCACTCTCAGCACGTGTGTGCCTTATCAATGAAGTGAGGTTCTTGCATAAAGTAAATAGCTTTGAAATCAGTCAGTCCAGTATCTATCATATTTTAATTTGATTTGTGTTCTGCTTTCTTTGAGACAGTCTTGCTATGTAGCTCTGCCTTGCCTGGAGCTTATTAAATAGACCAGGCTAGTCTTGTCCTTCCAGCGGTCCTCTTGTTGCTGCCTCCCAAGTACTTGCATTTATAGGCATACATTACAGTTCAGGGCTCTAGTCTGCATCTGTTAATTAGAGAATTAAGTTGCTTTACATTTAGCATCATTATTAACAGGGATATTCTGATTCCTGTGGCTTTGTTGGTTATTTTCTTGGCTTATTTGAATACTGTTTGTACTTTTCTTTCTTCTTTCTTTACATTAGGGGTTTATGTGCTTATCAAATTGGATATGATGGATTCTTTGCTGTTTCGCCTTTGCTCATATATTTCTCTTATGGAATGTATTCTTTCCTATGTTCTTATGATTGGGATTCTCCTTCTCTGTGGTGTGTTGTATTTCTTTAAAGGTCTTGTGTGATTCTGGTTTCATGGTCATGAATTCCCTTAGTGTGTGCTTGGCTTGAAACACCTCTATTTTTCTTTGACTTTAAAAGATAATTTTCCTGGATACATTACAGCAGCCTTACTTGGCAGTTACTTTCAGGGTGTGAAATACATCATACCAGGCTTTTTTGGACTTGGGGCTTCTGCTAAAAGGTCTGATATTCCAATTTGTTTGTCTTTGTGAATTCACACTTTCCTCTTCCAATTTTTGATACTATTTCTTGGTTTTTGACTATGTGTGTGGACAGACTCTTCTCTGGCCATGCCTCTTTATGGCTACAAATGTCTCTTGTGCATGGTAATCCATTTTTCCAAGATTTGGGAAAATTTCTGGTATAATT
Source organism: Peromyscus leucopus (assembly GCF_004664715.2). Lineage (NCBI taxonomy): Eukaryota > Metazoa > Chordata > Mammalia > Rodentia > Cricetidae > Peromyscus > Peromyscus leucopus. The sequence continues at coordinate 135,861,626 of NC_051067.1, forward strand.
TAATTAGATTTTCAATGCCATTGGTTTCTTTTTTTGTTTCCTTCCTTCCTTCCTTCCTTCCTTCCTTCCTTCCTTCCTTCCTTCCTTCCTTCCTTCCTTCTCTCTCTCTCTCTCTCTCTCTCTCTCTCTCTCTCTCTCTCTAAAATCCCAGCTCCTTTTCCTATGCCACGGATTCTTACATTTGATCCTCTGATCTTGTCTCAAAGTTACAGGTGCTGTGGTCATATTTGTTCATTATTTTCAATCTTGAAATCTGATATGCTTCAGTATTTCCTCAGCATTCTCTTCCAGTCCTGATATTGTTCCTTCTGTTTGACCTAGTCTACTGATGAGAGTTTCTGTTCTGTTTTTTTGCCTTGATTGATTGAATCTTCTATTTCCAACAGATGGGAAGGAAGTCTGAGATTCTTTAGAGAGAGTCATTATGGAAGTTTTCCTTCAACCTCCCAAGTGTTAACTCAGAGACATGTTTCCATACTCTGCCCCAGAGGCTCCTGTCTGAAAAACAGGATATTGCAGAAATTAGAGGACACCTCTTACTTGGGCTGTAAAAAATGGTGACTTCTGCCTTTCTCACTCCTGCTCTGTTGGTGGGCAGAAATTAATGACTATGTTATGAGTAACCCTAAGGTAAAGCCACCATCAGCAGACCCACAGTTGCTTACAAGCACATGGCTAAATTGGAATCAGATTCCCTCTCCCTGAGGGAATATATCTAGAGTAGACCAGAACCTTGGCCCCTACTGACTGTCCACTTCAAGAGCCACAAGCAATCAACTGAATGACAGATTTCTAATTCAAATATTGTGAGGTAATAAATGTTTATTATCTGAATGTGGCAATTTGGGACTCTGTTATGTAGCAGTAGGTAACTTACACAGATAGAGTTTGCAATGCAGTGATAAATTCTGGGGTGAGTCTCATGTCTTTGGAAGCAGGGCACTATGATGGAATGATTCCAAGCCCAAAGGGCATGAGGCTGAGGGCCAATGTTTACCAATGCCTTGGCTTTGAGTTACTTTTTAATATTCTCAGACTGAGGTTAAGTTGGTGTTCCTCAGTGGAGCATGGAGTGTAGCCAAGAAAAGCAAGAGGAAATGTATTGGGAAGATTTCCAAAATGGGTGGTGAGGCAGAGTGGTTGTAGAACCCATAACAGTATTTGAGTCAGGGATGGGGACTGACAGGAGTCCATAGTTTGTAGAGTTAAGAAGGAGCTTGGCAACATCTTCTGCAGCAAGTGGGCTCCACAACTACCCTCGATCATAGGACCTCCAAAGCTGCTTTCCATCCTTACCTCCCACACTTGACATTCAGCTTCCTAGGAAGAAGCATCCAACTGGCCATGCTTGGATGGATGTCCACCTCCTGGCTGAACAGGTATCAACTATGAATGAGGCCATTTGACTTCCCCAACAGAGGTTGGCAGCAGGGTTTGTCCTGTGTGAAAGATATTGTTGCTATTTCCCCACTGTGTGCTATTCCTCTTCTTTACTGACAGAGGTTTCCTCTGGGCTACTATATTTTCTCCATCTCCCTCTCCCCAATTAAGCATGGACCTTAATTCCAGACAATGGGATCTTAAAAGCAAAAAATAGTTTGTGTTGTTTTTGAGCTGTAACCTTCATAGGAAAGTTGTCCATGCCCCCTTTCTCTTATTCCTTCCTTTCTATGGTTGAATATGAAAGTTAGTCAAGATCATCTTTGTTTGAAGTCTGTACGTTCAACACCATTGAGCTTCATGAAACCATGGACTCCCATATCTAATGTGGAGAGAAAACATTGCTACTCAAACAAACTTTCATTGACTGTGTACTCTGAGGTTACAACTACTACTGTAAAATTAAGGTCCAAAAGTATACCAGGGTCTTGCTAGGAGGAGGAATCTATGCTGTATTGATAAATGCTGCTAACTGTTTAATTCATAAAATGCTGTTTATGAATTAAAGGTGCCTTTAACATGAGATCATAGCATTAGTAGATTGGTAGATTGGGATTTGGGCATTGTCCATAGGCCCTAGTAACTAATCCAGGCACATCATTTGTCAGCCCATCATTGCCGGGGCAACCATTGAGCCTTACTCTCTTTTCGAATCTCCCATTTCCCCATTTGCCAGTACATTTTCTTACAAAAGAACTGTTTGCATCATGGCATTTTGGAGGTCTAAGTGAGCCAATAGCCAAAAGCAGGATGCCCTGTAACAGCCTGTATGACACGTCCTCCAAGAAAGACTGAGGGAAATAGAGGTTCTTACCCTCCACTCAGGTTGACGAGAAGTTAGGTGTTAGCTGTCCCTCTGGGCACTGTCCAGCTCTCCCAGAGGACAAAGGCATCCAAGGTGCTCCTGTATGTCTTGTACACAGTCCAGAGCCTACTCTGCTGTCTTCCATGCCCATCTGTCCAGTGTTTTGTTTGTTTGTTTTTGAGATTTTTTTTTACAAAGGGAAGTGAAAATGTTGGATCCTTAAAACAAAATAAAACATAAAACGTGCCTAATTTTAAATTTTGACAATAGCTATTTTATTTCTAAATTAAAAAATAACCCATTTTTCTGTTTTACCATTTGGAGGTCACATTTACAGTATGGAACACTGTATAATATCTGACTAGAATTTATCAATATAGCACTGCTGACTCCCCTGGTGGGGACTAGGTAAAGCTTGCTTTTGGTTGGGTTCCAAGGAGTATTAAGCAAGGAGAGAAAACAAATAGCAGACACCATTACTTTCTCAATGAATTAGCCTTTTACATCAGTTACCATGTTGCAGGGATTAAGTGATAATCTGAGGAATGCTAATACACGAAGAACATATCCTGCATGTGCTGAGAGGCTCAATTGATGCTCAGCATTTAGCTGGTGCTCATGGGTCTCTTTCTGTGCTGGCTACTCTACTCTTTTGTGTCTGCATAGACACCAAATTTTACTATGGCAGGTTTCTCATATCAGACAATATAAACCTTAGAAATGGAGTATGTAGTCTATTATTATTGGAACTTATCTTTGTTTGCTCATTCATATATTCATGCTTACGCAGGTGAAATGAGAGGGATCCATCTTTTTTATTGAATACTTTAACTGGTACAAGTGAGGAAAACCAAATCCCAGAAAGATGAAGTGGCTTGCTTAAAGTTTTCTATCAGATCAAAGGTCATGGTGGGTTCTTGGCTGGGTCCTTTGTATTGAGCATCTCTTCTGCATCCTACTTATGTACTTGATATTTCCACTTTTAAGGTTCTTCAAGTTATTCCAGAGCAGTGGTTCTCAACCTATAGGTTGTGACCCCTTTGTGGTTGAACAACCCTTTCACAGGGGTCACCTAAGGCCATCAGAAATATCAGATACTTATACTACAATTCACAACAGTAGCAAAATTACAGTTATGGAGTAGCAAAGAAAGTAATTTTATGGTTGGGGTCACCACAACATGAGGAGCTGTATTAAAGGGTCACAGCATCAGGAAGGTTGAGTGTGTTGCTGAGTGTGTGTGTGTGGGAGTCATGTACCAGTCCTGGATGGCCTGTGAGAGGGTGAGCTAGAAACAGAGATAAAACACTTTGTTTGTGGGTAATACAATTCTGAGATTCCCTGAAGATGAATTCCCCTGTTCTCTGGACTTCCCCGCTCTGCTTTGTCACAATGGTGAAAGCAGGGAGATGGGAAGAGAATGATAGATATGGGGAGCCTTTGCTGGACCTCCAATAAAGGCAGCACTGTGAGTATTATTGAACAGCAGCAGTAAGCACAGAATGTGTTTCCAGCCAAGACACCAGAGATAACTCAATCTTCATCTTTTAAAAAGGAAATACCTTGTTTGTCATATGTAGAAATTGGAACCCTTGTAGGTTTCTAGTGAGAATGGACAATGTCATAGTTGCAAGAAAGTATGGTTGTTTCTTTAAAATGAAAATTGAATCACCACGTGTCTTAGTGACTATTCTATTGCTGTGAAGAGATAGAAGGACCAAAGTAAACTATATAAAAAGGAAACATTTAATTGGGGGCTTGCTTACAGTTTTGGAGGGTTAGTCTATGAGCATCATGGCAGGGAACATGGTAGCATGTAGGCCAGCATGACACTAGAGCAGTAACTGAGAGCTTTGCTTCCTCATTCACAGGCAGCAGGCAGAGGGAGAGACTGGCACTGGCAGGGACTTTTGATACCTCAAAGCCATGTCCCCTCTGCAGTGACACAGCTCCTCCAAAAAGATTACACCCTCTTCAGTAAGGCCCATAGCTCTTGCTCCTTCCTAAACAATTCCACTAACTGAGGCCAAACATTCAAATATATGGACCTATGGGGGTATTCTCCTTCAAACCACCACACCAAACAGAATGATCCTGTAGTTGGAGTTTTCTCCAGTCCCCCTCAGGCCTGCAGCTGCTCAGATCCAAGTAAACACACAGAGACTTATATTACTTATAAACTTTATGGCAGGCTTCTTGCTATCTAGTTTTTATATCTTAAATTAACCCATTTCTATTAATCTATAAGCTATCACGTGGCTTGTGGCTTACTGGTACTTCGCATCTTGCTTCAGAGAATATACTCTGAAGACATTGTGTTAAGTGAAATAAACTAGACATAGAACAGATGTGTGATTTCCCTTATATAAGGTGTCTAGAAGACCCTAATTATTAAGAACAAAGATTACAAAGTCAATTGACAGGGACTTGGCAGAGGGATGTAAAAATGATTGTTCAATGACTATGGATGTTTAATTTAGGAAAAAGTTCTAAGGTAGAAGGTAATGCTGTTAATGCTTTCAGTGTCATGGAACTGTGCATGGGTGAAGTGAAACAAAAAGGAAATATTTTTTCCTCCCCCGTCAAAGCAAAATTTCTAATTGTTGTTCATTAAAAATTGTTCCATTTGCACTCTGTTGTTGTCTTTCTTCTTCTGTGACTCCTGGGAGCCTGGAAACTACAGATGGGACTCAATGTATTAATTTAGCCTATTAGATAGATATAAGAGCAGTGGGTTGTTTATTTTAAGTCCTGTTTATATTTTTGTAGTTCACATGTAGTAGACACTTGGGGGGAATAAAAGAAAAATAACGCACACACATATCACAATAATGTCTCATAATAATGTAATAGTTCACAAACTTAGGTAAAGAATAATTCATTTTTTTCTGTGACTAATAATAAATTCTAACTCTTTGGATTAATATTCTGGAGTTGTTACAGAATTACCCTCCACCCACATGGGCTCCCTACCTTCTTCCTGTGGTTCCATCCTATTTCTGGGGTAAGAAAGCATTTATTGCCATCTGTCCACTCTGGCATCCACAGCAGTGCCATTTAACAAAGCTGGTCTTTGACTGTTGGTATTTGTGCTGGTTGTTTTTAAGGTCAACTTGACAGAGGGTAGAGAGATTCTGGAAGAGCAAACCTCAGTTGAGAAAATGCTCCCACCAGATTGGCCTTCGAACAAGCATGTGGTGACTTTTCTTGATTGATGCTTGATAGAAGGTCCAGCCCTGGGCTGGTGTTCCTGGGAGCTGCAATAAAACAGGCTGAGCAAGCCTCAGAGAGCAGGCCAGTAAGCAGCATTCCTCCAAGGCTTCTGCTTCAGTTCCTGGTGCAAGTTTCCTACTTTGAATGCCTTCCTTGAATTCCCTTCATGCAGGACTGAAATTTTCTCTCCAAGTTGTCTTTGATTATGGTGCTTTATCACATCAATAGAATCCCTTACTAAGACAACATTAAACACCCATACCAAAGATTTGAAACTAGGATTCACATGTAAGATAGAACTTAAGACATGTGTGTTTCTGGGGGCAAGAAATTAGAGAACAATCCTATTCACACACACACATACAAAACCTAGTAATAAACAGAACTAAGGAAATGGAAACCTCTTCAATGAAAACTCAAAGATACTGGAGAAAGAAATTGAGGAAGACACTAGAAGATGGAACACCTCCCATACCCGTGTATTGGAAGATTTAATATTGTGACAATGACTGTGGTCATCTTACCAAAAGCAATCTACAGACTCGGGGAAATCCTGATCAAGATTCCTATGTCATTCTTCACAGACATAGAGAAAAAGAATCCAAAAATTGATATGGAGGCACAAAAGACCAAAGCTAGCCAAAATGAACAAAAAGAATACTGCAGGAGGTATCATCATACTTAATTTCAAATTACACTACAGAGCAAGAATACTAAAACTGCATGGTACTGGCCCAAAACCAGATACATAGATCAGTGTAATAGAATGGAGGACTTGATGTAGGTCTATATAACTGTAGTTACCTGTAGCTATCTGTCTCTCAGCCCCAAGACTCCACAGATCAGGGTCTTAGGACACAGGGGAGAACAGAGGCTAGTGGCCTTGAATAGTACTGGCAAAGAACCACTCAGTAGTCTGCATCTGTGACAGATTATTTATTGGGGTAACAGGCTAGTTTATATATAGCTTGAAGACAAAGGGATAAGCGAAATACACCTAATTTGCATACTCTGGTCAGATTGAGGACTGGTAGGGGTTATCAGTTGAAAGAGTTCTTGTGCAGGGGGAAGTGCAGAGAGGGAACTGGAACGTTGTAGCAGCAGAGGTGGCACATCCTTTAGTTTATAAGCTGACAAGCTGTCAGCAAAATAACAGATGTCGACACCAGCTTTCTGGCAGGGAGGGAAAGACTTGCTCGCTTTTAAAATGAATGACCTTTTGTCCCTATAAAGTGGATCCAAGTTTTCAACCTGAGTAGGGAATGAACACCTGACTCCTGTCAGAAATCTCTGAGAGATTTTGGGTGCAGACACACTCCACCTACTTCTTTGGTTCTGGAATTCCACAACCTGGTTTTGACAAACATGCCAAAACTGTAGTTTGGAAAAAAGACAGCATCTTAAATAAATGGTACTGGGAAACCTGAACTCCTCCTTTCCTCCCTTCCTCCTTCTCTCTTTCCTTTCCTTCCTTTCTTTTCTTTCCGTCTTTTTTAAAGAAAAAAGCAAACTTTTATTTTTCAAAAGGATTTGAATATGTTACAAATGTATCTCCTTATGCTAAAAGCTCAATATGTGGTGTGGTGATACTGTGTTCCCCAAAATATTGTGCACCCCAATAAACTTATCTGGGGTCAGAGAACAGAACAGACACTAGATATAAAGGCCAGAAAATGGTGGCACTCATACCTTTAATCCTATCACTTGGGGGGCAGAGATCCATCTGGATCTCTGTGAGTTTAAAGCCACATTGGAAAGAGCCAGGCATGGTGACTCATGCCTTTAATATTAGGAAGTGAGCCTTTAATCTCAGGAAGTGATGGCAGAAAGCAGAAAGGTATATAAGGCGTGAGGACCAGGAACTAGAGCCTGGTTAAGCTTTTAGGCTCTGAGCAGCAGTTCAGCTGAGAGCCATTCAGATGAGGACTCAGAGGCTTCCAGTCTGAGAAAACAGCCAGAAATATCAGGAAGGAATTGGCAAGGTGAGGTAGCTGTGGCTTGTTCTTCTTCTCTGATCTTCCAGTGTTTACCCCAATACCTGGCTCCAGGTCTGATTTTATTAATGAGACCTTCTAACAATTCGTGCTACAATGTGGTATTTGAAACATTATCAATAAAGTAATTTTAAACAATAATAAATTCCTCTGCATCAAAGAATTTTGCAATTGTCTCTTATCTAAGGATAATTATCTAAGGATTACACCCAGGAATAATGTTAAGTGAAATACGGGAGCTTTTTCTAGTAGTGCCTGGGAGGTATCCAGGACTTAAACCTGAATTTTAACATATGGAAAAATGAAACTAGATCCTTGTCTCTCACCCTGCCTAAAACTCAACCATAAAATGGATCTCAACATAAGAAGATCTGATGCACTGAAATTTCTAGAGGAAAAAATAGAGTGTATGTTGTAATTTATAGGCTCAGATAAGGACTTTTGAATCAGACTCTGGTAGCATAGGAAATGAGACTAACAGTCTGCAATTGAGATCTCACGGACCTAAAAATGCTTCTGTACAGCACAGGACATTATGAAGCAAATGAGTAGGCAACCCACAAAGTACAAGAAAATCTTTGCCAGCTATACATGCAGCAGAGTATTAGGTCTAGAATATCCAAGACCTAAAAAACCTAAATATCAAGACAATAACCCAGTTTAAAATGGGCTATAGAACTTAACAGAAAATTGTCAGGAGAAGAAATGTGAATGGTTAGGAAACACTTAAAAATGATTTCAACATCTTTAGCCACTAAGGAAATGCAAATCAAAACTACTTTAAGATTCTATCTTACCTCAGTCAGGATGGCTATCATCAAAAACACAAATAATAACAGATGCTGGCATGGATACAATATGGGTAGGAATGTAAACTAGTGGAGTCACTTTGGAAATCAGTCTGGAGGTTTATCAAGAAACTAGAAATGGCACTGCCATGTGATCTAGCTGCACCACTCCTGAGCAGATATCCAAAGACATTTGAACATCCATGTTCACTGTTCTATTCGTAATGTATAGTGTGATGACTAATCTTGGTTAGTAACTTGGTTACATCTGGAATCAACTAAAACCCAAGCAGCTGGGCACACCTATAAGAGACTTACTT